>NW_024040374.1:12793189-13393189 GCF_014851395.1 Micropterus salmoides
GCGATAATCTGAAACCTGGGCTTGTACTGTGAAGGGCCAACTCTCTTTGTGAAATTAAATGAGATAGTCAAAAGGCTGGCAGAGGTAACAGAGAAGAGCATCTTTTCTGGGCCAGAAAGGGTACATTCCTCTTTCATCTTTCAAGTGTATGTTATTATTCTGTTTTTACTGTTTTACTGCAGACTATTAAAAACAAGGTTTGTTAAATGTCAAACCTTATACACACAAATGTGTTGTAAATATAAAATCATGATTTTACAACACCACTAGAATATTAAAAATGTAATTTTAATTCCGCTGTTTCCAACATAGGTACACCGGGGTGCTTACTTCAGTACAAACTGGTTTCATCTGGAGTTTCATTTCCAGTGAACATCCTTTGCTCATCCCTCAGCAGCCACCCTCACAATCTATTCAACCCTTCTCCAACCCCACATTTCCACAGCTGTGCCTGAATTATTCACAGCAGCCCCAGTTTTATGACCCACATCGAAGCCCAGACTGCAGTTAGCAAGCTATCTTACAACCCATAAATGGGAAGACGACGCTGTCCTCAGTGGGCTTATTTCCTAAAACAATTCATCATCTCATGTTAAGAACTAACATGGCTGCCCCAGGTTCAAACGTAATTGCCTTTTTTTTCCCAGAACTGTGCCACCGCATGTTAAGGCTTCCAGTGGAGCTACATGGTTGTGACCCAGACTCTGCATGCTGGGGTTTTTGGGATTTACGTTGTTGATTGTTTGTTCCTATGATTAATGATCTTATTTCCTGTGTTGTTACTATGCGGAGTCCAGACATTTTTTTATTACACTGGGGACAAATAAAGTACACCTTTATGTCACCTTATCTAAAGGAACATTAAGTGGTAAATTTATATTATGCATTTGAGCTTTCTGCAAATCCACTATTTATTTATTCTGAGAGAGTGCTAAAAAATATAGACAATGGTCAGATGAGTGAAAGTGAAAATTAATGAAGGAGTTTCAGTTATTCTTCGTGTTATATGGTGACAGCTCTTTGAATCAACAGCCTACCTTGAAGAAGAAACCACGACACATCTTCTGTTCATAATCAGAGCCTTCCACGTTACGCTGCTGCATTTCCAAATCATCATCAAGGGTGAGATCCTCCAGTGGCTTGATGACTGACAGAGGGACCTCAATCAAGTTGCTTTTGACTTGGCCTGAGGCTTCTGGCTGGGGGAGAATCTCCGAAGGTGTCACCGTGAAGGTCTCTACCACAGGGTGGGCCAGAACCTCAGGAAATGATGACACTATGGTAGGTTTGGGATCTGCAACTGATTTCTGAACTTTCTGATCATCTGTTTCCGTGTCAACGAACTTGGATTGACTGTGCACCTGTGTTTCCTGTGTTTGGCATTCGAATGTCTGTTCTTTTTTGTTCTGTTGGTTGGGGGAGCTGGGGGGTGAGTTGGCTACACATATATTGGCAAGCTCCCTCTCTGGGGTAAGGAGCGACTCCGTCTCCTTGTTTTTATCTCCATCTGAGGCTACTGTTGCTGGATTGACGGCTGCTGGTTTCTCCCCCATATAAACGAAGGAACTTGCCAAGGGCTGGCAAGGAGAAAATCGCCGTAGCCTGGGGATGCTATCGACAGATTGCGGGGCAGTTAGGACTCGATTGTAAGGGGCCAGCTTTAGCTCACTGGGACGAGTGGTGCGAGGATTACGTGAGTGGAAGGAGGCAGATTTGCGCTTGATGCTAGTTGGAGAACGGTGGGTGGAACGAGGGGAGTCGGCAGGGGAAGAGGGTCCTGAGGAACGGGTAACAGCACCGGCTCGACTGTGTTTTTGTGGTGATGGGTCTGTATGTGGAGGAGGGATTACCCACGCCTGCTGATGTTGTTGCTCCCTCATGGCCATGATCACTTCCTGCTGCTGAGCCAGTCGCTGCATCTCAGTCTGAAGGAAGGCTAATGAATGGTTGAGTTTCTCAATAGAACGTGTATACTCGGTGAGATCTACCTCAGTAAGCTGAGCATGACTTTGCCCACCTTCCTCTGCTGCACTAGGTGACTTTGTCCAACAGGAGCCTGCGTTGCTTTGCTCTGCACCATCAGGGGTGTCTGCCTTGTTCCTCCCAAATTTGAAGGTTGGACTTGTGCTTGCTGCCTTGCCTTCTCCATCAATTTTCCCTCCTTCCTCTCCACTGGCAGCCCCATCTCCTTTTCTCTTTACCACATTGAGAAATGCAGAATGACCCATCTTTTGCCGATGCCTTGTAAAAGCAGCCTCCACTTTCTTCTTCTGCGCTTCAATGGCTTTACGTTTCTCCTCCAGTCTCATCCTCAGCTGTACCATCTCTGTAGCCATGACCTGAGCAGGGTCATTGGGTGGAAGTTGTACAGGTGTGGGCGATGCTTGAGAAGTGAGGGGTGGTGTCGTTTGCTGATGGATGGGGCTGTGCTCAGGGGTTGGGGCCCAGGACACAGATAATGGGAGGCCAAACTCAGAGCCCTCAGGAGTGGTCTTAAGGGAGCTGCTGCTGCACCTCCCTGAGTCCGACGCTGATGGAATGTGCTTCTTCATCTTCTGTTCGGCAAAGCTTGTCATCTTCATTCCTGAGGGGGATTTGCTCTGGCTGCTCGGGCATGGGCTTGGCGTGTCCATATCCAGGTCTATGTTCACAGAGCAGTCTTTCAGAGAGGAATCTTCATCCAGCATGTCTTCTGTTCGGATATGGATACCAGTATCCACCTCGGTGGTGTCAGTGGTGCTCAAAGGCCCTTTGGAGTCCAACTCTGACACCGGCTCCAAACAACCAACATTTGTCATCCCATGGTCCTGATTGTGTAGGAAGAAACCGTTGTTGATCCGCTCTGCTGGGGGCCCATTTGGACTGTGGATAATCTGGAGAGCTTCCTCTACAGAGGGAGTTATTGCCATGACACTTCCATGTCCGTTGGGGTGCGCTCGCTTGTCAGGCTCAATACCAGCCAGGCTGTCTGGGCAGCCCTCCTCCTCAATGCCGACACTTTGACCATTCACTGGCTGGAAGGACAGGTTACGCTTCATTCCACGGGAGAGGTGGTGGACCTTGAAGCCAGAACCATCATCAGTGCTGACGGACCTGACCATGCCACGGGTGGCGGAAAGAGGGGTGGAAGCAGAGTCCTCTTTGTCAAAGGGGATGTCAAAAGACACTCCATAAGGCCCCGACCTTAACAGAAAAACAAAAAAGAAACAAATTTAATCAGATAGTTTTTTGTATTTCTAACAAATTTTAAAAGGTTATTTGAGGGTTTGGGATTGGATATTTTAAATGAGCAGGATGTCAACAGGACTGCAATATTGCCAACCTTTTCTCTTTGGGCCAGGTGCCGAGGTTGCCATCAACAAAGGACATTGAGGTTGACCTCTTGATCTCTCCTGAATGACACAAATAAGCAAAGTAAAAACCAAAACAGAAGTTATTGTACCTAGTAGTGCTATTATGATATTCACACCCAATACTACAATTGATGAAAAAAAAAAAAAAAAAAAAATCACATAAAATAAAAAATCACCTGAGTTTCGAGGCTGGGGTCGGAGGGGCAAACTAAAGAATGAGAGAGAGAAAAAAAAAGTACATTGTAAAATATATTTTCATTGTTGTTTTTATCTTGAATTTGTCCAGATTAGGATTTTGCTGTATAAGCTGATTTTATATGGCTGAATTAGGCCCATATATTCACACTTGCAAGCAGCTCACAAACCAGTGTAAACTATTAGCCAACAAGCAACTCCACTCGAATGGAAGTAAAATGCAGTGCTCATGCACTTTTAGTAGTATAAGAAATCCATGTTTCACATTGAACACCATAATTTGGACTAGCATACCTGGGTCTTTCCGGACTTGGAGGTCTTTCCATGAAGCTCCTCTTGGTTACCTTGGAAATGGGGATGGCTGGCAAATTCTTCAACAAGGATGAGGGCTCTGAGGTGACACCAACAGAGATAAATGATCGAACAGTGCTTTCTTAATGGATAGCAACATAATACTGTACAACACTGTCAATTTACTTCTAGCACCTACCACCACTTCTTTCTACACATAACACTACAGTTGCTATTACCACTCTGAATGCTATCATAAATTCAGAATAAAGACTTGCCTGTGCCTTCATTGTCCAACATTCTTGGTTTCACAAAAGACGGCTTGACCACCTCAAACCACCAAAACAGCTCTGCCATGAACACCAGGTAGTTATTCTGTGGAAATATTGAAACAAGAGAAAGGTTAAAAACATGGGATTGGGTAACATATGATCACTCAGCACAATGACGCTTCAAAGAGAAAAATGTCTATTACAGTGAGCAAATTCTGTGTGTGTCTTGTCACTTGATCCACAATCCCACCTGCATGCAATTGCATTGTGCCTATTTATCCAGTAGGTGTCTCTGTTAACCGTTACAAATAACCTGAGGTGCTGAGCATTAGTTGCAGCTTCCAGTCTACATATAAATAAGATATGATCCTCTTAAGAGAAGATGCTCAATAATTCAACCTACAGTGGAGTAATTTACAAAGGAATCTGTATTTATTCACCCTTTTCAGCAAGGCATTTTCCAAAAATGACTTAATAGGAGTCAAGACTTTTCACACTGCAAAAATATATGTTAGCTAAGCTAATGTAACATTATGGTTTTTCACATAATAAAGTCAATAGTACCTGAGGTAGTAGAGAGGAGTAATTAAGGTATTAACCTAATTTATAAAATAGAGGTCACCTATTTATTTCCTGTTCCCAGTCACCAGCATGCAACCCACCAGTCAACCTGAATTAGATTGGGTAAGAAATGTAAGAGCGACCTTTGCCACTACTATGCCAGGTCATGAATCAGGTCAACATACAGTGGGAGGTCAAACTGCTTGAGGGCACTGCACTGCCCTCAATTTCGCATTTACAATTTCCCATATCCACATTTTTTTTTCTTTATAAGAAAGTTCAAATGTGTGGACTATGAAAGACTATTATACTTGTACTACAAATGTGTCTGTTAGAGCTGTACTGTCTAAAAGAGGTAAAAAAAACGTAGTCTTTAACAGACATTACCTAAAAAACACGACATGGTTCAACCAGTATGGCTGAGGGAGTAAAAATCCATTCAGTCTCATATTCAGTCCAAACACTCAGCTTTTTTCACTTTCACATATTATTTCAAAAATCAATTATCAATCCAAATTGGGCATTTCCTGCAGTGAACATGCCGGCACTCACTTACATATGCACACGTGCACACACATTATGCACAATGAGTGATGAAGCAGAGACGACCTTGAGGAAACACGCCCCCTCCCCACCCTCCATAGTCTCCAGACAAAGACAAATGCTGCATGGCTCAGCTCTAAAGATACCCGATTCACCTTCATCAGCAACATTTTGCTCTACCAAGTGATGCCAGCAACCACACACACACATCATACATACACCCGTTACCCCCTTGATGCCTGAATTTATTTACAATAAAAAATAAATAAAAATTAGGTATGATGCAAATTAGCGACAACAGGCATAAACGAGAAACCAGTACTTGCAAAAGGTTCCCAGGTACGTATTGAATATGTGCAAACAGGCATTGGAGGAATACATCTCAGCTGCAGTCTGAAAGGTAGAGGTGTGATGTGAATTTGCGACAATCAGCGTTAAGGGGTTAAGCCTACACCAAATATAGTCCAAAAGCACACCAGGAGGGGCAGAGGCAATTAACACCAGTGGCAGTGGTTTCCCTTGGGTGTTAAAGCACATTTGGATTCTTTTGTGCTTTTACCTCACCTGCTAGAAAGCAGATCTGCAAACGTGTAGAAGCTATAGTGCACATGGTTACTAAAGTAATTAAAGTAAAGCAGAGAAATATTGAGTGATCAACTTTACATGAAAACTGAACAGTTGCTTACTACAGTTAGTCATTCTTTTAAAACTTATCTTTTACTTCATCTTTTTCAACCTATGTTTTGAGTTACATTTGCCATTCTATTAATTCTGGGGTAAATAGCTATTTAGCATAGAATTACAAAAAAACAGCTTGTCAAATACCAAAGTGCTAGTTACCTTCCTGTGTGTTCAGCTTGTGAAGCATTCCTCAACGGTTTCAGACAAGCAGAAGAAGAAAGAGTCAGAAAGAAATAAATGAAGGAAAGAAAGAGATAGAGAGAGACGAAGATCTCCTATAGTCCGCTTAGCCAAGATTGGTGGCAGAAAGCCCAACCTGTCTTCTCTCTTCCCATCTGCCCATCTGACTACTACTGACACACCAGGTGTGAGAGTAATCGCTTAATACCACCAGCCAGCAGTCACACACACTCACATAGATCCCCAAACAACCAACTGCCGCACCACTACTACGCCTTTCTTCCCATTGACTGTAATTTCTACCTCTGCCAGGGCTGCAGTGTTGCCAGATCTGTCTGTGCGGAGATTTGAATGTCAGAGTGTGTCACTCTCAGGATGAAAACAGGAACCTGATTGGTGATTACTAGAAGAGAGCTCAGAGGCTGAGGGGAGGTGGGGGCTGGAGGGAGCTAATCCACTCTACAGCAATGGGCACAAACAGACCCCCCCTACATGTACTACACATGCATACGCTCACACATGAACAGTAACATTTAAAAGCACCGGCCATGTATAGGGTGTGCATGCATAAAAATGCACACAGCAGGTCACACATAAACACCCTACAAATTACTCTCTCCAACTCAGCAAGACACTAGGCCTAGACACACGCTGAGAATTCACTGAGCATTAATGTCAACAACCATTGGACCAGAGAGTTGATTAAAGGATCTAGGTCCTGCAGCCAGCCAGCCAGACAGACTCACTTCAATCTGGATAACCCACTCTCTTGATTTACCGCCAAGTTTATCAGGCTGTCCTGAGTTGCCCACATAAAAACCTGGGCATGCGCTATATATGTCTGAATGTAGAAAACAAAATCTAAAGAAGAATCAACTTCCATGCTCAAATGTCTAAACATGGCCCCATACAGACAAGAGACACCAACACTTTAGCACAAAAATTGATGAAGGGATACCACTGAAAAGAACAATCACCACTTGAATGTGATCCTTGTTCTCTTTGCCTGCTAATGGTCTAGGAACTGAGGCTTATCCCCATGCAACACTTACTGCAAATCACACAGCTGATGACAAAAGTGTGCTAATTGACTTCCCCGGGCAACCCCAGCATGTCTGCTACAGACCTCCTGGTAAAGAAGACGCAAATGCTGGCAAAAGCTCAAGGTTGGTGAATTTAATTTCTCCTTTTGGATCCACAGATGGTAATTTAGATGTGCTGTGAATTAATTAAATGAAGAGCCAGTAAATGGGAGCGGGTTGACATGATTTACCAGCCTGGTGTCCATCAAGAAAGAATAGTCCCAAGTATTGTGTGCATTCTATGGCTTTGGTGGGTGGGTACTGAAGACTAGTCTATTGTCTCTTAAAGAGACATACTGAATATAATGTGGACTGATCCTGTCTTCACCAAACATACAAAATGTCGCATTTTATGTAGACGTTCACCCCAAGTTTTGTGGTACCTTGAGAGTGAAGGGACAGAACAGACTGACAAACTCCGATTGATTTTATGTGCAATGCTCTACATATTCAGCCACAAAGTAGCACATGGAATCTAACACGGAGATGCCAGACTGACTGGTGTGTGTGTGTGTGTATGTGTGTGCGGGCACTCACATCTGTCAAATGTTAGGGCTATGAAGCCCACATATAGACTGATTTCTTTGGATGATACAATCTATTGAAGTGTCTAACCCACACCAGCTACAGTTTTACAGTTTTGTTTTCTTTTAAAGTAAAATATCCACTTCAAGCAGGTGGTTGTCAGGGTGTGTGTGCCTCTGTGTGTGTGCTTCAGTGATGAGCATGTCTAAACACATCATCAAGTTCCCAACAGATGCTATCCCTCTTTCTCCCCCCCCCCCGCAATCTCCTCCATCTCCTTTCTAACCCTTTCACACTCTCTGTTGGTGTAAGTGTTATCGCTCCTCCTCGCCTCCTCTCTCCTGTTTCCATTTTCTTCCCCATCAACACCCCTCTCACTTCCCCTCCCCTTTTAATGTCTCGTCTCTATAATAAGGTCTCCATCAGTATGAAGGGCCACGGCGTACAGCTACTGAGGGTGTGACTGCTTGGAAACTGGGTCAAGGTTACTGAGTCTAACTGGTTCTGTATGCAGTTCTGACTGCACTGCTGCTGCCAGGCAATAACTCTGCCCTGCTGGGATTTGATTTTATCCCTTGTGAAATCAGTATAAGCAAAATACTGCTTCTGGCTGGTTCACACGACTCATTTTTTAAAATGTTTTTGATGTTGTATGTTTGGTTGATGTGTGTGAGCTTTGAGAGGCTTGGACTGTGAGAAAATGTTTTCATTATCCATCTCACGAGTGCTGTATCCCTAATTTATAATTCTATAATTTTAGTACAAATATGAATTACTGTTGATATTCTGTTAATAAACACTAGTGCCGCAACGATTAGTCGACATAATTGATGACGTCGATTATAAAAATGCGTCGTCGCAGAATTTCATTGTTGACGTGTTGTTACAGAGATGATGTTTAAGTGTGAAGATAGTAATTAAGAACATTACAGGTTGTTCATTTGTAACTGCAATGTACTTTTTGGGCACTGGGGGTAGTATCGCTTCCAATGTCTGCCATGACTGCTTGACTCGAAGACTACTCAGGAAGAAGAAGCAATCAAGTGAAAAGCAGAGAGTTTAGTACGCTATTTCATCACTAAATCGCAGTTTGGAAGTTTCACGAAAGTTAATGGATAATCAAAATTGTGCTCAAATGTTTTCGGGGTTGAGAAGCTCCACAAGCGCCCGCGAGTGGTGGTAGCTAAGTGCAATAGTTAATCATTGAATTATACTGTCTAGTCCTCTTCCCTATTTTCCCCCCGTCATTAATACTAGTATTTATACAGAATAGTAAATATTCTTCATGGAATGATAGCTAGTTAAATTAGTTAAATGGTTTGGTTAGGGTTAGGGGTTGACAAAAATAATTGTGACTAGTCAACTAATCAAAAAAATCATTAACAGATTAGTCGACTACAAAAATAATCATTAGTTGTAGCCCTACTAAACACACTTATTGGTCTATTTTCACATCTCGGCTCAAATACTCCAGGTCTCTATTTGATAACTGAATGAAGTGAAATTCTTTTCCTTTCCTCTAGCTTCAGGTGGAAGCAAGAAATATGATTTGGTAAACATTTCCCTTTCTATACTGAAAGAATATTTCCATTACTATTACAAAACTATTTTATCAGTATCGAGCAAGCAAAAGTAATAAATTCAACTCAGCTGACTAACATATTTAGTTTAGTGTAAAATGCTCACAACTGCAGGATGGAAACATAGCTACAACTGCACTGCAAACAGCATGTTTTGAAGTTCAGTCAGTTTGAACAGTCTACTGACGTTTGTCCTTTTAGTGACCTGTGTTCAGCCTGTGCTGACAGTTTCTCTGTCAGAGGACATGCTGAGCAGAGTCAATGCCATCCACACACATCAACTTTCGTTACTACCTATGCAGCTCTCAGGCAAAAATCACTGAGATAGATACATCAGGGACAAACACACAGCACGGATCGAAAGTTACTCCAAACCACCAGCCAAATTGTAGTACACTGTCTTTGTGGTAGACACTGTGTGGCAGAATAGTGGGAGTTACTGTTTAGGGATGTTGCGAGAATTTTGGACTTCAGTAGCCCCTGTGGCTATTTGATGAAAAGGTTTTCTGCCCTGACAAAAATACATGAATACAACTAGAAAACACACCTAGAACTAGATATGTTTCAGAGCCAACATAGAGACAGAGATGCATACATGTAGCATGTGTCTCTTTTCCCACAAATGGGACAAACCAAACAAAACCAACACTGGCTTTGAGCAAGAAGGGGGTCAAGAGAAGGATAAGGACAAGAATAAGATATATTAACAACCAATAGCAGCCCTGGCCAAGTAAAATAACCTGAAGCTGATACTAAATGAAAGTAGCTATTAGAAAAAAAGGATCTAGGACTGTTATATTAAAAGCAATAAAGCTTTCTGACTAATATTGGGAGAGTGAGAAAAGGAGCGAGTCAGTGAGAAACAGAGAGAGAGAGAGACAATGACTGAGAAAGGTCAGGAAACTGAGAGACAAAGTATGATAGAACATTTGACAAATCACAGACAGAACGAAACACAAAGGGATCAAAAATACGAAAGAAATAAAGAAAGACAAGGAAAGAGTTTGTGAGGAAAGAATGAAAAACACACATGTTGGGAGAGCAGAATGAGTGCAGCTCTCCAGGCTTGTGGTTGGTTAAGACAGATAGTTTGGATTGAATGGTTTTTCCACAGCGTGACTCACCACACTGGCTTACAGAGCAGCTCATTTCTCCTGTTTCATTTAGCTTTTCTCACTAGATACCACACCATATGGTTTTCTAATCTGTTTTGTTGAAAAACTCATGAATGAACAAACACAAAGAATCTGTATCAGTTTATGGAAACACTCATTAACTTAAGTATAACTCAACATTTTATTTTGTCTGTAATTTTGTAAATGTGCTAACAAAGACCTGACATTACCCCTCATTTTTTTTTCTTTTTCTTTTTGAAGAACCACCACTGCTACGAGATCAAATTTTTTTCAGATGGTGTTTTTTCTTATAACTACCACTGGCATTTCTTCTTCCTGCTGGCACACACTGGACACATTTCAAAGGCTAAGTTTCAACAAGTAAGTAGTTCAGCAGTTTAGATTCTGACATATATTTCTCCAAGACTGTAACAACTATTACACACTAACTGTAAAACCAGTTTCAGAGAGGAGAAGCAGAGAAAAGCTTTGGACACCAACCTAACAGAATCAGTATCACAATACAAGCATCAAGTCGCTCCAGAGATGTCTATTATGTGACATGTAGCATCTTTTGGCTAGAAAGAACTTAAAAAGTATCACTGGACTAAATTTACGAGACCAATTTCTAAAAATCAACAAGTTCACACCCAAAATTATTTCTGTACATTTGGAAAAATAAAACAATTGTTACTCATTAAATAACTCTAACAATTGTTACTCATTAAATAACTCTAGTCTGAGCAAATTTCATCATTTTGTTAGTGAAAGACTTAACAGTAACTTGCAAACTTTACAGGAACCATATATGGTTTTATACAGAAGTGAGGGTCAAAGTATTTCAGTTGTGAGAGCAACTATCTCATTTTGAAAATGAAACTCCAAATCTTGGTGTTGAATGCAGCCAGGTTTGAGCAGTTACCTTGATGGTGGAGGAGGCGTAGAGCATGTCCTCCAGGCTGAAGTGGCAGCAGCTGTTCAGGTTATCTTTGCAGAAGTCCTGTATGAGCTGCAGGTTGTACAGACGGTCGGCCAGTGTCATGTTCTCCTTCAGACAAACATCTGGGAGGGCAGAGGGAGCCATCAGGTGTCAGTATGAATGTGACGATTGAAGGGCTTCTGGTTATAACACACACCTCAGTGGTTTTCAGTGTACTGACGTTTTTTGTTGAAGATCATAGATGGGTGCAGTGTCTTAAGTACAGTGTGGAGGATATTTTAGTGAGGAGCTGCTGAGGTGTTCACAATGTGCACAATGGTTTGTGTAAAACTGACCAATCAGAACAGTGGGTTGCATGTTATCAACCTGTGGGTGGAGCTGTGTGTTAACATGTTTAAAGAGTAAACAGTGATGAGTGATTGATCTTTTGTCCCCGTGATGTTTGCAGTTCAACTGATTGTTTGTGTGTGTATATATATACTATAAATGAGGGTGTGTAATTGTTAGGCCCACTATCAACACACTTGAGCAAAGGGATGTAATTAGATTGCATCTTTTGTTTGTGACTGATCTTTGAACCATTCAGGGGCAGGGGGTCAAAATAACACAAATCTATCCCCAAGATAAAAATTATAATATCTTTTTCAGTTTCTTTTTTCCACACTGAAAATTTCTGAGGAATAAAAACAAACAATGTTTGCAAAACGAGAGAATCACTGTGCTCACAGTAGTGTTGTAGTACTCGAGACCGGTCTTAAGACCACATATTGATTGGTCTTGTCTCGGACTCGACTGCATTTGTACTCGGTCTTGAATTGGTCTCGGACATTGAGGACTCGGGAGAGACCAGTCAAGACCATAACTATATCAATAAATTGCTTTTGCATTGTCAATTTATTTGTTAACATCCTAACTTTGATTGGATGTAAAATGTATTGCTTCAAATGCAACCAATAACCCTAATTAAAAATGTGTTGTTAACGACAGTTAAGCATGGAAAAGGAGTGTTGAATAAAGATGCTTATGTTGATTTCAGCTCTTAGTGTTTGTATGTGGGTGTTTTAATGGGAATGTGGATCTTTCAGATCAATTTGAGTAGTACCTATGATCTCGTTCCACATTTTATCATATGTCATGTAATGTGGGGAACTGGTCTTGGTCTCAACTTGGTCTCAGCCCCTAAAAGTCTTGGTCTTGTCTCGGTCACGATAAACTCTGGTCTTGGTCTTGACTTGGTCTTGACTACAACACTAGCTCATAGCTCAGCTATGTGCCTTTTTGGTTTGAACATTTTTTTTGCATGTTGTTGAAATGTGTTCTGAAAACAGATGTTTTAAATGGGCAGAAACTGCTTAATAGCCAGAAACAGTTCAAAGTTGAAAAAATTCTGCATTTTCTTCTGACTTATCATTATTACTTTGATCAACAGAGCTTTTAAACTCCTGCTGAGAAATGATGGTCACCTTGTGCTATGCTGCTGGACCTCCTGCCCCAATTCAACACACAAACAAATCTTAGCCCACTCTAACTGTAAGCTCCTTACCCTCCAGTGATAGCAGCTGAGGGCAGTAGAAGTGCAGCAGAGCACCCAGGGCTGAGCCGTCTGTGCTGTCTTTTATCAGGTTGTCCACAGGGGGGATCCAGGGAACTGGCTGGGTTGAGGCCTGTTCCTTCCTGTAGCGAGCCTTCATAACATAAAACACATCCCTATAACCCAAACTGCATTTTGCAACATTACCCTGCGTACATCTACAGAACCTATTGGGCCAGACTTGTCCTATTGTTTCTTTTTTTAAATATTACTCACAGCTGCAAAATGAGTCATGTATAATGGCACAACCATCACAACAGCTGTATTTATTGTCTCTTTAAAGCAGCAACAAATATTTTAGAACACATCAAGGCTTCATAACTATTAATAGTGTATGAAGGTAACAGCCTTACAGAGTGTAGTAGTAGTAAACTGTTTTAATTGTTTGAAAGGAACAGTCACAGTGAGCCCAATGAGAGGTAACAAAACCCACTATGGCAAATATCAGTGCTGCACAAATACACCGGAAACGATTCACTGATTATTTTTCCAGATGTTGTGATCTTTAAAAAAACTCTCAGAACTGACATATCAACATGCAGCCCAGTGGCATGCATATATTGATGACGTTCCACTAAAATGCACACAAAAAATGTTTGAGGTGAAAAAAGACACAGATGTTATGAGAGGGTCTTCAGTGAGAGCTGACACAGAGCGTTCAAACAATTTCGTGCCAGATGCTGCCAGAAATCCCATCTCTGAAATGAAATTCTAATAAAACTAATCTTTCTTCAATTCGTTGGCTAATCCTTTGGGACCATTTCAGTAATTCCCCAAGGGTGTGTGGTTCCAGTAACAAAGAACTTCACGTTAGCAAATACAAAGAAGTCTGTTAGAGAATCTGAGTTCAAATACAGATTTCCAGATTAACCTTATACTAAACTGTAGTTCATAAAGACAGTAGATATAAAGGAGAACTGATTTATAATGTAATTCAACCTTTACGGCTTTATCTTAGTAGCAAATAATTACAGCTACATTTTCAGAATGTCTTTTCATATTATTGCTGTACAGTAATTAACATGCAGCACAAGGGAACACTTGTTAATCAAAACAGGGTCAGAGAAAGAAAAGCTTTGTTTATGTAACAGTGAACTCACAGGTTGACGCACACGTGTGATAAAATGATGGCAATCAAGACAGTGAGAGGTAGCAGGGAGTAGAGATGGTCACCATGGATACACAGATGCAAGAGCATAGCGCTGATTAGTTGACTTACAGGCACAAGCTTCATGTACCACTTGGTTGGAGACTGCAGCAGCAGAGCAAAAGAAAAAAACAACAACAACAAAGACATACTTGTTAGTGAGATTAGTTAGTAATGCAATTAGTAATACAAGCAAAGACATGACAGCTGTGAGATCAAAGGGAGAGAGCCTGCGTGTTATCAAGAGTGCAAGAAAATCAGCCCACACAACCCGAATAACCCTGAAATTATGTGTAATGTGGTGTCGAGCGCAAAGCGTGTATCTTCGGCTTTTTGGTGCTCATATGTCTCGAGAATAAGAGCTTACTTATGGCCAGACCAAATACAGGGGATGGGGACACAGTTTATTTAAAAAAAATGGCACTGCAACTGAACAGTGAACAGAAGAAACATTTCAAACCCCATATGAAACAAATGTGTGACAAGAAATTGCATCATTAGACCTACATGCAATTTGCAGTGAAGCCTAAATGGAAATGACACTTGTGTAAGATGTAGGCCACTGTCTGAGACAGGGTCAGGGGAATCCAAACATGTATGCCCAAACTGCATCAAAACAGGAGATGCAATGTTCTAAAAAACGGTGAGGCCTTTTGTTAATCTGCAAGCACGTCTGGTCATCATCGTCAGTTCAGTTTCATTTGTCATAAATGACTTCTTAACAGTCATTTAAAAAATTGGGCTGCAAACTGAGCTGCAAGTGAAAATGAAAGAAAATCGGTTTGATGTCTACAGGTTTGATCTCTCTAATGGCTCTAATGAAGAAAAGTTTATTATTATATATTATAAAATATTAATTTTATTATTGTTCAAAGTGTCCCCAAATCCCAAAAGTCCCATCTAAGTTCACTGCTGTTGTGTTGAATTGTGCTGAGTCAGGAAAAAAACTTATAGCCAAGATAAATATTAGAATTAAAGGACACTGTATGGCGCAAACAAAATCAGAAAATGTATCTTATTGTCGCTAAAGAGAAGCGCATCAGCTAAATACCTACAGTAGCTAAAAGAACCCAAATAACAATCCCGCTGCATAAATATAACCAAACTGTCAGCTATCCACTGACAATGTAAGCTGATTCCAAAAGAGGAGAGGCTTGCCTCAGTTAACAGTTAATTCCCACACTACCTAGAGGCATCAAAGAATCAAATGTGAGTGCCACTCAACCTGGCTGGCAAGTGCTCAGCTTCAGAGGCGAGCAAGCCACTTTGTACTGAAGCCTCCAACATAAATAACAAAGATCAGTTGTAGCTTTCTTGGATTTTCCTGATTTGATTAATGTCCCAGCTCTGAATGGTAATTTGACTCATCAGTGAGAGTTTAATGTCATCAGAGGAACACACATGATGTAATCTAAGATAACACATATTAGTTACTCAGCTGTATTTATCAACATGTGGATAGTGATGGTGCATACATCCTGCAGTGTATATCTTGAGGAATCCTGTATGAGCTAAGACCAACCCTGTGTCTGACATTGTATAGACCCTCCTGAGCTTCTTTTGTTGTTGTGCCACTGATTTTAGCAGATCTTTTTGTCACTTATGTTGTCATTACATACATTGATCAAACACAAGAAGGCAGGTTCCTGGACATCTGCTGTACATAGCAAGTTAGCTTATTCTGATGAACGTCTTTTTGAATAAGACAAGGACTCCTGACTTGAGGAAACAATTAGCTGTAGTGCACTGAAATTCAGCGATATTACAAAGGGTATCTGTAGGCAGAGAAGGAGACAGACAACAAACTCTGCCCTTACTTCACCTCTCCAGGCCAAACGACTTAACAAGCTGCAGTCCCCAATACATGAACTCACAAAGTCAACATGGACTTACAGTTGAACAGTTCGTTAGAAGAAGCGATGCATGGCATGAGAGATTAGAGAGACAGAACAGGGGAAGATCAGGCTTTGGGTTATGATCATTTATCTGGTTGTCACTGCCATTCTGTTTCAAAAGATCCTGTAGAATCAGAAATATATGTACCAAAAAGATTCTAGTATAAATTTTAAAATTATATATACACAGCGCATCAGCATGGTATTTGACTGATCATGATCTTTTCCTTCACTGTACATATTGTACACCATGATTAGTGTTTCTTCTGTCATAAGGTGTCTGCAAACCACTTACAACACATTCAGCATCTTGTTTTACCTGTTTTAAAATGAAATTATATATACTAATGGAAACCCACGGAGGACTAATATCTAAAATAAATAAATAAATAAAAAAGCTTCGTCAAACAAAAACACAACAGCTCAACAGATACCTATAAAACATTTTTGCAACATTATTCTAATCCTATCATTAGTGCTTATTATGAAGGATATTCCACCATTTATAATTTATTATCCGGAGAGAGTAACAAGGAGTGAGCAGGAGTTGAATTTGGAGTTTTGATAAAGGGAGCTCTGATGACACAAATGGCTACGAATGCCCACAAAATTAACTATTAAGGACCAGTGGTCAACCTGGACTTTCAATGACAGGTTATTCTGAATAACCTCATCATGCATTGAATAAGATGGAGGAGATGAAGACTGTCTAAGACTGCGGGCTAAGCAGGGTCAAACAGAGTTAAAATCTGTTTATAACCATCAATCAAACCCCCGGGGAGAGGTAAGGCCCTCATCCATCATCTTCTTACAGAAGAGCACACCCACTCACACACTTCAATCATCCTTCAACTCTCCCACTACCCATCATAGTTCATTGTCTAAAGCCAGACATGTCCGGTTGAGCTGCAGCTCAGCTTTTGAAACTTAAAAGGATTAGTCCTCTCTTCTCTGTCCCGATGTTGCCTTTGCAGTCCTCACCCTCCTCCTACCGTCCACCCACCCTCACCCCTGGTTACAGTGCAGTAGGTTAAAAAAAACACAGTTGCCCCGGTTAGCTTTATGTCTTGTCCTTACCGGGTGCGTTTCTCTCTTGGTCTGACTGAGACAGAAGCTGCCTGTGTGACTCACACTGCAGTCATGCTACAAAGACAGAAGGGGGGAGGTCTGGGTAGGTGGGGATTGATGGAGGGATAGAGGGAGGATAGATGGGGCTGCTAGACATCAGCAAAAAACAAAAACAAAACAGCAGCGCACTATTTTTTGCATATTGTTTGAGTTTCTTTGTGTTCTTCTGTACAAAGGTCACCTCCTACAAATGCTAATTGTTGACACATTCCCTACCTTGTTCTAACTAATTGACTGATTTATTGATTGTTACTGACATATCTTGACTCTTTTTGGGCCAATCAGCTGTTATTGTGAGGGTGGTGCCAATGAAGTGTTTTCAAGCAGACAATGTTTAGGCTTTGTTTGGTCTGACTGAAAAAGGGGATGAAATGAGTGATTATCTATGACAGTGGAGTCATAAGGAATACAGAAGACCAAAATGTTGTTATTTTGCTCAGAAAATACTACACATTTTTGGCCACTGAAGAAATATATATTTAGTCTGATTGCAGAGGCAGAATAGGAACAGAGAGAATCAAAGAACAATCCTGAAGTTTTAGGACCACCCAGTAGAAATTATGCTCATTATAGCCATTTTATAACTGATACACACGTGTAAAAATTATATAAACTGAAACACTGAAAGGCAAAACATCCAAAAGGATTCATTATTTCATCAAGTCTTCGGTTGGCTACTGCAATGCACAACACTGTTCTTCCTGATATCTGTAAAAATTATTCAAACACAGTCTTTACACTGTTTTAGTAGAAGCAAGATGACACACTGACTGATTTAGGCGATGGCGTAGCCTCTGCATAGCCCCGTAGCCTACACCGTCGATTTGACGCAGAAGTATAAATTTCACTTGAGGTGTACTTTAATTTATCTGAAAGAGTAGAACTGCATCATCCAATGACTTTCATCACAGTTCAGACCGGAACAATGTCACCCATAAGCACAAACATGTGAGCTGCCCTGAAGTTAGGGATGATGTTACTGAAGTGCCAACTCTCAGGCTTGGGGGCCAAACAAACAGATGTGTTAACACTCACATCATGAGCAGGCGTGGCTCCACATGTGAGACACTGACAGTGGCAAGGTGACTACACTGTAAAAAATACTCTATTGTAGCTTTAGAATTTTGGAAAGAGTTTTTCTTGTTTAGCAAGCATAAAAACCATCTAATGATGTGATGTCACTTATTTTTGATGCAACTTCACCTGTTAAACGTGTGTGTGTGTGTTCATGAGGGATAGCTGAGGCATGAATGCTGCGTCTGCACACTGACTGGTCAGATCAGCATCAAACACTGTGGAAGCCTGCACAGCTCTGGGATGGGAACCACACACCCACACCCACACCCACACACACACACACACACACACACACACTGCAGTGCGTCCATTTCAACTCTCTGCAGGCTAAACCACATGGGACAGGGTTGCAATATATTCCCTTCGGTGAACTGTCTAACTCTCTAAACAGGTCTACAGTGGAGGAGTGGAGTAGACTTCAAGGACAGGGAAATACTGAAATGTAAAAAATAATAAATTAATGACAGAAGAAAGAGGAGACTGCTGATGAGGAATGTGATGGGATCACTGAAACCTGCATCATTCAAAAACCACACAAACCTGAAAACCTGCTGTTGGTCCATAATAAATGATCTAGAGGTGCCCTCACTGCCAGACCATAATACCAAATGTAGCTTGACTATTAGCTCACAATGGTCATAAAGACACACACACACACACACACACACACACACACACACACACACACAAAAAGGGATGCACTATTATAGCGGCTAATATCCATGAATGTGGAGCGACATAATATGCATATAATTATCCATGACTGGTAAAGAAGAAGGGGCCCTGCGATGGACTGGCGACCTGTCCAGGGTGTAGCCGCCTTTCGCCTGATGTCGGCTGGGATTGGCTCTAGTCAGACTTTTCATCTCTAAATCTGTATTTGTAATTAAATTGGTGCCTGAAAGAGATATTCCTGAATGCATGTTAAATACAGAAAACACAGTCTATCTGTATGGTCTATACGTACAGCATAGGAGCATAGGGCACATCATTGTTTTGTGTCATATTAAGATTGAAATTTCCAAAAGATCTGTATGCCCTTATGCACTCGCATAGAAAAACATGGACGTGACTGTGAAATGTAGTGGCAACAAATAGCTTTAATGTGTTATTTTGTGAGATTTTATTTCCACCAGTGAGTGAATACATTATTCAGTGGATCAGTGAATGATTTATTGCCAATGCAGTGTCAAACTACAGAATCCAAATACAGATTACTTCTGTTACTCAGATACATAAACCATAAACACATCCCACACCAGCCTGTCTTACGTACGGCATTAGAAGTCACTGCTGATATCAGAGTCAGTTACATAACAGATTTGGACTGCGGGCAGGACTCTGGACATGGGTGACCTCTCACTAAATTATTGCTGGCCTAATTAGACCAGAGAGCAGTGATCTGCTGGTTATGGCACAAATGAAGTGAGTGATGCTTGTACACTCGTTAGGGAAGATAAACTAATTATGACTTTGAAGATGTAGCCTGACCTTCTCTGTCTTTTTCATTTAATACAGACTGAGCTTCATCTAAAGCTCAGACATATGTGAGTGAGATTTTCTTCAATGGTAGCTGGGTTTTGAGGGCTTAAGATCTGTCGAGGAAACCGGTCCCAGATATTAAAGCGACACAGAAGTCTGGGACAAATATGTGTCAGTCAAATGGAGAATGTTACGACAAATCCATTAACTGGAGCAAAGGATTTCACTTAGCTTGTTTGAAACTGTCCATCAAACTGGTGACATCTGTATATTCATGTGTGTAGTACCCACCCGAGGGCTCCCAGCAGGTTCAGCGCTCTGCGTCTCCCTCTTCCTCTGCTCCTGAGCCACGGTTTCTTTCAGATACTCATTTACCTGAAAGAGAGAGGTCAAATAAGATTAATATTCACTGTGCTGGCAGCAGCATCAATGAGCTAAATTTAATATAAGGAACAGACTATGACTAATACTTGATCTTTAGCTCATACTGCCTTCATATAAAGATTAATAGACCAAAAATCGAATTCTTTTTGTTACTTAATGTGAGGCTCAATAGTTAATTGTACAAGTTATTATTGGAAGTTTTAGTTTCCACAGAAATAACAGTGCAACAGTAGCATATCCATCCATCCATCCATCCATCCAACGTCAACCGCTTATGCTGCGTACAGGGTCGCGGGGACAGTAGCATATGGGCAATATTAGAATTTTAAATTTAATATGGTTATAAATTATAAAATAATTATGATTATGTACAGTATAAACACTACTTTATTTTTTATCATTACTTTAGCATTATGGTTTAAAGACTAAATGTATTTAATTGTGTAATTTAATGTTGTTATGTGTTAAGTTGCTGTCTCTTCCATAAAGGACCATAATAGAAGTCTGTGTTTAAAGGCATACATTGTAGGAGTTTGGGGATTTTCTGAATCAGTTGAAATTTGAATGTAACCACACTGAAGTCTACTCAAGTGGAGCTGAATTTAATCAGATCTAATCTCAATCAAAGTTGTCCTGTACTTTGGACATCTTACAATATGCCTCCTCTGGATGAAGTTAAAGCAGGAATCAGCTGCTAAGCTGGTGAATTTTGGAACTAGAACACAAGGAGGCTCAAGCAGAGAGCCATATGTTTAACCAGTAAGGCTCCACGACCACACCTGTTAGCTAGAGTGTGTTTCGTGTTTTTATAACTCAGTGGGGACTGAATGCACACTAACCGGACTTGTGTTGCTGTGGGGACAAAAATAGACGTCCCTATGGGAAGAGACTGCTTTTTGAGGCTTAAGACTTGGTTTTCAACTTCGGGTTAAGATTAATGTTAGGGGCTAGGAAATGCATTATGTCAATTAGATGTCCCCATGGGGATAGAGGAACAAAAGTGTGTGTGTGTGTGTGTGTGTGTGTGTGTGTGTAAAGCTCAGTGCTGGCAGCAGTGGAGTGTTCCTATCAGAAGAATGTAAACAGACTGGGGCCTGTAGCACTGTATGGAGGAGCCAGAACCATCTGCACGTGTATGTATGTTCAAAGGCTATTAGGCCACGTTTTCTGATGTGTAATGTGTACTGTAGTAATACATTTTATGTAAAGTTTTGTAGAATGTGCATTTGTTTCCTTGTGGCTTCTACAAAGATTTTACACACATGGACGGACTTGGACTGGGCTTAGTCTGTCTATTATAGCTGACTGAAATAAAGCTGACCACAGCTGCTACACTAAAATAATATAATTAGTCTTGGTTTCAGTGGACATTTCTATTTTCTTAGGGTCCAAATAAATAACAATTATCTAATTGGTTGAAATCACCATAATTGCTAGTTTATGAAAATGCATGTAATGATATAGATACAACATACTGCTTAACAGCAGCCTCTAAACAATATTATCAGTACCAACATATAAAGCCCTTGTCAGTTGATACATAAATGTGTGTTTTAACTGTAGCAGTGTTTCCCATAAGTTCATTTATTTGTGCCGGCCCACCACAATATCAACGCTGACCGCCACAGATTGATTTTAGATTTTTTTTACTAGGCCTATTTAAAATTGTATCTGATTGCAGAGCGCCGTGGCGTGTTTGCGCAGCACATCCTCTCGCTCGTCCGTCCCTCTCTCTCTCTCTCTCTCACTCTCCCTCACGAACACTGCTGCATGCTGTCAATGTCGGAGACCCAGCTTAAAAAAGTTTTTAGCAAGCATGTAAGGAGCCTAGCTAATAAGGAGAGCTAAGTTAATGTTAGAAAACACCTGGGTTTTCGACGCTAGCACGATGTATATAGCTGGTAGTCAATATTGACTACACGCGACCCCCACCCGCCGCCACAGTTACACTGTCATTCTGTGTGAGTTTAGAGGGGAAGGCCAGAAGCCATGAGGAGCTGGCATCCAATGCCTTGTGTCATAGCTAATGAGAACAGGCACCTCTTACATGTGATACTCTACTGCATGTAAGATGTGGAAAATGTTAAATTACGCCATCATTAAAGGAGAAAGCACAACGATTTCATGTGACTTCACCATATTCTCATCTTTCTGTTACCTTGCACATGCAGTGAGTCCTTACATGACACATGTAAACATGAGGCAATCCTTGTATCAATAACACTAAAAAGGTTATAAAGGCAGTAAAAGTAGCAAAAAAAAAAAAAAAAAAAAAGACAATCCCACTTTAATTATAGCCAGGAGGATGTTTTCTCATGTGCTGTGAGTTCACCTGCACATGTCATATGGCACAACCTCAGGGCATGAACACAGATTTAAATGGTATTTAGGTCAGTGTTTTGGACCGTAATATCTTGCAACCACACTAAGCACTGTGGAATTTCAGGGCTCAAGCTCTTTGAACCCAGTACTGGTGAAATGCCCCTGAGCCCCTGAGTATCTACAGTAACTTGCGTACAGTAGCAGCCTGCTCCTTGGAGAGATCCTGAACAAGGGGACACATTTATGGTATGTTACAACCACAATGGACAGTAGTTTACAATATGTCCTTGTAGTTACATAATATTTATCGATTTTAAAAGATGTAAAGAAATGCACATATGATGAGGAAAAGTTGACACCGACCCTTCATAAGGTGATTTGATGATATAGTTCTGAGACATAGTATGACCTTTGCTTCCATATGATTGCTTTTGTGACAAAATACTGTTCAATCAAACATTGACTCATTAGGCGGCTTACAGAAAGCCAAATGACAACTCTTCTTATTCTAATTACAACCTGTTTTCATATATCAACTTAAGGATACAAAGACTAGTGGAACATAGGCTGATTTAAAGTGGGGCAGGACTTCAGCTGTCAATAACATAATTTAAACACAATACACACATACATATCATTACCCACCTTGTTGATCCAGGTGGATATGGCGTCCTCTGTGTCATAAGGTGTTTCCACCTCAGGGTTGCAGGAAGAATACTGACGAATGCAGGCCATCACCTTCTCCACGCTCACCGTCTCCACTGTGTACGCCATCATCAGAGTGTCGATCAATGCCAGGTGAGCGCTCTGGAAGAGGTCACAGTTCAGAGAAAGATTTAGAGGGTGAAAATGAGTAGCTTTATAGGTAGCTGGTGATACCAGCAAATGTATATACGTATTTTAGCCAATGCACTTAGTCATTACCACTAAACAGTAAAGTAAATGCATCAATAAAAACCTATAGTCCTGTATCATCACCTTCAAAGGTCAAACCCAGTTGCAATGGTCAACACCTTGGCCAAATGTAAAATGTAAAACAGTGACAGATGAAAACGTAAGTCAAGTTTGTTTCCTTGACACTGCATCAAAGAGACAGATCTGACCACTTTGCTCTGAGATGAATTGAACCTCGGACAATGACAGCATTTTAATCTCAGTAACAGATTTAGCTGTCAGACTACAAGAAAACACAGATGCATAAAAAGATAGTTTCCCGCATGTTATTGATTGCAGACAAAAACAAAGACCTATCAGGTCCACTAAGACTGAGACAGAGACAGAGACATGATCAATCAAATAAGAAGACACAGTACAAATATGTATTTGAGCATGTTAAATTGGCTAATTAATTTCAAGACATGAAAATGGCACATGCAGTCTGCAAAAGGGAGACAACAAAATATTTGTATACGCTTTTAAAGATTCTTATAATTCTGTTTTCATCAGTCAAAGCAAAAAGAATTGCCAGAGGAGTTGTCCCAGTTTATACCAATGAAATTGAAATTTGGAAGTAAAGAAGAATTACTGCCTTAGGTGAGTGGGGAGCAAGGCATTGAAAGAGCAGTGATTTATAGGATTGGACCAGAACTGCAATATCCTCCACTGTTCTGTACATCTGAAACTCTGTCTTCAGTCAAATATTCCCTTGCGGTTGTTGCCCTGGAAACAAGTGCATTCATCCCTGGTTACAAGACCCAGTTTGCTCGCCGTGACTGCTAGTCTTTGAGAAGCTTGAGTAAGACATCTTACTGTCAACAGAGTCCAATTATTAGAATTGGTGTCCATTGCAACATAAGGCTTGATAAAGAATTAAGTACTTCCAAACCGCTGACCCCTTGTTTTTAGCTTGCTCCATGCTACATCTTAGCTCTGCTAGCAAAATGTTCGGGTCTTCCCGGCACACTGCTGGCGTATCGCACAGTATATGCATAATTGAACTGATTGGCCCCATAGATCAGCTCACTTGTTACCGATACCTGATCCAGCAATTTGAGTCAGTATCGGGCCAATTTACAATATCAGTATTGGATTAGTGCATCCCTAAACAGTACGTAACTGAGGACTGTTTTAACCAACTTACATGTCCTACCTTTCATTGGGTAGGACTTATGCCATACCTTTATTACGCACCCCCACCATCACATATTCCTCAGTCCTTATCAACAATGTTGCCTTGTTTCTTGTCGTAGTTTAGTTTATGTTCCCTGCAATCATTACTAGTCGTATCATGGGTCTGGTTTCCAACAAAAAACATTGAGTACAACCTCTAACCATGGACAAACCAGTCCAACTTTTGAACATGATATAGATGAAAACAACCTATGTGTACATTTAATGCTCTCATACTGAGGCAAAAAGTCACAGGGAGGAGGTTGTGGTGTTGGATGAGTGTACAAAGTATGACTTTGACACCTGTGACGTGTTCACTCAGTCAACCTTTGCTTCCTTTAACTACGACTGATCTTTTGTGGCCAGGATTTTCCCCCAAACATAACTTCCCTATTCATGAACATTGTCAATTGCAATGTGGGTAGTAAATTGAGCTAAATGTGGAAAACCTTAACATAGGGCTGGACAATAAAACAATAATCATCGCGATATAATTTTTTTCAATAACAAAATAACAAATATTCAATAAATATGTTTGGCAGCAAGTGTTGACTATAAAGACTACAGTTGAGTTTTAACCACAATTAACCATCAGGTTTCTTCAACTTTCACTCAGGAGCAAAATAACGATTTGATACTTATTATAATTATCGATATCGAAAGATATGAAACTTTCTATTGTGATAACATTTTTGGCCATATCGTCCAGCCCTATCTTAATTTAAAATATCACATTGTGCAAACACTGTAATCTACGTATTGTACTTCTCCTACATTTAGCTCCTTCTATTAGTCTATACTTTCTCCACCACACACTACCCAGGAATTTAACCACCAAATATTTATACTTGGGCGGCAGCTTTTCCATGATCTAACCCAATTAATCAAAGTTAAAGTAAAGTTAAAGTGGCTTCTTAAAGATCAACAATGATGCAGTGCAGCAGAGCCAGAGAAAAGGAACAAATGAAAAACACCACTTGGAGGTTTCATGGTGAATTTTATTCTTACTGTATAACACATGAAAAACATTGTTGCTACATTGTTGTACAACAGCTGGTAGGCTGTGATTATGTGCTTTGTGTGATGACAGCTAGAAAAACACCAACATCGATGCTGGAGCGATTTTTTCCCACTCAAAATATAAAGTTAGCAACTATAAGTGTATTTTAGCTCTGAAATGAATTTGCTGTGTGACATTGCATTAGCTTAATTTCCACTATCTCTGATATGGCAACCCAGCAGCAAACCAATCCCCTTTAATAATACGCTGCCAAGATGTTTCCTATTGGCCTTTATTTAGCCTGTCCAAACAGTGTAAAACATTAACCCAGAGACACACAAACAACCAAATCAACACACATACTGTACTGTCCTGTTATCAGTTTACAGAGCACAGTTCCAATTTAGCCCATCAACTCCAGGCAAGATCAATTTTAAAAAGGCCAAGGGATCTGTGTCATTCCTCAAAGGCTTTCCCTATTTCCTCCCCTCTGCTCAGCAATTTGAAGATATTGGTTTGGATCACCTGTGGTCTGACAAGATAAAATGACAACAAGGAGAACAAATCTTGTTTACTACACCACAGACCCACAGTCTCCAATGATATTGAATGACACCAGTGTGGGAGGAAGAGCCTAGCGTAAAACCACATGCTTATTCTAGGATTCAGCTGTTTTGGACATTGGGATCATGCATACGTTACTGTAAAAAAGCAACTTCTTTCAGCACTTACAAGTCAGAGGTGTAAGCAATTAGCAGTAGTTTGGATAGATTGCATAAACCTTTTTGAAACAATATTTAAAAAGGGTGAAACCCACAGTTTCATCCCCCCTGTCCAAACTCCACCAGTTTAAAAAGGTTGTTCAATGGATGAAGAGAGCAGGGGAGAGAGGAGCAGAACCCACCACAAAGACGTGACACAAGAGTGATGCAGACGAATGAGGCAGTTTACACACAGTCAGGTTTGTTTACCTAGAAATCCTTAAGAAATGTATAATTTAGAGCATCACTTATGAAAGCATTCATAGCTTTCATTTGACCAAAAACTTGTTCAATATTTCGATTGTGATATGTTAACATCAATTTTGCTGTCTCTTGACAGTCTCACAGAAGCATCATGATGTTGAAGAACTCAAAGGGTATCTATGGATCATACTAAAGAGATTAATGAGTGCTTGAGTGGCATAAGCAGTTGTTGACTTGCTGCAGAGAACGCAACAAACATGGGTTTCTGAAGGCTGATGAGAGGCTGACATTTCTGCATGTCAATTTTTATTTGGCATTTCAACCTTGGACTTTATGGCAGGATAGAATGTCCTAAGGTCAAAATGGCACCAGAGACACTAACAGTCAGTTTATGAGCTTCAATGTAAAGAGGTTTAAAGGTCCTGGGCACTCGGTGCTCATGAAAGATATGTGTGTAGCAGGTAGTGTACTGCAACAAAATGAGTTCTGAGTAAGAGCATTCATAGATCAAACGCCTTGCTTGAGGGTATCTAGATGGCCGCAAGAGGGGGAAAGGTTGCTAATTCACTCCATTTGATTATTTCCTCAGGATTAAAAATGGTGACTTTCTGACTACGAGACTGCTTCTCTGACCTATTAGTTTCTGCTTCATCCAAGATACTGCTGTTATCATGCTGACTATGAAAACTAAATTAATGTTTCAGCCGGCTGTTATTTTAATAACATTTTGATGAGTGAATTGCACACATCCATACATTCATGTCATTGCATTCAGTCATTCTGTCCACACAAAGAAACATACACACTTTTTTTGCTTTTTCATCTAAGCTGATTACGTCTATAAATCGTTTTGATTTCTCATGAGGTAAGAAGAACCTCCTTCACGCTCAATATCCTGTTTTATTGTACCGTGACATTGCTGGCTCTCTGTATTTCCACCCGGGAAAATACTGTTCATCTTTAATACGACCTATTGGTGAAAAAGGAGAGATGAAAATCCACCGTAGAAGCCTGATTTAACATCGTACAAAGGAAGTGCAAAAACAAACCCCAGCGACCTACAAAAGACAGTGTGTCGTGTATTTCACCTCATCATTGTGTGTCTGTTCTAAATAAACTAAAATCTCTGTTGTTAGAGCTCTGAGCTGCTAGTTGTGGCCTGAACCAGGTAGATACACAATACTTTACTACCTCACCATTACTGTAGAGGATCTCTGAAAAAAAATGTTTCTGTGAAATCATTAGAATCAACACACTGACTTTATTCCGCTGCAGACTTCTGATGAATTGAGGTAATGACTGCAGTAATGTCTTTACCAACTTACAGTAAAAGCTTTAAGGGACTTTAACGGGTCATGGCTAATGATCAGTATGTGCCTGTTTTAACTGGAGTGCAAGGCTTCATTGATTATTTATGATATCCCCCAAAGTTTTTAAAGAATTTCCATCATCCTCCCCATCCCAACATTAGCTCAGGGGTGATGCAATTTTGAAATGCAGTCTCCTTTTAGGTCTGGACAGGAGAGTTTTTTTTACTGCTCTCCCAGAGGCTCCATGCTGAGGCATATGTCTAAAAATTGAATCTGTCTAGCTTCAGGTAGCTTCACGCCAACTCAGCTGGACATGGAAAAGCTCTTAGCTGTACTCTGGTCTTCACTGAAGGTCACCACAAGTACTGTAATGTTAATGGAAAAAGCAGTACCTGTGAAAGATCGTCTATTCTATTCCTGATTTAGGAATGTTGTAAGGAAAGACAAATGATAACAAACAACAAAGTTCAAGAGCTGATCTTTTCATATTTAGTTTCATCCTTACGGGCTGCCAGGATATATGGCAACATAACAAAACTATTTAAATAATCACAGGAAAGTATTTGATAGCCAACACAACACTGTTCTATGGCTCCTTACTTAGTCCATAGAGACTGAGTTAACTCTCTTTCAAGAGATTGAAAGTCAAAATAGCAGTGCAGTTTACTGAAAATACAAACAGCTCAATAATATTTTACTTTTTTTTTTTTTTAACTAAAAAACTAAAACGCCAACCAAGAGTTGAACTAAACTATTGCTATGGCTGTGTATGAAACGGCTGTCTCAGAAGGTGTGTAAGAGGACATCAAGTGCTGTTCGAAATGGAAGAAAGCAGCTTTTCCTGTCTCGTAAGATCCCGTCAAACTGCCCCGTAACGGTCAGTTTTGAAGGCAGCATCAATGCTGACTCAAATTCATCTACAAATGTAAGTTTTCGAAAGTGTTTTGTACTTTTTTTGCTTTGATTTTTGAAAGTTAGCGAGAACTAAGAGACTAGACACAGCAAAAGCCGTTAAATTTCCTTTCCCATGATTATTTAGATCACATCTCAACTCAAGAAAAAGAAAGATATTGACACAAACTGCAAGTATTGGGCACTGCGATCCATTTACAGCATCCCCTGCCGTATTTCTGCCATTAAAAACCGCCTGCCATAGCTCGACTTCGGTGATGTTTATGTTTACCTTGTGGAGATCCCTCACTACACTGCAGCCAAGGCTTTCTTTATCGGACAGAATTCTATAGAAACACAGCCGAGGCTTGTCTCCTAATCGATTAGTGCATTACATAGAAGCATTAGTTGCACAACAACTATCTGGCATTTAGGCAACACAAAAGTTAACAAACTCAAAGTAACATGTATCACTTGCTTCCTAGTTGGCGGGCAGCGGTCTTTTGACCTGAAAGGGGGCGTTCTCCTTGGAACGTGATGTCACGTGAATTACGGTAGCGAGGCAACAAGGCAACTGCCTTCTGTTTCGAACAGAGCCTTTAAGTTACTGAATTCTAAGAATGACAGAGACCTGCAATTTGAATTTAGACAAATTCTCCCAAAATAAAAAAAAAAATCTTCCCTTTTTGTGTCTTTTTTTTCTCTGCAGTCTTTTCTTTTCGAATGGAGAGATGGCATAACTCCTTTAACAGCTTGCCCAATTGTGAGCAGAAATAAAAATACTCTCACACACCATTGCACACATGCCTATGCACACTTTTAGATGCACAAAATACCAACTATGAGGTCTGGCATCAGTTGTGGGAAAGGAGCTTTTAAGCAGCATACCTTCCCCATCCATATGCTCCAAACCGAACCAAGCAATTATATGGAAACCTCAAAGCTAACCTTAGAACACTATCTGGAGACAGGATCATGGCTACCAGCCGGCGTCGACCTACCCTGGAGATATGCCTGCGCTCCAAATCCTTCCATTATGTTTGAAAAGGCCCTCTGTGTTGAAGCTAGTGACTTAATTTAAAGGGAAATACCACTCATTTTACATGAACATGATGGACATTCAGCTGTTGTTCAGACTAAACCTCTGTGAGGATACAGATCAAATTTCAAAGTCTCACAGAAGTGACCACAGATGGAAATTTGCTATCAGCTAAATGTGGTAAATAATAATTTCTCATTATTTCAAAAAAATATGTATTCTCATATACTGTCTTTGTTAAATAAAACAACTTTCTTTTCTCTTTATGTCATAGTCTCCATTTCACAGTATATGAGAAACTACTGCACCCTAAAACTGGGTCTTGAACAAAGCAGAGCACAGTGCTGCCAGATTATAACAGGTGCCGGTTCAGGATCATGGTTCTCTGTCTGGTTGCACACTGACTGTGCTAAACACGTCCTTAAGTGGAGAGAAAGAGAGGGAAGTCCATCCAAAGATTAATATGTTTACTTTTCTTGTACCTGTCAGAACAACAAAATCCTGTTTGATGTTAAATTCATTAGTGAATCAAAACTGCAATTAAAACACATGCTACAATAGTATAACCAATAATAATTCTTGTTTAATATAATCTCACAAAATGGGATTCCTTTATAAAGCTCTGCACATAGCCAAATCCGTAGCAGCATAAATTCATTACAGATTAAGTGCTATTGCAGCCTCACTGATCCTTACATTTGTAATGTCAGTAATAAGGAAAACCAGGTGAATATTTTAAGAGTGAGAATGATTTGCCACAAAATCCCCTGCTCTAAATTCTAAAGAGAAAATGACTTGAAATGATTTTTTTCTATGAGTATAATAAGCTTACTGAACCATTACATGAGATCAGGAGATGTTGCATTTAAACCTAACATGGTTCAAGATCTGCACATTCTTCTTTTCATGCATGACTGCTGCAGAGACTTCTCACACTATGAAAAAAAAGTGAGGGAATCTCTATGTGTGTATAATCTATTTACATAACTGTACCTAGTTCCAACACTCTTGCACTGAAAAGGACATCATTCGTAATTGGTTAGTTAGTTTAGTATTTACTGCAGTAAGTGAAAAAATCAGTCTATAGGCAGGTTACTTCACCAGGCACAGCTGTCCGGTACTCACCTGTGATCTCGCCTCCCAGTCTTCCTGTCTCCAGAGGAGAACAGAGATGCCAATCCATACGGTAGATGTCTGAATCATTCTTAGTCCTCTCACCTGGGGTCAATTTGCCTTGGGTAAAACTACAAGAAGATGTTTCCTCTGAAAACAAAGCTCCAAGGCTCACAGGGGCACACTCTTTTCACTACAATAGACATATTTTTCACTAAACTTGATTTTTTTAGCCTTTATTTGGATGGTACAGAGAGAATTGGAAATGAGGAAGAGAGAGGGGAAGACATGCTGTGAAGGGCCCCAGGCTGGAATTGAACATGGGGCCTAGGCTATGAGGACCTCTATGAGGAAGTCACCTGCGCTCCCACTCAGTGCTTTTTGAAAAATATTTCTGAATATTTTGACAAGTGAAATAACAAGTTTTTTTTCAGTGCAAAACATCTAACAATTGCTGGCTGCTGACCTGGAACATTAGCTTAAGTATGTTTTCCTCTCTGTTTAAAGGCCTCTAGACAAATGTGCTCCTGTGCTTAGGGTTGAGCAGAGAAACATCCCTACAATGCCTGAACCCTCATCGTGTGGTTTTTCTTTGCAGATTAAAAAAAAACCCTATACATTAAATTAAAAACACAAACAAGCAAAACATAATCTAACTAGCCAGTTCAGGAAGATGCTCAGGACATCACATTATGTGCCCGCTGCCTACCCATCCATACTGTACTGCCCGGGAGTCGCCGCTGGCATTAAGCTTAACATACTGGCTGTGACTTCGCAGAAGCCCATGGGGACAGAAAGTACTTGGATGGGCTTCCCTTCCACCCTGCTGCTTCAGCTCTTCTTTGTTCGTAAGATCAAGGACAGAATAAGGACAGAATAAGGACAGAGGAAGCTAGTTTGATGTTGAGAAGTATTCTCTCTCTGCCTGGCACTCAGGTTAGCTTTCTGTACTTCACCTTATGTCTGTGTGGATGTGCGTCTTTGTGTGTGAGGCAGTGTCTCTGAAACGCCGTCTGCCGGCTTGTACGATTCCAGCATTTCAGTGTTCTCTGCCTCAGAATGTGGCAGTGTTCTCGCAGTACATAGCTACACAAGCACACTGCACATATAAGCACACACTGCGCATACGACATATGCAAGCATAAGCACCCCCCACTCTTGCACCCACCTACACACACACACCCAGCCTACTGGAGTGTAACCATGGAAACGGAGCGCCTGCCCAATAGGGGTTGTGATGCAGGCAGCAGAAGAGAGGGAGACTAACAGGAGCAAGTGTATTCACCTCTATCCCTCCATGCTGTACCGGAGTAGATTAATCAATCTGTCAGTCAGTAGAAGTAAATATGATATGCATATGGGTGGAGATTTTTAAGTGTACTTTTTCGGTTGCATAGTGTTTGTTTTTTTTTTACCTCTACAATATTTCAATGTTTCTTTTCTTAAATTTACAACAATATTTTGATATATTTATATATTTTTGAAATATTTTAAATATTATTGTCTTTGTACTACTACTCTTTGGGATGAATTTATTTCTGATTGAGTTTTCATTGTAAACTACTTGAATTGTTAATTGTTTTTAAATGCTTGAAATTATTGGGTTGGATATAAACCACACCTGCCATCATAGAGGCCATCAGCCCATTGGTAAAGTCTACGTACATGGCTGTTGTAACCAGTTTAATATTTTAACCTGATAAAAATCCTACTGGGATCACAATGTTAAATGTATGGTTTGTAATCAGTTTCCAGGCATTACTCTTTTTCACCCCTGACTTTTTTGCAGCACATTTCATTAAGAAACTTCTATTAACTCTGTTGCTTGTTGTTTTTGGCACCATAGATAAGATTCTTGCCTTTGGTGTGGGAGACCTGGGTTCGATTCCCACTGTAAGACATCCACCATTGTGACACTTAACCCCTAGTTGCTCCAGAGGCGTGCGACATGTATAGCAATTGTAAGTCGCTTTGGATAAAAGCGTTAGCTAAATTAATAAATGTAAATGTATTAAAAACATGGCTTTTACAGTTGCATCTAATACACTTTGGGATATTTGATATCTGTTATGTCATAAAATCATTAAGAAGTAAAAATAACTGCTGCATAATCATTTGCAAGAGGGATTTTTTGATGATGTTCTGTTTTGTTGCACAGCTAATGCAACAATAAAACTAATGTGGAGTTTAGATAACTAAACATCTTTTGTGTGAATCCGACCAGTTAAGCATTAAATGTACTGTAACTGGTGAAAAACTGAGTAGAAAGCAAGCATTGGAGTTGCTTCTACATTACAGTGGAGTAATGTGCCATAAGGCTAAAAGATATCTACAAACACAAGTTGACTATAGTAAATGAATGCTTTCCCTTACTAAAGCAGCATGGTTTCAACAACTACAGCATAAATCTGTTCATGTACACATTAGAAGTGCATTTGCCATCAAGGTTGGATTTGAAAGCATTCTTCAACATAATTGTGACAACAAACCGGTCTGTTTTATGACTTTTCAGACAGAGAGTCACAGATACAGCACCCATATAGCACAATAAAGCAACTCAGAAACCATATAAGGTGCTACTCCTCTTCCTCTCAGTATTCACAACATACAGGCATGAGTCTGATTTATACAGCGCTTTATAAAACACTTGGCAGCAACTTGACCTATTTACTACAGCTTTATTAAATATTAAAGCTATGACATTCATGGTTCGGCAGCTTGGAAGAACACCATTATGACATCAAGGAAGTAAAGAGTTTTGAGATCATTCTACTAGGGCATCAACAAGTTACTACCCTGTGGATGACGACCCAAGAAAACTGTTAGAACAGGTGGTATGGCGGCTTCAGATACTGATGCATTTCATAACATGATTAATGTATTTAGTATTTAGTGGATGGTGGCCTAAACAATAGCCCCCCCGATTACATTATTGGTATTTGTTGTACAAAATAGTGTTTTTCTTAATTGTTCCTAAAAGCCAATATACACTTCTGTGTCAAGTCTATGCCTATCTACACATACAGCTATTCAACATCGATCAGCTCCAACTCCAACATGATCCACTCAGTTTCAGGGGCCACTGTTTGTAGTAGCCTACATTAACGAAGAAGAAGAAACTCAAAGTTGCAAAGCGTCAAAGACACCAATGTACAGGACTATAATTTGGCCTTGAATATTAATGTTTTATTTTCTTTTATTTGATGTTAGCAGATGTGGTCTTTATTCCAAGTGAAGTCACCAACCTCAGTTACAACACTGTGTGAAATCCTGATCGGATTTCCCAGGAAAAGGCTGGATTTACCGTCTTGTACTTAAAGCAGGGGATGGAATGTCACCATCTACAGAAATCCAAAAACAACAATCCTGCATCTTTGCAATGGTACTTTGAACCCAGGAAAGGAAAACAGCAGAGCTTGTCCCCTTCTCATTATCAACGCTAATATGCCCTTGAGCAAGGCAGTTAGCCATCACTGCTCCAGTGGGACTGCTCTGTATCCTGCAAATAAAGAATAAATAAAGTAAATTACTAAATGTCAACCACTGTTTCTATACATCAACCACCTTCTCTGTACACCGGACTTGTTTCGGGGATGAAGGGAGGACTTCTGGGCCTCTCTACAGCTCCTGACACACATGCGTGCTCAAGTGTGGACAAACATGCAGGCACAAAACCACACACAATTTATTTCCATTCATTACAATCCCTGGCATTCTCATCCCGCTCAGTGTGAAGTCTCCATAGCAACAGGGTTAGATCAGGATGTTGATTCATCATGCCAATAATGTTTATTTGCTGGTTATGGGGTCAAACTTAGATACAACGTTTTCTCCCTGACCACAGCTGCACAGAATCAATCTGAGGAAACTGACATGCAATTCATTTTCTTGTGAAATTTCACCGTTTGATCGTTCCTTCGGAAATTAATTCTCCATTCTCCTATAGTTTCCACTCAATCACCACAAACAAATCTGATCATGCAGCACTGACACTTTGAAAAAAACACAACTGAGAACAAGTATTACAATATTTGGCAATTAAAGCCTCCCGTTAATGAATTTTAGCTATTATCATGCCAACAGCGGTGCATCATCTATGCTTTAATTTGTAATGCTAGAATAATATTTTCAGATCCTAAGCCCACCTCCACATCTCTCCCTCATTCTCTGTGTGCACTACAGGTGGAGGAGAGTGTCAGCGATACAGAATGTGTGTAGGCGACTGAGTGGGCGGTAACTTGGATCTTCACATGTGGGAATCCGTCACATGGCCGAAAAAGACAGAAAGATGAGTGGGCAAAATGGTGACAGAAAGAGAGAAAGTCAGTTTGGCAACGTAGTGAAAATGTCAGTAAATGTGCTCGGTTATAACATGTGTCAGACAAGACATGAGCAGCATCCATCTCTGCTGCTGACTGACCTACTAAAGCTCCCTCAGACATCCACTGAAATTGCTTATCCTGAAAATTCTTATACCTCATGCAAACTGCTGAGTTAAGCAAAATGCTTAACTTAAAATGCAATGAAGCAGCATTTGATGACATTGCTGCTGCTCTTATCCAGAGCAGCTTACAGTTGGAACTGCAAGTAGGTGCTCAGTCTTTTGCTCTGTTTCTGCTTCAGGAGTAAAAACAGTGCTGTTTTTCCTTTAGGGAAACGTATCATGCCATCAAACAACCCTCTATAACTATAACTATCCCAGAAGAAATGCTTTATTCTTGTTTCTGCTCTTCTTGCAGACTCTCCACACCCTGAGAGCTCAGCCTGGCCCTGGACAGCCTCTGGCCACAGCAGTTTCTAAATAATAGATGATCTCCCATCTGAGCTGTCATTCCATCATGCAGTAGGTAATTCACAGGAACTGTGTGCAATTGTTTTCACTGAGTATTCTCCTCTTTTGTTCTCTGTATCTCGACATCATTGCAAGTGAGGGAAACCTCAGAGATTGTCAAAGTTTAAATCGAGGCTTGAATTTAATTGAATAAGTGTGTCAATATTAAGCAGTGCTTTATCTTTTTTGCTTTCCTAAAGCTCATTAAAATTGATTTACATGACCAACAAATCTATCTAACATCAGTTAGGTTACTACCATTAAACTTTCAGCATTTATCTGATCAAGATGCTGTAGATCCTGTGCTATAGGTGATCCGAGTGAAAATACATTTAATGTGCTGCTTTGTAAATAGCAAGGATTCGGCAGTAAAGAAAAGCAGGGGAAGAAGGAAGATAAAATGGCAAGGTAATTGAGGAGGAATGCACAATGGCAAGGAAGTTGACTGAAAATGCGAAAAGGAAGGGGGAATAGGAATGATGGTGGTGAATGTGAATGAAAAGGTGTTTTGGGCAATGTTAAAGGAGATAGACAAAACCTGCTCAGTCATGGACACAACACACACACACACACACACTCTGGTAAACTATTCAATCATGAACTATGCTGCGTCAAAATCAAGTGTAAAATACATTCTGGACTACAAAATAAAATACTTAACACGAAAAAAATAAGCTTTAAAAAATCCGTAATCCTTCAAACCAGATAGTAACACACGAGAATCCCTCAGGTTCATGGAACACGCTGTGGTACTGTGTTAACAAGCCAAAAAGCACGGCAAAAATCACACATGGACACACACACACGGACAAAATTACCAAAGTACACCTCCGTACAACATGGAATTCCACTTAGTTCAGCTTTAAATGACATTATCTAAATTCCATTTTGTGAGCAGTAACAAAATGCTTGAAATGTAAACCCCAACAAAACTTAAATAACTTTTGAATTAGCATAGAAGGGAAATTAAAGCCAGCACGGCTCTACAAACAAACTGCAGGCAAACTGTGTGCTAATCGTGTCTCAATTGCAATTTACTGAAGCAATAAAGCCTCCTATTGAGATCGCCACCAAATAATGAGGATCCCTCATTCTCACTCAATAGGATGCCTGCAAAATCATCTGTGTAGTGAGCTCCAACACGGTCATATATAGATGAGCTATAAAGACGGTGAGAGATGACAGATACATGCAGGGCAGTGGATGCCTTGAGGTCTAAGTCAGCTTGTATTTCTGTTTTTTGTCGTTTAAATCCCCAGGCACTTCCTTTTATTGTAGCTTGCTACTCCAGAATGTCCTCTTTTGTAGTTAACTCAAGTTTAAAGACTGTGCTGCATGGAATGATGGAATGAGGAAATAGATTATGAAATATGCCTCAGGGAAGGAAAGTCACTATAGCTGTATGATACAGGACTGTTGTCAAATTCCACTGCTGGGAATACTCAAAACAGAGAGTTGGATGAGTTCCTTGATTTCATGAAAACTATGACATAATTATAATTTGATGCTCACAAGGCAGGAAGTCAAATGTTTTTTGTGTTCAATCCAAACTACAATCTTTGTCAGCACCCCTGAGATAAAAATATAAAATAAAAATCTATCATACCATTTGCAGAGGCCTCTTTCTAAGGTCCCTCTCGGTGACCAGTCTCTCCTGGTCGGTGATGTAGAGTCCACGCTGAGCCAGCGCCTGAATGACAGCATCGTGGCCCAGCAGGGGCTTAGCGGCGTCACTCTTCAGGATGAGGCTGCCGGCCCTGCAGTAAAGGTCTGCAGACAGCAGGAGGCTGGCCACAGGAGGCTTCAGGTGCTCCTGCTCATACTGGTCTGTGTAGAAGGGCTCCTTTAAATCTGCCGGGATGCTGTCTGTATGATGCAGGGGAGAAAGTGGGATTTTGGGTAAGTGTGATCAAAGAGATAAAGAGATTGCACTTCAGATATTAACATGATGGCAACCAAGACCACCACAGTAGCATATTTCTAATTTCCTACATCAACAAATCAATGAGGAGTGCAAGATAAAGACGATAAAGGGATAAAAATACTCTAATTAAGTGACAAAAAATAAATAAAACAGATGCACGAGGAAGATAGGCGCAGGGAAAACAGAGTAAGTTTTTTCCATCCATGATCTCAAATATGGAAAACAGAACAACTTTGTTGTGCCTTTCCCTCCATCTCTCACAAGGAATGATGATTTGAACTCTGCAGCAAAACTACGGAATAAAAAAGTTTTAACAAAACTTGAGATGAGCTGCTGTACAGTGCTGTCAGCTTTATTCCAAATCTGTAACGGAGTACGGCTTTATTGTTGAGTTTCCCGCTCAGTGCACATATTCTCTGCTGTTACTTTTCTTTGGCAAGTCTGCTTCATTTTTCGTTGCCATGCTTTGACAATATCTTGACATGGGTAAGTGTGGAGGGACCTCAGCGTTGCTATAGCAACTGCAGGAAGAGTGGAACCTGATCGATTCAACTAGTCTGTATCTCTGCAGCCTCCAGCTCCCTGGGAACACCCCTCTCACCACCTGCCTCATCAAAGAGAGAGCCCGCATGTGTGTGTGCATGCACACACACACACACACACACACACACACACACACACACACACACACACACACACGCGGGCCAACTCAAGCAAGTCCAAGGCAGGGGGATAGTCTGCAATTCAAAAACATTGCATTTTTTCATTGCTTTTGTTTTGTACCTTCCTTGCCGGTGTTTGCTGAGCTGGGAAGCATTTTTATAAACAAGAGAAAGTGCGGCTTTTGTAAAGAGAGTATCGGTGCGAGCCATGCCAATGCATGTGCTTCTTTTCCCACAACAGATTAAACAACACAATCATAATTAATTGGTTTTAAATGAGATGCTGCTATTGTATAACAGCATTAAAATACACACTCCAGATGCAGAGCTCATCACTGTGTCAGCAGCAGGAGAATAGATGTAAATTTTGATAACTGCCTGCGTGTATGCAGAGAAAAATATGGCATGGTGGTGTGGTCACAGCTTTAGACGGCCATCCCCCAACACACACACACACACACACACACACACACACACAGTCAATGAATCACCTGCTTAGACTGACCACTATCAGCAAGGCCATCTACAGATGCACTCTGTGCTATTATGGAGCAGAAATGCAGACAGCAGCAGTAGCAACTAGCTAGGTTATATGCTTTGTTATTGATCTCAACAAAGAAATTAATCTTTTCTCTAGCCCTCCCCCTTCATCCTACACAGGGAGGTCAGAGGTCAGGATGCGCTAAAGAGCATCTTGCTCAGGTAACAAATTACACACACACACACACATACATATCTATCATGTTACTCATATCATTCCACGGTCATCAATGCAGAGACAAATTCTGCAATTCACATTTGATCAAACACTTTATAGTGTGTATATCTCTAGTTGTTCTTTAAATAGTTATAATAGTTAAATTCTTATTAACCATCCTCATCTAATATTTAATTACTTTTGTAGTATTTTAGCTTTATTAATGCATCGGAAGTGTGGGAAACCTTGCTTCACATTCAATATTCCAGAATTCAACTGTTGACAACAGAGCAGAACCACTGCTCTTAGGAGCTTAATGCATTGAATAAGGGCATCTGTTAAGTACTTGTTAAGCGAATGAGGAAAAAGAATTACACTTCCACCCCAACATTTTACACAGTATTCAAACAGGACAAGTTCTGGGCACAATGAATCTTCTCTGAGCTTTGCTTATGAACCAGAATTGTATCGTACATTAAACACTGGCATCCCGTTTGTGCTGTCTTACAGCATTTGATGGTATTCTCTAACAGCAGATGATCTGCTGCATAGGCTACATCTTACATCCACTAGATTGCATATTCTTGATGCACTTCTGCAATGGTGTAATGAGGCAGATACATGTGAAGTATTCAGAGCGGCGTAGGCAGGGATCTGGAGATGAGCCCGCTCTCTTTCTTGCACTCTCCCTCCCTCCCTCTCTCTCTGGAGGGTTGTATTTTTGGAATCAGCCCATTTCTATCAGTCCTCATTGAAAATACACAGAGGATCTGCAAGGAATTTCATGTTTGCCGGGCTATTACAACACAGTGAAAGAAATGTGCTCTGCTCTGTGGCAGAATACCATTTTGTGTGCACTGTTCAGACAGAATGAGCTGTACTGGTTATTTTCAGATGTGTTTAAGCCAATATGAACATTAAGCAAATTGTATTGCAATGACTAAAATAACAGGGATCACATTGAACATAACACAGAAGAAGAATCTAGTAGACAGATTGTCTTGGGTTTATCTTAGGCCTTGCACTTTGTATTTATGAGGAGAGATTCTGTCTGTTACTGAGTTGCTGAGACTGCTGAGTGTGTTTGCACTAATACTACCAACCTGAAAAGCAAAGTATCCCTTATTCATCATTTCACTTTGTGCATCATCTCCCTCATTTGAAATTTATTTAGGTGGCCCAACTTAACTTATGTTTTTGTGGTTGTTTTTAATTATGTTTTGTCTGTACTTCTTCCTTTCAAAAGGTCTGCAATTCAAATTCAAATTAGCTTTTTTGGCATGAATGTATAGCAACAATATTGCCAAAGCTATATATAAATTATAAACCACAGATTGGAAAAATCACTCTCCTAATCAGATATCAGCTTGTGAATGAATGTATTCAATGTAATGCTCTTTTCCCACCCACAGGGCATTCGCCACAGGAGCCAAGCATCTTAATAATATTCTCTACCTGTGGGAAGGTTTTTGAATTAAGTGATTCTGTTCCTGAGGTAAGTCTGGTCTGTCAAACAAATTCGGATATCAAAAGAAGACGACTAAGCTGTCAAATGATTCAGGCACAAATAATGAATATTTCAAAGCTCCCACTTAACACTTTCTAAACCCAGTGTGAAGTGTGAGCTGCCTTAGCTACAAAACCCTGAGCTGAGATTTTCTAAAAATATTAGTTAATGTAATGGCAAAACTGATATTAAGTTGGTGTGGGTGACATGCCTCAGGATCTGATTGATGTGTGACATGGGAAATAAAAGCAAAACTGGGACACAGTCAGTGTTGGGAAACTCAATCCACAGTTTGAACATGGCGACAGCTGCCTTGGAGTGACACATACATATTCTCTTTGAGCTACTACAGATGCCATGAGAGCATATATTGAGATTTTCAAGAATTCAGTATTTCATTGTGCTTAATGTGAGGTTAAGCGCAATAGGAAGGCATATTTTACATAAAATTTGTAATTACTAACAGAATAAGCAGAAATGCGTCAGTGATAAGATTCTGATTTAAAAAAACTTTTTACTGTATGTAAGATGCACAAAAGTGTGTGTTTGATTAATTCAGCTTATTTAAGTTTAAGCATACAACCTGGTAGAAGTAGCTTGAATTTATGATTACGGTTATCATTTGCAAGAAATGTGGGTCGCATTTTCTTCTTTTTGGCCATGTATTCCAATTATAGCCCTAGGAATATGTATGTTAGAAGCGTGATGCCAATCATACATGTTAATGGTTCAGAAAGGAAGTGATCTTGTTCAATGATTGCACCTTATCAGCCCTGGGGCATAGCATAAGTGTGGGAATGTCAAGCAGGGTATTTGCCTAGAGTTTTAAGAGCCTGTCCGATAATTGAACTGCACACTCATTGTACTCCCAGTTCCCACTCATTTTCTGTGCATTTTCATCTACTTATGGGTGAAAAAAAAAAAAAACAAGATTCCATAACCACATGACAGACATCCCTACTGAGCATATCTCTACTGAATCCTCATTCTCAAGTGTATTACATTGTGACCTATTACCTCTTCACCAGACACTTAAGTTGAATCTCTGCTATTTGCATTGTCAAAAACTGACTTACAGTAAATGTGTGTGGCAGTTATAAGCCCTGGTGTTATAACAGGGGTTGTGAGAGAGATGTTGGTGGAAGGAGACAAGTTACTGTTACTGTAAATCCATGTTGTTGTAATTCCTACTGATGAACAACAGAGGGGGATAAAAGTTTTACATTATACAAAACACCAGCATGGGTAGCTTAAATCTATCAATTCTGTGCAATAAATGTGATTCAAATGAATACAGATGAAAATAAAAATAAAAGTCGGTTTGTGGACATCTAAAATTATTAAATTTGGTCATTTAAAAAAGAGCACATCCATCCATCAAACTGATACAATACTGTGTACATTTTGCATGTTAAACACAAAAAGGCTGTGTGTGAATGTACAATAAAACTTCACAAAAGCATTAGTTTTAATGCTTTAATGATCAGAATGTAACACATGAATTCTGAGTGATTTTTCAGCAGCAGTTCTCACAAAAAAAGCCAGAACAACTAGATGTGGTGGTAAGAACAGGATATTTCATCTCAAGTAAGCAATCATCGCACAATTTTGAACCCCAGGATAATCTTGTACGAGGTGGGCCTCTGAGCCACTGTGCTACAGCCCTCCCATATCTCTATGTGTTATCCATACAAGCCGGACAATCAGACTGAAATGCCATTTTGTTTTCACTGCACTGCTTGGAAATGTGGGTGGCCATTCAGAGGCACAGGCCCAGGCTATATCCATACATTCCCTTAGGTAACATTTCTTCTCTCTCTAAGATGTCAGATCTGGATTAAGTTTAAAAATCCATTAAACATATAAATGCGTTTGCGTTTTCAAACTACTACAAACAAAATGCATTCCCTATGTGAACCCACTTCTGACTACTTTTTCATTGCAAAACAGATGTTACCCTTTGATATGATATTCTGAGGTAAATCCAGAATATTATATCATATGAGAATCAAGAACTGAGGCAAGATACATATGGAGAAGGTCCATGAGGAACAGCATGGACTAATATTTCTGAAAGTAGTTACTTTCTATTTTATGATTGTGACTACAGCCAACAAACCTTTTCATTTACCCCATATTTCTGTTAACAAGTGCACCCTTCGTGTGAATGAGCTTATACACTGCTTAAAATTTAGAAAACATCTCCCATGTCATGCCTCTCTTTCTAAAGGTGGGTGCAGCACCCTGATGGTGACATCATTTGGGACACCTTTATACCTCCATGTTTCTACACTGAATACTCCCTTTCAGTTAAATAGGGCAACATATTGACTGGTCGCTGGTATCCAGCACAGGAAATTGATTTTATCTGTCCTGATGGGATCATATTTATTGTCTTTCCAATAGGCAATTAATTTAAGATGGTCCGCATTGGGCAGCAACAGAGCACAATGGTGTGAACCAAACAGGTTTTACTCTGATGAAAATCACTGTAATATTTCTACAGAGAAGCAGAGAATAGTGCTCCTGGTAATCAATGATGAGTTCATTGTGAACATCTCTAGTCTATGATGTCTCTACCGTATAAAACAGACATTTGTCTAGGTGTCATTGCCTTTTAAAAATGTAGGCTACTGCAGGCATTAGGCTATGTTGCATCTGGTTCTGTGGTAAGTGATCAAAATGCTTAACAACATGCATTTTATAAACAAAAATATTATAACTATACGAGGTAACGTTACAGTAATACACCTACCTGTCCCGTATGCTTTGGCTACCAGCCATGTGAGGCTGCAACAGATTTTGGCTCGGGGGAAGTCATAGTGCTCAAAAGACTTTATTGCTGGAGCAACGAAGGTCTTCTTAACATCCCTGACGTCCTGAACTTCACCCATATTTCTCCCTGAATCGTGTTCTTGAACCCTATGAAGCAACACAACGCGAAAGCATCCCACTACTGGAATTTCGTGGGAAAACAATAAAGGGTTGTAAAATAACGAGATGCGGCGTCTTTCCAGAGACTATTCACGGGTTCTTTCAGTCATAAAATGTTGGGCTGGCTGCGGTATATCGTCTTATATAGTCTCGTTGACACAATGAGTCGCTAGTCTTGGTGCTTTGCATCCATTCTGCTGTCTACCAGTTGAAATGGGCTTCGTCGGACCAAGCTGGGAAGGTTCCCTTGGATTTCAGAGGAAAAACTGCTCTTGAGCTGTAGTGAAGACAGAAATATATCCATTCTTTCTGTTCTTTGGAAGCAGAAGACTTCTCCCTTCCATGTCCATGTATTCATGTATGGATAATGGATATGTTTAGCATTCCCTTCTCTATTCAATCTCTTGGTGCGGTTTTCCTGCCGCACTGTGCCTCTCCGAGCCCTGCACCTTTGTTTCGCAATGCGCATGCGCGGGTGGCACATTCAAATGCTGTCGGTAATGTTAACACTTTTGTTTGAAGGTACGTTGTTTGGCCCTGTATTGTGTATCTCTGTTACATGATGGTACATATAGGCCTACTTGTGACATATTTACCTCACGTAGGCCTATACCACATGAATGCACTGCACAGCTTGGTTTTAATGTTTGAGTTTTCGATGTGCATTTGAATACATGAAAAAGGGGCAGCCTGCATGCATTTAGCGAGAAAACAAAAAGCTGTCTTTTAATTAGCTACATTTATCCAGCCAAAGACCAGACAACGTAACTTCACCTATTCCAACAGTTTAATTGCCTTGTAGGCTGCTCTGTTCAGATATCCAGCCACACCCAAACCCACAATAAAAATCACTGCAATTTATTTAAAGCTAAAAGGTGTTATACAATCTATGGTACCGCAACGTTACCGACCTGTAACGTTACTTATTCCAGTAGTTTAATTAGCCTACCCTGTAGGCTGCCCCGTTCAGTTCTCCAGCCACACCCAAACCCACAACGTAAAACAATGTAACATAGTAATTTCTAAGGCTAAAATGTAATCTTTGTTTCTCTCTTATTTTTTTTCAGATTCAGTCAAAAAACGCCAATGATCACACTTGGCATGGCAGAAAATCGCTGCTCTACGAACCACATTTCCCGACGTGCAAAGCAACATTACGTCATTAGCATGCGTCGGCGATTGTTGTGAACTGTTGGAAGAATACGCGAGAAGGTATGTGGGATGATATTACTTTATGTGAAACATGCATCTAAGATAACGTTACTTCTCGGCATTTACGAGTAATTTATGTCCGAACTGTGGTTTGAAAAGAGATGTACTCTAAAATGCAAAAGCAAAAATTGTAATTTCGCTGTACGAAAATGGTGTGGTTTAACGTTACAGAAAGAATACGTAAAGTTAGTTATTTACTAAAGGCTCAACCTCGAGTTTCCACCATCAGGATAAGTTGCTATTATCATTAAAACGATGACCCCTAAATCCTTGACATCAATTAAATGCTTAAATTTGTTTTTCTTATGTTCACAGGTTAAACAGTCCACAAAAATGTTTATGCCTAGAGCCCTGAAAGTGAAGAGACCTGCACAAGGTTCAGGGCAAGTTTTGAATAAGAAAAGCAAGGTCGCTCAGGAGGAGAGAAAAGATGAAGTTAGTTCAGAGACACCTGTTCAGAAAGAGGATACATGTGAAGACACCGAAACACAGGAGGAGACAATACAAGCAGGCGCAGACTCTGCGGGTTTGACAGAGAGCTCAGTGAGTGAAGAAGGACATAAGTCTGCCCCAAGTGATACGGAGGAGGAGGAAGAGGAGGAACCTGTCAAGTCATTCAAAAAGAGCCAGAGATGGCCAGAGCCAGGCGAGCCTGTCTGTGTGATGTGTGGTCGCTATGGGGAGTACATTTGTGACAGCACCGACAATGATGTTTGCAGTCTTGAGTGCAAAGCCAAACATTTAGCCCAAATGGGGATGGGGACTGGGGTGGATGTGTTTAACCGGAAGGACAAAAATGGAGATGAAAGGACTCCACCTCAACAGCCAGCAGTTGACACTGGTGGAGTGGGGGAAAGTGAGGCAGGCTATTCCTACAGGGAAGATCGGTTCATATCAGGCCTAACAGAGGAGCAGGTGCAGCGGATTAAACAGGAGCTGGGCATTGAAACCCAGGGGAGCAATGTCAGGAGACCCATCCTTGAGTTTGAACACTGTGGCTTTCCTGCCACGCTGAGTGGCAACCTGAAAAAGGCTGGCTATGAGGCACCCACACCGGTCCAGATGCAGATGGTGCCTGTTGGTCTCAGCGGCAGGGATGTGATTGCCAGTGCAGACACAGGCTCAGGGAAGACTGTAGCCTTCTTGCTTCCAGTGGTAGTGAGGGCACTGGAGGTACAGTAACATGGCTAACTTTGGATTAATTCATTTTAGTGTATTTAAATTCACACCATGAAACTGCTTACAGTATTCACACCCAGAGAAAGATCCTTTTAATATAAACCTCCATAGGAACTGTAATGTATAGGAAATGTGATCTAGTGGGGGAAAAAAATACAAACACCAGCAACCTGAAGTCCTCCTGTTTTATATTAAAAGCATGATTTCTCCTTCACACATCTGCTGATTGTAAAGTTAAAGGTGTGTGTGACACAATATATAAGGTACAGTATATGTTGGTCATCACCTAACCTTAAGCCAGTTTGAATTAATGTATTTATACAACTTGTAAAAGAGGTAGACATTATAAATAAAAGAAGAGCTGTTTTTATCAATAAAACACCTGGAGATGAGTTTTAATGCTTAGCGTTTCATAAAGTGCTTTTCGTTGCACGGCACACTTCTGTCCTGTTGCTGGACAATTTCAGGAGGACAGATTTGTGAAAAGGGTCAGGCTTTAGCACCATTTGAGCCTCAAAATAATGTTAAACAGCAGCAGTGAATAAGGAGAGACATTTTATCTGTGTCGATGACCTCATGTTTTTGGCGGAAAGGTTAAATTAAACTTTAAACTAAGGGAAACATCCATTGGAGCACATGTTCTACCTATATTGAGAGCTGTGTTGTAAGTTAACCAATGTTCTTACAATGTCAAGCTTTTTTTGTCCTCTTCATCTTTTAGTTTGTTCTTGAGCAAAAACAAAAGGAGCCTACAAAATTTACTTGCATGTTAAACAGGTAAACTCAACAGAAAAGATTAAGACTTGCTTTTGCCCTGCTGAGGTAATGAACAAAGAAGCTGCCCTGTAGCTGGCCATGATCTCCCTGTGCCCTTGTTCTCAAGGGGAACAACTTTAATATAACAAAATATATTCTTTGTAGTATTTAACTATTCACATCTATTAACATCTCTAGAAGACATAAACTCTATAACATTGCTTCATCTAATGGCTTTCTGGCCTTGCATATGTACTGAGATGTTTTCATGTGTTTTTAGAAAGCCACACACGGTGCGGGTAGCCCGGTGGCTCTCATCCTGACCCCCACCAGGGAGCTGGCCATTCAGATAGAGAGACAGGCCAAGGAGCTGGTGATGGGCCTCCCCAACATGAGAACCGCGTTGCTGGTGGGCGGTATGCCGCTTCCCCCACAACTCCACCGCCTGAAAAGCAGCATTAAAGTACAGTCTCTGTTTTTACAGTCATTTCCTCCTCCCCCAGTCAAAACATTGTTCTTTTTAGTCTTATACTTTATACATCATGTTCTTCTGTTAATCCTCTTTAGATAATCATTGCCACCCCTGGGCGACTCATTGAGATCTTGAAGCAGAAGGCAGTGCAGCTGGACAAGGTGAAGGTTGTGGTGGTTGATGAGGTATGAAAAACACAACTGCAAAGCACATAAAGGGATTCCAACAATGAAAAAACTTGGATTTTGAGAACCAAAAGGGCTTGAAGGGTTGAATAAATGCATTATAAGTCCCTGAACTTGAATTTTTTGGATCAAATCAAAATGTAGCTAACAAAGAAAGTTATGTTTCAGCTCTTTAAAGTTCTCTGCATCCAGGGATTAATGCTTAACATCCACCAGAAAACCTTCTGATGAGCAATGGGGATTTCATGATAGCTAGTTTTGATGAAATTCATGCCTAAACCATGCTGTAAAATTGAGGATTTCACCAAACAATGTAATAATAGTAGTTGATAATGTACGTGTGTTCAAGTATTCAATAACCTGCTGTGTAATGTGTAGTAATCATACAGTGTTGAAATGGAGTAAGTCCTTAAACCCTACAGTATGTATTTGCGGTGCATCCTGTAGGTCGACACTATGTTGAAGATGGGCTTCCAGCAGCAAGTGCTGGAGCTTTTGGAGCAAGTCCCAGAAGAACACCAGACTCTGCTGGCGTCGGCCACCATCCCAGCGGGGACGGAGGAGCTGGCTGGCCGGTTGGTTCGCGACCCTGTCCGCATTGCCATCGGAGAGAAGAACCAGCCCTGCGCAAACGTGAGGCAGATCCTGCTATGGATAGAGGAACCCTCCAAGAAGAAAAAGCTGTTTGAGATTCTCAATGTAAGTTGGAGGTTTTGATCTTTAACAGTGACAGAGAGGTTTGTTTAAAGAGCATAGACTTGCTGACTCCTTTTGGTCAGCAAGTGTGGTTCTCACAAGATTTAAAGATTTTGGGTGGAGGATAAGTTCACTCCCACTGCTATTATAGGAATTCTTAACATGGTCAGCAGTTTTTTTTAAGTTTTTGTTTAAGACCAGGTCTAATTGTACTCTGGACAACCACAAAGCGCTTTGGCAGGAACAAACACAGAAAGCGAGTTAATATCTCAGTTTTAGTTTATAGTGGATATACGCACTGGTACCAGCTTGGTATTTTGTTAACTGGCTGTTTAAAGGTGGTCATTCCTTAAGCACCAAGGACCAGTCTTCCCACTACACCATATTTAGACAGCCATCGCTGTAGCCCAGGCCCCCGTCTGGAGGAAATGGGTGGGCCCTGAGCCATGGCTCCACTCCAGGAATCCCAGCAATGGCTTGCACCATTTATACAAGGCAGGGCAGGAAGGATCTGCTTTAGTTAACCCGGTGAAGAAGTGTTGTAAGACCATTGTGTGAGTATCTACTTCTCTTTATAGAAGGTGGTTGTGATGACAGATCTTTTTTTAAGCTAAGTTATTCATGACTACTGTTATTTAATGCCGCTCAGAGTAGGATACTGTCTCTCAACAGGGAAAAGTGATGGGTCTTGCAGGAGTACTGTGGAATTTGACATCTTTTACAGTGGGATTTGGACGGGACACCTAAGAAAACCAAAACTTTGGAGTGGACATGACTCGGAAATCACCTGAAACAGTCCTTTCATATGTTGCAGCTCTTGCAGCATTGCCCATGAAAATTTGCTCCAACTAAAGTCATCAGAAAATCATAGCATGTTCTCACAAATTGGAGCTAGAACAATAGACATGGAGGTGGCAAAAGCACATATCACTTTACCTATACTGCTGCTCTAGTCAGAAACATAACAACAATTTGGATTTGAGAATAAAAGTAGAGACATAAACAGCCTACTTTCAGAAATATTTATTTAGGCCATGTAAAGCTGTCCTCGGCCTGTCCAGGGACGGATGGTAAGAAATGAACTGGGACCAGGAGGGTGACATTTTCACTCATCAGTTAGAGCACACATTGGCGCTTAACCTCAGCTTCTGTTGCATCTACTGGTAGACACTTTTAGTTGCAAATATAGCCAAATAGGTGAATGTGAGCTTTTTTAAGCATGTCAGCCTTAACGTGTGTCGCTGGCTGGAGAATCATGACTGCAATCTGCTGGAGGACTTTTTGTTCTTGTTTTACTTTAACTGCAGTTTGATAACATAATAATTATTCGAAGTTTAAAACTCATAGTCTACTTGCATAGTAACTCAGTCTGTATATAGAGATACTGAAATATCTGTATGTTTCCCTTGGGGCTTTTTCAGGACAGTAAGCTGTATCAGCCTCCAGTGGTGGTGTTTGTAGACTGTAAACTGGGGGCTGATCTGCTGTGCGAGGCGGTCGCCAAGGTGACAGACCTGAAAACTGTGGCGATCCACTCTGACAAGAACCAGTGGGAACGCAACCGCATCCTCAGGGTGAGTCCAGTGGCAGCCAGAACATACACAGTCAAGAGAATACATAGCAGGTCTCCCATGTTTGGTGTCCAAGAGACCACACACACACACACCCACACACACACCAAGAGCTGAGACTTAACTGTTATTGTCAGTATAATGGATTTAGAAGCATGCTGTCAAAACCTACCAAAAAGCCAAAAGAAAAGAGAAGAAGCATAATGATCAAGATTTAATTTGGATGGATTTGGAAGTCTTGGTTTTCCTCTTAATCTCAGAATTTTAATCTTTGAATTTAGATGGAACAAAAAAGGTTTACTGCATGGAAATATTGCTTATATGTTGTCTTTTTTGGTTCCAACATGTCATTGAAGCTATTTATACATTTATTTATACTACATTTCTGGGGTTTAATTGTTTATAAAGACAGACCAACCGTTACATGAGCAGGGTTCAGCAGCATAAATATTGTTTTCCTAAATACACTGATGTTTACGTCACATTTCACCCACCTAGTTCCACAAAATCAAGTTGCATATTGGTGAAAATTAGGTCATTCACAACATTAGCAGTCCAGGTACGGTTCTGACAGTTCTAAACATGTCTGACTGTAATATTTGCTCTGTTATGTCCTCAGGGTCTTCTGGATGGAGACTTTGAAGTGGTGATCAGTACAGGTGTGCTAGGCAGAGGGCTGGACCTAGTCAACGTCAGATTGGTGGTTAACTTTGACATGCCAAACACAATGGATGAATATGTCCATCAGGTTAGTAATACCCAGAGTAGAAAAGCGGTGAATTTCAACTTCAGAGTGTATGTGTGTCTTTTTGGTTTGTTTTTTAAACTTTGTTGGCACTTTCCAAAAATGAAGCTTCATTAATTATTATATTAAATGAGCAATAGTTAGTTATGGTAATCCCATTTTGCAACCTCAAGTAAATATCTGATACTTTGTCAATCACAGGGAATTCACTGTATACAAATAGTTAGTTTTAAAGAAGGCAAATGATTATATTTTCCCCTTTGTTTCTTCCCATCCAGGTGGGCAGGGCGGGGCGGCTGGGACACAGAGGAACAGCCATCACCTTTCTCAACAACAACAACAAGCGGCTGTTCTTGGAGGTGGTGAACCGGGTCAAACCCACAGGGTCCATCCTGCCCCCTCAGCTCCTCAACTCACCCCACCTCCATGAGCAGCAGAGGAGGGAAAGACAGAAAGCCAAGGTGGAAGCTGATGATGTTCTAGTCACTAAAACCAATCTGCTGGACATCATCAGGAAACACGACCGTCGCAAAAAGTAGCATGTTCTCCCAAACATTGCCCGTAATGGTGTTGTCTATTTATTAAGTTAATGTTTAGTTTGTATATTGTTTTATTGAAACATTAAATGCACTTTTTATGTATCCTGAATAAATGTGTTTTATTAATGTAAGGCCATTCATTCAAATAGATCAATTATCTTCTTGAATCTACAGACTTCAACCCAGGTCCTGAGGGACAGTCTTTCTTGCCACTGCTGTGGTGTACTTGTGGTGTCATTACTGAAGACTGAAGTCCAGTAAAAATAATACTGCTTTAAATTCTATTATTGACTTGATTGAAGTTTTTGCAGGTTTTAAGCAGGTCTTAATATCAAAAGATTTCAACTCTGTGGTTCTAGGTCAGGCCTAATGTTGATACCCCAAAAGTAACTTAGCCAATCATCCTACCTCATGTACTGTAGTTGACCATGATCTTTAGGTTCAAGATCAGCTTTGCCCCTTGGGGGTAGTTCAAAGAAGTTTCATCACATACTGTATAAAGTCAAACCCACCTGTGATGCTATTATTTTTTCCAACTCAAGACCAATATTGAGCATAACAGTTAATTCTTCCCAAAAAAACATAACCTAAAGGTCCACTTACTGTCTTTCACTGCAACTGCATCAACCTCCTCAACTGATGCCATATTTTGTGGCACAATTTGGATACAACCTTAGAGCTGGTTATAGTATGTAAGATAACCTTGATTATACTGCCACCTGGCGTCCCTCTCAGATATCTACATGTCCAGTCCATGCTATGACGTAACCATTCCCGAGAATTCAGCCAATCAGCTATCACTGGGGAAGACCGTTTGAAATTGAAGCGGGTGAAGGCGGAAGAGACAAGAAGACAATAATAAACAAAGGCAACTCTGTTCGCTTGGATACAACTTGTATTTTATTCGAATGGATTTATACTTACTTTTAACTAACATACAGACTAACGTTACTACTGGCGTCCATCGTAACTATTTGTCGGTTATTGTAGGTGACGGTAGACCAACCAGAGTAAAGTTGCCGTTTGCTAGCTAACCCCGTGAGCTGATTTTAAGGTTTTTATTTTTAGCAACCGAGAGCCATGTCGTTATTCAGTGTACAAGCGAGGAAGCATACAGCTTATTATGACCATCTAATGTCAACATCAACATCCAGGACACCGGGCAGAGAGCGCCTGGCGGACCGAAAAGTGACAGAGGGTGCGCTGTGCAAAAGTGAGAGAACATCCGGAGAGTCTGGAAGTGAAGACAGCAGGTCATCTAATAAAAGCCGACAGGTAAACAGGACGTATGTCCTCTCTGCGCTGTCAAAAAGCGGCAACGGGCCGCAGACACCTTACCGTGGCCGACTCACTCTGCAGAGGAGGTCAAGGAGGAAGACCGGGTCTGAAACAGCGGAGAAAACCATGTCTGAAAGCAGCCAGAACACTACACCAGCTCCGGAGAAGAGACTGACCCTGCAGCGCCGTACCAGAACTCCCTCAATGGATAAAAGCGCACACGGGGAGCTACAGGCCAGTGCCGCTGGGGTCAGTGCCGCTGGGCTCAGTGCCACTAGCCTGCAGCCAACGCCGAAAGTTCTTAGTGATCCAAACGGTAGGGCACCTGGGTTATTCAGGTCTACTAGTTTACGTGACACTGCTGCTCATGTGGAAAACCAGAGGAGGCCGGCGTGCATCAAGACGCCCTCTTCTTCCTCCACAAGCAGGCACGTAGAGGACCAGGGCCAAACCTTTAAAACCCCCACCAAAAAGACGCCGTTTGAGAAAGTCGCAGCCAAGAGAGACGTGTTCGAGAGACTGGCGGGGAAAGAAGCACCCAAATTAGCTATTGCAGTCAAATCTGCTAGTCTGGAGAGGCCCAAATCCCGAGCACAGCGAGCGGAGGACACAAAACCTGTCCCAGCTCCCCGGGCCAGCAAGGAGTCCGCAGGTGTTCACAGACCAAACGCCGCGCTGCAGGTGAGGAAGACATCCACCTCAAGCCAAAAGGGAGACGTGACCCAGGCCAGGACCTCCACTCCAGCTCCAACACCTACTGAGCAGTCCCTGTCTCGCCCCTGTGAGGCTCTGAAGCAGCAGGATTTATTTAAGATGGAAAACAGCGCAGTGACTGTTGCAGTCCGTGTCCGCCCTTTCAACGCCAGGTTTGTGATGCAATTTTTGCCTTAACTGATGGGTAAAATGATGTCTGGGTCTCCAAAGGTACTGCTGAGCCATCTGACTGTCATCTGCCTCATTCACACAAATCAGTGGGCTAACGTTATACAAATGATAAACCAATGTGTAGTTTAATCATATCCTATTCTTTCATTTGACTGTAAGCATTACAATAAAGTGTATCTTGGACATGCTAAGATGATGGCATTTCCCCCCTATTTCCTTGAAATTTTGATGATTCATCAGTACAATTATCTGCAGATGAATCAATAATGCAAGTAATCTTTAGTTGCAGGCTGTGGGAATTCTTGAAAATGACCACCAAGCTACAAACAATGTTCAGTGTTTTTAGGTTATGCAAGTGCTCATTTACAGTCAGACACAAAAGCCATTTCTGAAATAATGTTTCTACATATGTCTGCTCTGTTACAGGGAGAAGGCAGAGAAGGCATTGCAGGTCATCTTCATGAATGGCCAGGAGACTGTTGTCCAGCACCCAGACTCCAAACAGAGCTACTCCTTCACCTATGACTTCTCCCTCTGCTCGGTGGACGAGTGTGACCCTGCCTTTGCCAGCCAGCAGATGGTGTATGAGATGCTGGCAAAGCCTCTGCTGCTGAGGGCCTTTGAAGGATTTAACACATGCCTGTTTGCTTACGGCCAAACAGGCTCTGGGAAGTCCTACACGTGTGTATTTGTTTTTTGTTTTGTTTAGATTTTAGATTATTACCCCTTGTACCACTGGAATTTTCCCCCTCTGCTCTCTCCATTTTTTGCTCTAAAAAAACATACTATGTGTAAAATGTGCATATTGGGATGTGCATTTTAAATCATGACCAATCAACTGCAGTTTGAAATGTTTGAAATCTTTGTTGTTTAGGATGATGGGCTTTGGAGAAGAGGAAGGGGTAATCCCCCGATTCTGCCAAGAGATTTTTTCTAAATTAGCATCCATGGAAAATGAAGAGGTAAAATCTCTTACAAAGGTGTATTCCTGGTTGAACGTTTCTCATGTTATTTTACTCCTTTTTTTTGTTAATCAATATAAAATGTCTTAAGCCTGTAGTTTCCCTCCAAAATTAAAAGGCTTGAATGTGCACATGAGCAATCTATTTTTCTGGTTATATCTTTGGATTTGTTATATTTCAGGTCAAATGTCATGTAGAGATGAGCTACTTTGAGGTGTACAATGAGAAGATCCATGATCTGCTGGTGACTAGAGATGAGCCAAATCAGAGGAGGACGCCAGTAAGTAGTTTGCAACCGACTGAAATACATTCCAGAAACCAGGAACCCTTGTTAGGTGTTTTGTTTTTTGGAAAACTGTATTGTTCTTTTAGTGAATTTGGCTGCTGCATTTTCGCATAAACCAGTTTCCAGAGAGTTTCTTTTGAATGGCTATCCGATAATGCGTAACATGATCTGATGATCGCACATTTTAGAGAGGCACTCTTGCTCATAATGGCTTAGAGCTGAATAACCTAAGAATATGTACAGTCAAGATAAGAAAATCCCTCTGATTTGTGTTTCCAGCTGAGGGTGAGGGAGCATCCAGTCCATGGTCCCTATGTGGCAGACCTTTCTTTGTAAGAAAGCTTTTATTTTCTTTTGCTAGATTACTCTTCAACAAAGGCCAAAGGAGCACTCTTGAATGGTCTGATTTGCAGAATTGCTCACTCTTTTATTTCTTCACAGGAATATCGTGAGCTCTTACAATGACATTCAGGTAGGTTGAAAGATATTTTCTTTTTTTTCAGATCATCGAGGCCACAATGAAATACAAACATCAATGTCTGAATGAATATTACTATCTTAAAAGTGTGGTACAGGCACACCATGGAGAGAATTACTGAATAATCATAATTCACTCTGTCCTTCTTTAGGGTTGGCTGAAGCTGGGCAACAAGCAGAGAGCCACAGCAGCTACAGGAATGAATGACAAGAGCTCCAGATCTCACTCTGTCTTCACCCTGGTTATGACCCAGACTCAGGTATGTCCTTTCACCTTCACCCCAAAACAAACACAAAATGTCGTCACCTAATAAATTCTTAAATATTAATTTAAACAAAACTTGAGCTACAAGATAAATTTGCATTTTGCAAGAATTTAATAATGTGGAGAGTGTTTAAGTTAATTTTGCATGTACACAGTAAGACACTTGGAAGGTCCTGTGTGTTTAAGGTCAATGTAACACAATTAATTGGTTTTTGTGTGTGTGCCTACAGACTGAGTTTGTGGAGGGCGAGGAACACGATCACAGTATCACCAGCAGGATCAACCTGGTGGACCTGGCAGGCAGTGAACGCTGTAACTCGGCTCAGACAAGTGGAGACAGGCTCAGGGTATACACACATACGCTTATGCACACACACCATGTTGAAATTTTGAATTTCTCTACTTCATGTAATTGTTTATTAAATTTTAATTTTTTCAGATAGTATAATTACATTCCAAATGATAAATATATATTTGCTCATAAGTCATTTGTTATAATGCTTCACTTTGGGTCCTGCAATTTATGATGGCCATTTTGAAACCTGAAACAATAACTTTAAAAAATTGGCTACATCAATCAATAACAATCAATGACTCATTAATTATATCCTCAATTGATTCTAAGACTGATGTTTCAAAAAGATATGGTTGTATTCAGAACCATTTGCTCATTATATTTGGCAGAGGATGCTTTTTGTATTTGCATAAAACAGCATGTGCTTACTCAAAAAAAAAAAAAAGGCCAATTTTACTGTGTCATTACAGGAAGGTGCTAGCATCAACAAATCCCTGCTCACCCTTGGGAAGGTCATCTCTGCCCTGTCAGAACAGGCACTGACCAGAAAGAAGGTCTTCACACCGTACAGAGAGTCTGTCCTGACATGGTGAGAGATCAGATTGCATGTACGCTGTAGCTGTTGTAGAACACAATGTTTTATTTTTGGAAGCTCTATTGGAGAAATGGAAAATAGAATACATTAGGGATGAATTGGTTTATATATGAAACTGAAAACACAATCTTGTCAAAATCCGACAGACCTCCATTTTAAATTTTGAAGGATGATCCTGACAAAGTCCCAATTCTCTTTTTCTTCTTCCGCAGGCTGTTGAAAGAGAGCCTCGGTGGTAACTCCAAGACGGCCATGATCGCCACACTGAGTCCTGCGGGCAGCAACGTGGAGGAAAGCCTAAGCACTCTGCGCTACGCCCAGCAGGCCCGCACCATCATTAACATAGCAAAGGTCAATGAAGACACCAGTGCCAAGCTCATCAGAGGTGAGACACTCAAAATATCCACATTCAAAAATCTCTGTTGGAGTTAACTGAGCTCTGGCCTGTTTTTATTGTGTTGTAACTGTAATACGCTTTTTAAACCTTTTTATAGCTTTCTTACCGTGCACTTATTGTGGAGTTGCTAGTTGTGAGGTACATGTTGCCGACGTGAGTCCTTGGCCACCACGGAGTGTATGAAAAATAAAAAGGGATTTTTTTTTATGTGTCATCAACTAAGGGGAAAGTGGAGCAAACACTGTCTTCATCTTGGAGAGAGATTTTTCACTGCACTCATGCATATACACCTTATAGCAGGACGTTATGTTCTTTGTGAACCTGAACGTCTGCCATCCTACACAAACTGCATCACACCTGTATGACCTTATTCCAGAGGAAAACCAAAGATTGCTTTTCTATACCGAGCAGTGTTGTTACCTTGGCATCACAGATGTGGACAGCATTTGTTCACTGTGTAAGAGCCTCCAAAGCACAAAATCCAGTTTTGAAGCAATAGAGCACATTTCTCAACAGTCCCTCTATCCTCAATAGCACACACACACACTCATTTGAACTGTTATTCAATCTGTCTTGGTTGTCTGTGCGTCCATTAGCTCCATCTTCATCTGCCTCTCGTTGCATCACTTTCACTGTCTGTGTTTCTCTTTTGTTGTGAATGTCTTCTCTTTCCATTTGTGTCTCGCTCTTGATCTCCTTCACTCTCCGTCTCTCCCACGTACCCTCCTGTCTGCCCATCTATCCATCACCAGCTTATTCACTACCCGGTTCAATTAAGGTCTGGCCCTAACCTTGCCTCCAGGCCATATTTATGCACTGTCAGCTGCACATGGCGGCTAACTGTCATCCAAGTATTATTTTTCATAAGATGATCACGCTGCTGTTTGATGTTTTTAGCAGTGAGGGGAGCTCTTGCTGTGGATTTCTCTCACACCACCTGTCAGTGTGTGATATGACTCAAACATTACAAATCAGGTCAATGTTCCTCAGTATTGTCTTCAATGAGTATCATTGTTGAGCAGTTCGCTGACAAAATCCGAATATCTCTGTGGACTCTGTTAAAGTCATGTCTTAAAATAGACTTTCAGGACTTTAATGGAACTCCCTGCAAATTCATATTTACTGGTATTTATTTAAGTGTATATTTGGTCTAAACTGCTATATACAGTATATTTAACCTTTTTATAAAGCATTGTTGGCAAACTGTTGTTGTTGTTGTTGTTGTTTACTTTATTTATACCCGTAGGTAAATTTGTTTTACAGTGCAATGACATTCTATGGCATCCAGTACAAAAAACAACACACAACACAGAACATCACACTACACATAAGGACAGATAAAATACCTGTGTGTGTGTGTGTGTGTGTGTGTGTGTTTGTGTTTGTGTTTTCAGAATTGAAGGCTGAGGTGGAGAAGCTGCGAGCAGCACAGATGAGCTCCCAGGGCGTGGAACCAGAGAGGGTCAGGCTGTTTCAGCAGGAGATCGCTGCCTTGAAGAACACACTCTGTCAGCAAGAGAGGGAAATGGTTGAGGCCAACCGGTCAGTGTTACTGCAATAACTATCTTCGACTCATGCCTTTAGTAATAATGTAACTGTGTGTGTGTGTGTGTGTGTGTGTGTCTGTATGTATGTAAAAATAAAATCATGATGAATACGCAAACATTTTGCAACACTGTTGTCCTCTCTTTATAAAGTTCAGTAGGTGAGAAGGTTTATAAGTGGTTGAGAAGGGGATACATCAGAGATCATCATGGCAAAATTTGATCTGAGGAGACATTTTTTGTTATATTTGATCTTATTTTCTGGCAGGGCATGGAGAGAGAAACTGGAGCAAGCTGAAATCCGCAAACGTGAAGAGACCAAAGAGTTGCAGGTAATTTCTTTGAGCATAACATTAATTTCCATTGTGTATATTTATTTTTTACTATCAAGGCTGTCGTCCACTGTGTCCAACAGTACAATAATCTCTTCACCACGCTGATCCTAAAGCTGATGATACATGGGGCAACTTTTTGAGCAATGTTGCTGGGCAATCTGATAGCGGCGGGGCGGGACGGGTGGCGGAGTGGTGGGGGAAGGGGATTACGGTGGTAATCTTTACTCATTACCGTTGATGGCAACATTGCCCAGCACCATTGCTCTAAAAATTGCTCCATGTATCATCAGCTTAAAAGGTCTAACTAACAAGACCTGAAACAAGCTGTAATACATATTGTTGTGGACACAGACTATTAATAACATATTTGGAAACTTTCTCTGAGTTTTCAGAAAGCAGGTGTGACATTCAAAGTGGACAATCGTCTTCCTAACCTGGTGAACCTGAACGAGGATCCTCAGCTCTCGGAGATGCTTCTCTACATGATCAAAGAGGGTCGAACCACAGTGGGCAAGCTCAAGTCTGAGTCCAGCCATGACATCCAGCTGACAGGAGCTCTCATTGCTGACCAACACTGGTAAAAACAAACCACAGGTGTGGTTTGAAAATGCTTGTGGCAGGAGCGATTGAACTTTAAATAAACAATATGTAGTCTGTTTTGCCATCTTGTACGCGTGCTTATTCAACAGAGGTGTGCCACTGCAGTGAAATGTAATTTTAATATTTAGGCTGGCTTTGACATTTAGTTTATTAAACTTGATTATTGTTAATGATTTGAGGAACATTTTTAAATGCTTTTCTGATCTAGCCATCTTTGTAATCTAAAAATGATCTATTTTCTTTTTTTAGCTATAGCCGGCATTTAACATGAGAAATATCTGTATCTGCATTTTTTTTGGTTTGTTTTAGTGTTATAACCAACATCCAGGGTACTGTCAGCATCACTCCCATGGAAAACGCCAAAACCTTTGTTAATGGAAACCTCACATCTGAATCCACTGTCCTACACCATGTGAGTAAACCAGAAAGATCCTCTAACCCATCTGATGTTTAGCATTATACTAACTAAGTAACTTATAGCAAGATTTGTTCTAAATTAAACATGCCCAACCTGTTTATCCATTTTTAGGGCATGAATGAAGGTCAGGCATGCTAAAAGGTCCAGCCCAATCCATTTTATTAATGAATTTAAGTCTTCTCGTGTGTGTGTGTGTGTGTGTGTGTTATGGTTTCCAGGGTGACAGGGTGATTCTTGGTGGAGACCACTACTTCCGCTTCAATCATCCAGCAGAGGTGCAGTCTGGGAAGCGGGTGTCATGCTGGACAGGCGCAGGCGATGGCCACAAAGATTTTGAATTTGCCAAAAATGAGCTACTTGCAGCTCAAAGGGCTCAGTGAGTGCAAAATACCAGATAAAAAAAGTTATATTATTATGTCAACCATTCTGGCCTTTTTAAAAATGTTTATTCAGGGCAACATCTATTTGTGCAGAATCAAACCCAGAACTCTCTTAAGCCGTATCTGTGTGTCGCAGGCTGGAGGCAGAAATTGAAGAAGCCCATTTGAAGGCGAAAGAAGAGATGATGCAGGGAATCCAGATGGCCAAAGAGGTTGCCCAGAAGGAGCTATCTGACCAGAGGGCGCTCTATGAGGAAAGGATCCAAGACCTGGAGAGAGAGCTGGTACGCAAAATGTTTAGCTGTAGTGCCATTGGAGTTATTGGGAGTCTGTTTGAATGACGGTGTTACCAAACTGATAAAACTTTAATCAGAAATTTAAAACTACAAATATATTTTCTTTAAACTTGTGTAATACAGAATATTGCAATATTATAGAAGTACTTTGTCACGTATAATCTTTTGCTTCTCCTTAAAACCTGGCAATTTGCGCAACCAATACTAAGTAATGCCAAAAAACAATTTATTCAGAACGGGGAGAATAAGCGGAAGCGTCAACAGGAGTTGGACCAGGAGAGGGTGGCCAGCCAGATGGCAGAGCTGAAAATGGCCAAGATGGAGCTGGAGCAGGAGGTGGACGCCCACAAGAAACGTCTCCGCCTGCACATGGAGGCCCAGGTCAGAACCAAGAGCAACTTGTGGGAATTTTAAAATTTAAATAAAAATTTAAGTTGACTGTTTTGGGGGGTGTGTGTGTGTGTGTGTGTGTGTGTGTGTGTGTGTGTGTGTAAGAGAGAGAGAGAGAACAGGGGCTGCTCCCAGTGGCCAGAGCTTGTGTGTGTGTTGAAAAGGTTTTATTCTTTTAAAATAATGGAAAATTACTCTCACGCAAACAAAGTTATCTATTTTGCTTTATCCTGCTGTCACTATCCAGGCGATGGAGGAACATCGTGTGCATCAAGCGAGGATTGTTGAGGCCCTGGAGGCGGAGAAGACAAAGATCAGCAAAGAGCTGGAGGAGATGCAGAAAAAAAGAGCCATGAGAGAAAATCATACTCTCCAAAATGGTGAGTGCTTCCATGTCACTTCTGAGCACACATTTGATTTAGGAGCCACAATGACAATTCACACCATAGAAGTGGTGTTGGGAGCGAGAGCAAGATGGGTGGGGTTCATTCTGTGTAGCCAGAAGCATTAAATTAGAGAGCGTTTGCCTGGACCTGAGATAAACGGTGGACTTAAGAGGAGCAGAGAAGGAGGCAGAGAGGCCATAGAACATATCCAATCTAATAATTTATTGTGAGATGATCTGCAACTCTCATATGGATAGTGCATGGTAGTTTTCTACAGTACCACTACACGCAATGTATATAAATGATTTAAATCTATTTTTTCAATAGAACTATCTTCAATGCCACCAAACAGTACAAGCTGTCTTTAGTATTTGTATTTTTTTTCCTTCTCCCAAATAGAGACATGTCCCTACAATACTTGATATATTTCACTCACGCCAAAGAGAGCAGGAAAGTCAAGGATTAGTTATTACTTTCCAGCCACATTTATAGCTGTCTGTGTTGCAGAGTCTGGCTATAATGCCGTTTCCTATTTCCATTTCATTTAGTGCCTGGTGTAAAGGGAGCGAGGCACCCTGAGCAGCATATTGGCAGTGATAAAGTCAAAGTTAGCAGCAGCTTAAGGTGATGTGCCCTAGAAGCTGAGAATTTAGTAGTTTATATTTAGAGTATAGAGAGCTGATTCTCACACTGACTGACATTTAAGAGTCACATGTGATATATTTGAAAATCACAAGTTACAGTAAGGATAATAGTATTTTTGGTACTAACTGTTCTTGTAGGCGTAACAAGGGTGAATCTCTTCCAGCCAGTGCTAACAAATCAGGCTGAAATAATGACCATCTAAGCCAGATGCTGCTTGACTCGGGACTGCGGTTGAAGTTGTTTCATTTCTATATTGCAGTCTCTCCACAGTGGGATGCCATGAAGTTGTCCCTGATGATTGAGGAAGCCAATAAGATCAGTGCAAAACTGAAGAAAAACACAGTCTTCAGCAGGTTTGAAAATACAAAATTGGGTCACACCTTACATATGATGATTTATTAGCCAAGTTAAAAACCTATAAAATAAACCTATTGGGGTGTCACATTCATCATAATATTTATTTGCATTTTCATTGCTTTCATTGCCGTCATTTTCAACAATTCAGTGGAACCAAAACATCAGCTGCAGGCCCTGTTGGAAGCAGGTATCCTCTTTTAAGATAAGCAAAAAATCATTTGACTCTCCTCTGTTGTAGACACGAAAGCTCAGATGATAAGAACCTGGAGCAGGGTGGTCTGCTACAGGTGCGCGTTCAAAACACAAAGCTGGGGATCTCCACTTTTTGGAGCCTGGACAAGTTCCAAAACAACATTGCTGCCATGAGGGAATTCGAGCAGGTCTGCCTTAAAACAGTTCTGCCTTTCAACTCATCACTTTTTGATCTAATGATTGTTTCAATGTCTTTAAGCACATTAAGAAGTGCATGTCTTGTTTAAGTATCTGGCACCATTAAAATCTTATTCTTATTTAAAATGACAATTAGAGTAAAACAGAGCTGATTCCTGATGTGGAAACAGGCTGGACCTTTGTAATGGTAGATTTGACCAAATTTTAAATAATCAAACACTGGGTGCCACAGTGGGGAGAACCCTCACGTCACATGAAGCCCCCTGTGTGGTTTAACAGTTCCCTCCACCTGTCTAAAGACTTGCAGATCAGATGAATTGGAAACTCCAATCTTCCATTACATGTGAATATTGGCTGCGTTTCACAGTCTTTCAGCCCATTTCATCTAAAATTACCTCTGATCTTTATGTAGAATAAGGGATACAGAGAATATATGGCTAGATAGACAGTTTTTATGGAATTGTATTGGACAATATTATTGGATATTGTGTATAGAATAAGAATGATTATAGACGTACTTATATCATAAACATTTCTACCCTTAAGGATCTCATAATGATGACGAATTTGCGATGAGAAGACTCATGATTGTGCTGATAAACGATGAACAACTACCAACAAAATGCTTGAAAATTCATGGCAAGCTTGTGCATACTTGCTTATTTAATTGGATCAGTGCTCTAATAAGCTGATGTATGATGCCTGTTGAGTGAAGCATATTCAACCAGCCAGCCTGTCTGTTCCTCATTCTGCATTTTCAGAGTCTGACATCAGCTCAAGTGCAATTGCCAATTCCCCAAGCGTTTGACCTTATTTACAGTCAAGAATGGGTTGTTTTACGCCTGACGGAGAGATGCTGCCTCACTTTGCTGCGTTTTTCTCATTAAGTTGAGTAAATGAGACTCCGCATGTCAGCAGTAGTTTACTCTCCGCAGGGGGATTCCACCTCAAAAGATGACGATGTGTTTTATGACCCTGATGATGAGTGGGAGCAAGATATATCGGCCTCCTCTGCTGCCACCTCCTCCTTCTCCCGCCGAAGGTAATTATCCAGCTCTTCCTCTCTCCTCCTATCCATCAATCCCTTTTTTCCAGCACTTGACATTTACTTAAGATTTCAGGGACTTAATTGGTATTCTTGTCCAATTACTTCAAATGTGTGTGCAGGCAAGCGTTCAAGAACACCTACAACGTGTTCCTGAGGGAAATACAGGACAGTCTCTCTGTAAAGTGTCCACCTGACTGTTGTTTACAGGGCCAGGGCTTGGATGGATAATTATTTTGCCTTTCAGTGTGTGGGTCTTAAACTCGCAGCCCTCATGCACAACTGAACTCACAGCCTATTGCACCATTTTAATGTGAACAATATGTCAGGCGAATGGATGCGTATGGAAAGTTGAAAGGAATGTGGATGGAACGTGGAAAATCTTTCTTTATTTTTTATTTTTTTGGTTATTTTCACAAAGTCCTCCTGTTTTCCCCTAATGTGTTTTACAACCTGGCACATATTTTTGACATTCAACACATCCTTCTTTCTCTCATGAAATGTTGATGTGAAGTTGCAGCCCACAGAATATTCCTCTCTTTATTCTTTTTCCTCTGTTTATTAATTTAATTTCCATGCCAGGCCAAGCAGTTTAGAAAAGCAACAGCCACTAATGGTCTGTGTTTCTCACTCTACAACCCAAACACGGAGCACCTGTGGTACATGCAGAACCCCCATCATTTTCCACTCACATTGTTGTTATTCTTGTCAAGCATGTTTATGGTGCTCCTGGTGGTGCCTGAACTACCAGTGGACCCAGCCAAATGAAACGTGGCACTGGCCGTGTGGTACCTTCATCCCTTCTCTCTCTGACTCCATTATACCCATGTCCAAGCCTTATGGCTATAGTCATAGCTGTTTATTGACCTTCCCTCCCCAATGTGTTTTAATTATATGTTTTTAAAAATGTATTAAGTTTACAGAGACAGTGCACATTGATAAACATTTCTGTAAATGTGCCAGTTTAGCCAGCTTGGCTAATATTTGACTGTAGTCCCTGGGCAGGTGTTATCACAATTACATAAAATACACTAAAACAGGAACAACAGTACTCATACATATAACAAGATACCTTTCACAAGGACACGTAAAATACTTTAAAACAAGGACAACAATATAAAAAAAAAAAAACATAACACAAAGCACTCTTCAGGTGTTTCTGAATAATTCAGACTATGGTCACACACTTGATTGTGTTTTTTTTTTTTAACCATGATTTTAAATTGAATTTAAATGAATACTATGTTTCATAATGTCTAATAACAGTTGGCAGACTATTCCATGTGTGTGTTTATTAAACCCTTTTTACATATGTTAAACATACATCTTTTAGATTGCCCTAACCATGTCCAGAGAGAGAGAGACTTTTTAAGTTTTTAACAACATTGGTTAGGACGACAAACTTACAGACAAACCTTGACCGGCACTGACTATACTGGATACTGTAATAATAAGCCTTTGAAAAAACACCACATTCATGTTCACTGGAGGACCAAGTCATTCTGAATAAGAGCATCAGCATGCCAAATAGTTGTACATGTACATATAAAATGTTGGCAGGGTACTCACAGGGGTTTGCTTCTGGTATGTTTGGTATCAGGAGCAGAAGCTTGTTGAAGAGCAGGAGAATCTCAGGGCGCCTCTACGAGATCCGGGTCCATCCGATTCAGAGCCTCCACAATGCCTACTCACAGTCTGCTGGTGAGGCACTGAAAAAAATTTCCTGAATAATTCCTGTTTTCTGACGTTATATTTTAAATATCCATTGTCATGTCAGACTTGTTTATTTTTTAAACTTAAAGTGGTCATATTATGCTCATTTTCAGGTTCATCATTTTATTTAAGGGGTGGTACCAGAACAGGTTTACATGGTTTCATTTTCAAAAAACTGCAGCCCCTCTTTTCACCCTGTGTGTTGAATGCTCCATTTTAGCTATGTAGTAATGCATCTCACTTCTACAAGATCTTTGTTGGGAGTTGCACAGGTGCAGTACCTAGTTGAGGCCTACTAGCAAATCAGAAGCAGAGTAGGGTGGATCGTGAAAAGCCTGTAAATACAGCTTCAGTTCAGCTGTAAATATGTTCCCCTTACCAGCTTAGCAACATAGGCTGAAGCAAGAGTTTCAGAGTAGTGAGTTAATCTGTAACAAATGTATCTTTTCATCCATAAAGTTAGAACTGAGCTCTGTCTCTACATCACAGAACATCACACAACTTTATGTCCATTGCTGCCTGGAAGGTAACTGTTTGGAAGGGAGAGGAGAGGCAGCAGGTGGACTGTGTGCTGCAGCTCAGAGTGTTTTTCCACTGTTGTTTTTGAGGGCATGTCGGACTAGTCGCTAGGCGATCATTATGATTTTGCTGTGACGTCACAGAGAACAAAAGGAAAAGGCTGGACTACAAACAAGCTGTTTTCAGGCAGTTCAGAGCAGTGTTTTCTGTGGGAGATGGGAACTCCCTTTGGAGTGGACTAGTCTTTTTCGCTTTGCAAACCTATTACATGCACAAAAAGGTATATAACTCAATAAAGGAGAGGGAAAAAGCCAGAAAGCATAATAGACCTCTTTAGGTCTTTGGATCTTAATGAGATGGAAATAGTTATCAGGAAAAATGTGTAGTGTTAACACTCATACAGTATTGAACTGTCCCTTTTGCTGTCAAGCTTTTGTGAGTCCCCACAGTAGGGGTGACAGGAGTGTTCAAATAGTTTTATCTGCATAAAATAATTGTCAATTTGTAAAATGTTACACAGATTAAAATGTTGGGAAAATAAATGAAATGATTAAGTGTCACAGTCGTTAAATAAAAAGGCCGGGTTGTTGCACTTGATTTTGCGAGAAATGTATTTTTACCAGCGTTGTAAGAATGTGGTCTAATGAGGTCATCTCTGCATACCCCAACTCTTCACTGTGTCTGCCCCAGGCTTGATGGGTGTGGTCAAACCGCCCTCCACCCATTCCGGCAGAGCAAACTTTGCCGTGCCTGGCATCTGCAAGGAGTTGATTGGCCAGTCAGTGGCCCGGCTGCGTGGTTGTAGTGCGACAGAAGAGAGCGTTGTGGACAGGCTGGTCTCTGATCTGCACCTGGTGAATGTGGCGGTTCAGATCATATCTGACCTATACAACGTCCTGGATGATGACAGCCAGGAAAATGGTGAGATTCAACTTAAAATTAAGTCTTTTAATCCTGAGAAGATGAGCAAGTTAATTAGTAGTCAGAGTTAATAGTTAATTATAGACAGGTAACAGCTAGGATTTTTTTTACGTATTATTTTTCTATGTAATTGTCAACACTGCACAAAAAACAAATAAAAATAGTTGATTGCTTTGGGATGAGATGCAAATTAAATACAACTACCTGTAATAAGAAAGTGTCTAACTAATTTGTACACTATTCTGAAAGGCCCATGATTACCTTCTTTCTTTGACTGATCTATAGATGTACTGTTATTATGTCTTTTTCTCCTGCAGTGTTTGTGTGTAATGTGGTGGCCCAGACGCAGCTGGTCAGGGCCACCACAGCCATAGAGAGTGCAGTGTTTGTTACAATGCAGTGGTTGGCCAGCATTAAGCCCTCCTCCGGCCTGCTCTACACCGTCGCTGAGGAACTCAAGAGCCAAGTCAAGAAGATGGGGGGATTCTTCCAGCTGCTCGTTCAGGTCGACACAAACAAGTACCACACTGCATTAAAGGCCATGCAGTGACACTATATTGTGCTTTTCATGGTATTAGCAGCATACACGTCGAGTGCAAAATCTGAACTGAAGATTTGTAAATTTTGCAGTTCGGACAGGGGGGGGGGCTAATCAAAAGGCAGAATGTTAATTGACGTGTCTTAGCTCTGAGCTGTTTGAGCCATCTATGGAAATAGCCAAGCGAAGGGAATTCTCAACCTTGAGCCTCAAACAGAACATGAATATATGGAAAATAAATCTAAATTCCTTACCAGCCTCGGCACCTAAACACACAATTTTCCTCTCTCGCTCCTGAGTTTTTCACACACACCCTTCAGACTATGTTGACTGCTTTTTTGGCTTGCTTGCATTGAATAACTGTTACATCAATTTTAATTCAACCTGTTTGTGCGGACTGTCGGGCTGAAAATGAAAATTTTCTGCCCTATTTTCTAGGGTTGTGAATCTGAGATCACATCAATGGTGACGGAGGCACGGAGGAAGAGCAGTCAATGCCTGGATGCAGCATTGCTTGCGCTTGGCCACCTTGCGGCAATGACGGGTATGCCACAGAATGCCGTGGAGGGGGCTGCCCAGGCCACAGGCAAGGTAACGCCACCATTAATACCACAGCAGCTGCTATCTCTGTCAAAGCTCTGGAGTCCACTGTAATCAAGCCTCCATTCCACTATACTGGAGAATGGAACATTAGCTGTGTGGGTCTCAGAGCATGGAGGATTTTAGGGGGTGGGGAATTGTTGAGCTGAATATGGATATGGCATGTTAGTCTGTTGATTTGCAAGTGCAGTGATATCTCATTATTTGGTGTAAAAGCATGGTAATGGACAAATGGTTAGATTTGTCTAAGCATTTAGTGTAAGAGGGGCAATGAAGAATAATAATAATAATAATAATAATAATCTTTATTTGTGGAGCACTTTTCAAAAACAAGTTACAAAGTGCTTTAACAAGTGTAAAGACAATAATACCCAAGAGACAATAATACAAAAACAATACAAGATAAAAGCATGAAAACATTGAAAAGACTAAAATACACGTTTAAGATAAATATAAAATTAGTAAAATACAATAAAATAAAAGGGATAAAATAAAGTCAAATAAGATCGGGAAAGGCTCTCCTATAATCCAGTGAAGGACAAAATGTTCAATTATATTGTGTTTTCTTCTGTTCAGTTTTATTAAACACAATGATTAGCATATACCTACACATTTTTGTATACATGTATTCATTTTTTAACTTTACCCTTTTCTTAAAGAAACAGGATATATCATAAGTAGTAACAACCAGCACGGATGAACTAAACAAAGAAACTGCCAGAAACTGTCCTACAGAAAATCCAATATAAAGAACTCCCAGTGCTGGAGACAATTTGCCTGACAGCTGATCTCTGGGAAATGTGTATTAAAAATGCCACAGTAATGATCAATGATAAAAAAAAAAATTATTATTGCAGATATGTCAGCATAGGCATGTCGGCTGATAAGTAACAAGAAATTGCAGTACAGAATTACCAAACTACGGAACATAGTTTGTCGACCACAGAGAGCTGACACGTTTATTTTTACACTGTAAAATGTACTGCCCAAAATGCGATTTGGTTGTGATTCTACAAACAAACAAAAAAATCTGGATGGTTTATGTTATGTAAAAGGAAATACTGTCAGCCGATGTATAATTTATCTTATTATATGATTACATTTTTTTTCAGCAATCACTTGTCATGTGTCTGCTGAAGGGGACCAATAAGGGCATCCGCTCTCTCTTAGAGGAGAGCCTCACCATCACCAGAGAAATGCTGAGAGAGGCTCAGCTGGCCTACCCCAGGACCCCAGTAAGAGATCATAACCTGGCTGAAATTGTATTTTAATCATCCTGTCACACAAGTTATCATGGTGACATGATTAGATTTTGTGTTGATAATTTACTCTCTGTAAAGGTGTAGGTAAATCTTCTTAAAATTAGGTGTCATCGCCACTGATGATTTGTCTCTGCCTACAGGTCATGCAGAGCCTGAAATCCAAGTCGCTTGACTTAGCCCGCGCTCTGCAGAGCTACATGCATTGTCATATCACGGTGAGTTTCAGCCGCACAGCATGCTACAAACTAGGAGTTATGGTGACATTGTAATAATGCTTCTAATGTCTTTTGAAAGTTTTGTTAAAATTTTAAGAAACTAAATCTTGATATTTGCTATTAAATAGTGTGTTGTGTTAATTGGCCTCCTGGAAATGTCATCAACTGGACCTTTTTCCTGGTGCCAATACGTGATATTCTGAACATCCGGTGAATTTCAAATATGAACTACTTTGTTGCATTGTGGCATTCCTTTTGCTGTGGGGTTGAGAAATGTATTGTAGAGGTAGTCAGACCTCAGAGAAAGGTGACATGATGAAGCTGTATTGTGATTACTATTAACTTAATGAATTCAAAAGGCTTGGAATTCAATTAATGAGAAAACCACACTAAACACCTCACATTTGTTTGTCAGAACTAAAGTTTTGTTTGTGTTGTTATTATAACCGCTTGTTGGTGTTACTATATTGTCTAAACCCTAACTCACCTTAAATAATTAATTTCCCTTTACTGTTTCATGGTCTTTCATATTCTATTTTGTTATTTAATTATAGATATAAACAAATCTGAACGTTGACATTGAAAATTGTCAAAATTAAAGAAGTTGATTGATGGCAGTAGCTATCAGCAGTCTGCAGCTTCATTACCCAAACAAGTATCAGTAGTTTTTGTAAACTGTGGTTGAAAGACAGTATGCACGCTCGGCAAAGCTTCCCTGGATATGTAAAGGTTAAAAACAATCTTCCATCTTGACACAGGCTTAAATGTTACAGATTAATGCCCACACCCACAGCTGTTAAACAGTTAAAGATGCCACTCAGCCTTTATTGCTCCTGTAAAGCTCAATGCTCTGTAGGCTTATCTCGCTGCAGTCGTCCCTTGGTGATCGTTCAGGTAATGAATGTGTTGAATGAAGTGGCATCAGTCACAGCTAACAGGCTTGTTTGCCGTTATCTTAGCTACACAAACTAGCAGTTTTTTTTCTTTTTTTTTTTCTATCTCGTTTATTTATTTTTTACGTTAAAACCAGTCATTGACACATATAGACGTGGGGGCATTTTGCTGCCCGCCGTGTTATTGTTGGCAAATAAACCTGAGTTATTGCCTGAAGCAGCTATTTTCATGTAACCAAGCACTGCACATGTGCGTGATTGTGGATCTAAACACATCTATAAATGTGTACTGTGCAATTTATTGGACCCAAAGATGTTGGACTTTGCAGCTCTTCCGAAAAGGGCGATGATTTAAATGTCGATGTAAATGGGGAGGAAGGAGCTTGTTCAAGGAATTGTCACTACAGTTAGTGGTCAAAGTGTGTGTGTGTGTGTGTGTGTGTGTGTGTGTACGCATGCATATATGTGTGTGTGTGTGTGTGTGTGTGTGTGTGTGTGTGTCATTTATGGAAAATGTGGGGACAGGAATTTGTATTTGCAGTAGATATAGAAGTTACATGTAGCTTAAAAGAGCTTATAATGTGTATAGAACTGTGTGCTGGTGTAAATTGCATGGCACATTTCTGTAATGGGAAGGAGGCTATTAGGTTTATGTCATAGAAATGGACACCTCACGATTGAAGCCCCATTCAGTCAGTGACATCATTTGCAGGTATCGGTCTGTTTTTCCATGCATCTGTGTTGGTTCTTGAAGTGGTATTTAGGCTACATACAAAATTGGAACTGAGGGCTAAAGAGCACTGCTTAAAATATCAAGACCAGTTGAGAAAATGGGGAATATTAAGATAACAATTTATTGAGTAACACTACCTCAAGCAAGCAAGTTACTGTTAATGTGTGTTTTGAGCAAAGATCTCAACACAGAGCTAATCTGTGGTTAACAATTGACTGTGTATTTTTTTATTAATGTGTATGGTTTCTGAAATTATGATCTTGGTGTGTTTGTGTTTTAGTGATGTAATTGTAAAATGTAGTACTGTTTATAGGCTCTGTCTTCTATTAATTTCTTGGGTGCATTCATGTTTTCAAACAGGGGAGGGAGACTGACCCAGAGGAGGGGGAGGCGGAGGAGGATGAGGAGGCCTCAGCTTGCCATTTGCAAAAACTGAGGACTTCAGCGATGAAGCTGTTCCAGCTGAACAAGGCCATCAGACAGCTGCATTCATCTCTGTCTACCGCCCTGCGAGGTGAAGCTTCTGACTTAACCAGCCTAGATGTTTAGCTGAAACTCTTACCCAGTGTAACTTGCAAACACCAGCAGTGTACATCCTTTGGGGGGGGGGGGGGAAGTGCTGGAAGTAACAATATGTCAAGGATCAAAGCAAATTGTTTTTTTGTTTTTTTTTCCTTTTACTATTTCAATTCTTAAGGATGCTTCTCTAAATGCTCAGTTATATTATATGACAACAAAGAGGCAATATTAGAAAAAAAGCAGATTTTTAAAACTGCATTATATTAAATTAAAACTAAATTATTATCAATGTTGCTTTTGCATCAAAGTATGTTGCTCTGTACCAACTTAACAATAACTTGATTTTAATGTCTATGCATTGGTATGTATAATGAACAGTTTAATGGGTGTTTTATAACTGCATTGGTGTGTCTCAGCCAATCAAATTCAGTTTAAAATGTGACATACAACTCTGTTTGTGTCTTCAACTATATAAATATATCTGACTGTCCTCCAGGAAAACACAGAGACTCCACCCTCAGCGGCTGCAGAGAGCTGATCTCCTCTGCCAAGGCTGTAGATAAGCTGATCACTGGTCTGTCCAAGGAAGGAGCATTGACGCTGTCCCTACAGCTTCCCAGTCTCCAGAGCGTCATGGCTGCACAAGACGAGCTCCAATCCGCCCTGCAGTCCCTGTCCTCCTGGAGCCAAGAGGGGCAAGGAGAGAGCAGGAGCTCTGCCACTTCAGAAAAGAGCACACAAGACAAAATTTTAACCAAAGAGAGCACTACCCCTCACAGTGCTGTTAGAAATCGAGTCGTGAGTAAGATAGTCTACACCTTCCCTCCAGATGTGTTGTCCAAAGGCAGCCCACACTGGGTGTGATGTGCATTTATACTATGTCATTCTTTAATAATGTGCTCGCATCATGTATGATTGTACTGTCAATATGAGAAAACTTTGAATTGAGCCTCCTGCTGGTAAGAAGAATTTTTCAAAACAATATAGAAACTTTTACTACTTCAATAAATTCACTTGGCTTGATTTGACAAGGACCCAAATCTTTTATATTGCATGTCACTATTGAGTAAACTGCAGACTCCTGGTAAAGACTCCGCCTAATAATAAGTTTTGAATGGGTCATGCAGCAGACACTGCACAGACTTCTTTAGTGTTGCCATCCAAGTTGATAAAATTATTTTTGTAATATCACATAGCACCAACTCTAATAAAGTGAATCTAATAAATATGGCAAACAAGTGGATTTAATATGTGGACGCTTCAAAACTACAGCGATAATTCCCATCATCATGTCACTTCTGATATGGTGTGAAAAGCAAGATGTGCTGGAGATTATTTCTTAAGTCTAGTAATAATTTGCTACTAAAAGCTTTAAAGGTATTTTGGATACATTTATTGGGACTTAAACTCTACACATGGTGGTCCCTTAACAGTGTCATTCATGATGTATAATCAAAATTAGTAACAGTTATTGGCTATAAAGAGAATGTTCACATATGCTGTACCAGGCCTCCTCTGTTGTACTTTATTGTTCAGAGGCCACTAAATTATTCTTTTTTTTTTTTTTTCATTTTATATGAATTGATACAGGAGGACAATATTGAGCAGCTCAGGTAGTGTTTTGTTAAAAAAATAATGAAGGGTTTTCTCCCTATTCTGTTGTACATAATTTCTTTCTTGTATAAAGGCATGATGTGTCCTCATTTGCATGAGGTTTCGCTCTTGTATGATGTATAACATGTACTACACCAATTAGCACTCCAGGAGAGACTGCTTTCACAAAAGAGTGTTTTATGTCCTTTTGGTATTGTGTATCACATGGTCAAGAAAATTATATTTCAAAACAATATAGAAACTTTTACTACTTCAATAAATTCACTTGGCTTGATTTGACAAGGACCCAAATCTTTTATATTGCATGTCACTATTGAGTAAACTGCGGACTCCTGGTGAAGACTCCGCTAATAATAAGTTTTGAATGGCACTGGAATACAGTACAGTCTGCATTGTAAGTGGGGAAAGGTTTATCAAAAACATTCATATACACATTCCTTAAATGTGCTACCTTGTAGTGAATTAAAAATGATTATTTGACATGAGTCAACAGATTTACACATACAGTTTCACCTTGGCATTCACACCGTGTGAGATATTGGTCTCTGTTGTAGGTGGACGGAGAAACCTGCAAAATGATCTTTCATACATTAATTTCCCTATGTTGTAAATGTAGGTACTCCTAATGGCAGTGGATTGCCCGCTGGTCCATGTTCCCTATCTTGGGAACTAAATCAAACTCAAGGATCCCAAACTTTTGGGAATTATGTCTTGAGCTCCCAGTTTATACACTGCATCCATTACTTGATTGATGGATTCACATTAATTTGTGTATTTGTTATTGTACACGCCTCTAGATGAGACCTTTTTATATTCATACACATACATACATATATATTTATATAGTATATGGAGCAGACACCCTGCACCACACTGAAGGGCCACTGAATGTCCTTGAACCCTACTTTTGGAATCCCTCCTGTGCTCTGCTCGCTACACCCACTCCTCTGCAGCTTCTTCTGCATCCTCCCTTCATGTGCTCTGGAGCCAGCTACCGCCAGGGTTCCTCCGGTACTGTAGTGACGGACTGATAGAGTACAGCTGAGAAGAAATACGTTGAGCTACTGTACACTTACTCAAAACGTCTCTGACTTAGTGAAAAAAGAAAAAAACACGACGCTTTAAGGAGTCGTTGCATGCTGCGTTCAGACACAACGCGACTGGAATGAGAAGACGCGCAAAAAAAGTTTTTAACAAGACTTCAGGTAAAACTACCCAAATAGTTTTTCTTTTTATGTTACACCATAATAATGAATCATATTACGATGAAATTGCTTTCCATTCTTAGCTAATGAAGGTGGGTTTTTTTTCAGGATGCACTGGTTATTGTTCCCCAATGTAGGGCTGCTTGTAAGTACTTAATCTTTGTAATTACGTTTTCACTCCTGTCGGGTATTTTAGACAAACACACGTCGACTTTTAACACACAGATGGTGAAGCTTTTAACTAGGCAATGTGTTTTCAGAGTTTTGCAAAACGCCCATATCCCAATAGCTTCCATTTTCTTGACTAATTTCTCTGTGAAATTAGGCTCAAAAAGCAATGAGGCTCACCGTGTTTGTGTGGGATGTACTGGTTGTGAAAAACCAAAAAAACATAATAATTTGATACTATGAATTCATTGTTTATGTCGTTATGGATGTTTTTCCTGTCTTTATGAATGTTTAAATATGCCCTGTGATCAAGTGAGTTTCATTTCGCTTCATTGCATTAGTCATTTGTTGCAGTTTAAATACTGTCTTTTGATTGGCTATAAAGTCAATCAAGATGATACATTAACGCATTCATTCTTTGCAGTGTAAAGTTAGTGCATAAAGTAGAATAGCAGGCAATTAAGTCATCTTTAATGCTACAGGCACAGGTATAGCTCACTGTTTAAATGGATTCAGCATAATACAAACATTCATTAATTGATAACCAACGTTTTTTTAAAAACATTTATGTAGGTGCGCAAAAGTATGGTGCGTTAGGGCTTGGCAGAGGAAATGCAGGTGTTCTTGTCACCTGTTGTGTTTTCTCATACTAGTAAATAGTCTCTGTTGTGTGGCTTCATACCTTCAGCAATATGCTAAACCTAAACTTATGTTTCAGGTTTGTTTTCACAGCTATATATCAGGTGAGTCCGTTCCTATTTATCTTTTCAGTTAAACACCATTTCATTTAAGATGGTAAAGTTAGACCAAGTTGCTAACCTAGCAAGTAACTTGAGCCCGAAGTTAGAGAGGCTAACTAGCATACATGCTTAAGTGCTTCAAAGAGTTGTCATCCAAATTAAGGACTTTCTCACATAACTTTACCACACTTGCCTGTCACAGTTGAGTATAAAGGATGAGATATTTACATCATCATGTGGCTGGTGGCTGTGTGTCTTAGGAAATGTGTTTCCATCCACCTGTTTTTGAATGGAAATGTATTATTGTTATTTTATTTTAATTTAAACAGTGGCACTGCTCTACCAGAGGTGTTGGTTATAGCACGAAGTCCCAGAAATGATCTAAACAGGATTAAAATGCCTTTGGGGTGTCTGAATCAAACAAAACACTGTAGCAATTTCATTCTTTTTTTAGCAGATGTTGAGAGGTAGGGATCTCTCCCTTAACTTCTTTTTTCTTTGTTTAACAGCCAGCACCCTTACATACAATGAGTCCTACTATGAGTATCTGCCTGATAACCTGACATGGAACAGTGCAAGGGAGCTGTGTAACAAGCGCTCTGGGGCTTTAGCCGATGTCTCCAACACAATAGAGAACCAAGAGCTAACCAGCTTTTTGATATCCTTGAACATCTCTCAGCCTGTGTGGATAGCCGGGAAAGTCGTGACGTATCATTCAAGTAGGTTCAGTGTGCCATTTGTGACACTTTATATTAACATGTTAGCATCCTGTCTTTTTAAATAATAGGTTCATTGTTTTTTATGTGCTGGACACCTTTCTGCACTCACTGGCTTAAAAAAAGGGTATCAATATAAAATTGGACTAACGATGCTGGCATACACCACTCTTAGCCATAGTGAAAACTTTTCCCCCAGTATTTACAGTAGGGATAGAACCACAAAGTGGAATTTTATAATTAGGTTCCATCTTTTCCGAGAACTGTGCCAGGATTTTCCCTTCATAGTAATGCCTTTTGTTCCCTCTCTGTGTGGGGTGAAACCAAAGGTTCCTCCAAGACCCTGATTCTGGAGTTCACCGGCCGCTCGGACAGGAAGCATGCCCGTCTCCTGCACAAGTTCCCCTCCATGGGCTCAGTGACTGTTTGCACCCATCTGCGCTTTGACCCAAATTGCTTCGGAATTTCCACCATATTCTCTTATTCCATCCAGTCATATATTAATGAGTTCCAGCTCCGCGCGAACTTGATCCAGGGCAAGCCTGTGCAGCTGGCTCTGCTGGTCCATGGCATTCATGGACCTTACCAAGAAGCTTTCGCCCATGACGACTCCTGGCACTCGGTGTGCGTTTCTTGGAGCCACAATGGTGGACGCTGGGTGCTATTTACTCATGGCCGTGAAGCCTCCAGGGGCGCTGGCTTAAACAGTTCTGATACCATTGGATCTGACGGCCTTTTCATTATCGGGCAGGAGCAGGACATCTTTGGGGGCTCATTTAAGAAGGATGAGTCATTCTCGGGGAGCATCACAGAGCTGCACATATGGGATCGGGTACTGTACAGCAGCGAAATCTACATCATGGAAATGCAGTGTTCACCCATTCCCTCTGGGCTGGTGTTCAAGTGGAGTGGAGCAGCCATGGAAATAGAGCCCTCCCTTACGAAACTATGGAGAGACAGCCCATGTCAAGGTATATTTGTTGCATGAGGATAGGGAAGAACGGAAGGGTTGCCAGAATCTAAATTAAGCTAATTAAATCACCAAGTTCAGGGGAGTTCAGGAATTAATTTACACCATAACAGTCAGAAGAGACTCCAATATATAGTTAAGCATTACTTTCATACTGTTTACAGTTAAGCTAATTTGGAACTAGGACTGGGTGGGGTTGCTATGCAGAAAATAATAATCACATAGAGACTATTTGAAAGTCATTTTGGCCTACTCACTTTTCAGTAACATGCCAAGATGTGAGCTGGCCTGATGTGCTAAACTGCATTCCAATCATTGTAAAACAACTGCTATGAATAAATTGCAGATAAAACTGGACTTAAATTTAATCTATTTCTGCTCCATCTTCCTCTACACCCATGCTCCTCTCATCTCTCTGATCAGGCCCAAATCATGATGTAATTTACATAGATGTTGGTTGCAGCATGAGGTCAAAGTGCGAAACTATAGGACTGCAAGGATATAATTGCAGAAGACCAAGATCAGACTAAGAAAATCTCTGATCTATATCTACAATACCCCAGTGTTTCAAATTTATTTTGGAGCTTCTCTCCAGCGCATTCACTGTCAGCTTTTCAAATCAGTCTGCACTTTTCACTGGATGACCAAGAAATGAATGAATTGGCGCGCAGGTATTCTGATCCAGGATATCCCTAATCCTTTCTCAATTTATGGCATGCATTGGCAAACTTACATACACACAATAAACAAACACACACACTCACTTTTCTTTTCCTTTAAACACTACTGGAAGTTTAATGACATTGAAGGAAAGTGGAAATCTCTGTCTCTCTTGCTGTTTCTCTCATCGTTCACTGAATAGGGGAGATGGTGACCAAGTTGTAATTGGCAAATGTTAGGGCTCCTAATGGTTCTTGTAAATGTTTTGTGACTCACGTCACTCTGAATCCCACCCTTCAAAACACACTTCTCCCATTCTGACATCATGCTCCCCAGTGAGCAATGAGAGTCCAAAACACTGACTCCACCTTCTGGAACTGGGCATGCAGAAAGGATAGTGTGTTTGCAGTCCTCAGTGATTTTCAGTTACAGTGTAGGAATTAAATTGCCTGTCTTTTAAGATTAATTTACAGAGTCATGGTATGTGTACAGTAGCTGTTGAAGGACTAGCTGTTGCCAAGATTGACCCTTCAATCTTTCAGTTATAGGACTGGATACAACATGGCAGTGCCTGGTGCCCTTTCAAACTCCTATAGTTTTATCTTCCTCTTTCTCAACAGACCAGTTCAGTCATACACATATATGCTACACTACTCTTGCAACTGATCTTCCATAGATTCAATCATTGTAACAGCTAGTCTTCTGGTCAAATCAGTTTCTTCCTAAGTGTCCTAGACCAATGTCCTGTTATCACACAACAACACCAAGGCATTTAACTAAAAAAAACACACACATTTTACTTGTCTGTGACATAGATCTTTCAATAACTATGACCATAATTGTTTTATAACTTTAACCAAGTGTTATCGTTGCCTAAACTATACTGTGTGTTATTTGCCATGACCACAAGCTTTGAGCTTCATAAACACCAGCAGCACAAGGAGTGAAATAAGATACAGATAAATAGAGAAGGTAAAAAAAGCTGGCTGGTCAGCTTGATTGCAATAGTCATTGCTCTCCACAGCTGTTGTGCAGTTAGACGACAGTGGGCACAGACCTTTTATTACATGCTAAAAGATGCTGTGTAGTGTTGACATGACATCATATCTTGGGAATCTTGCATTTAATGAAACCCGCCTGCTTCTCCTGCCCCGAAGGGTAGCACTATACACACTACTTTGGATATGACGTCCAGTCTTGATGTGTACATCTTTCATTTTCTAGATTGTAATGTTAAGAATAACCCTTACCATTTTCTTCCTTAGGAACCTTACCAAAATCATTGTTAGATTCCATTCTGGATGGAAATTCTTTGCAGAATCAAACTATATCCTTTGAGTTGTTCCACGTCCCCGAGTCTGATGAGGATTGTGGCATCTTTGACCCTATTATTGGCAGACGGGGCCTAGCCAAGTGTCACTCATTGAGAGGGGCTGTCTGCCAGTTTAAGAAAGGTACCAATAATACCACTGTCAATGAAGTTGTATGCATTTCTAGTCTTGATGTAATGTGATCATTTGGTCTGATCATTTGGTTTGATTAGGGGAGGGAATCTTCTCTGAAAACTGAAATATAATTTAACTATCAGGATGTACAGTATGTGTACAGGACAGAGCTGTACACCAGTCTAGTCTAAGCTTGTACCGGACAAGTAGCTAGTAATGGCATGCAGCTAATAAGCAATACTTTGTTACTAATTTAGCTAATGTTACATAGCAGCCAAAAAGCGTGCTGTACAGGGGAGATGTTTGCTAGTGCTAAACACCTTCATTTTTGCAGCAGTTGGGGAAACCACTGATACACTACACTGGGATACCATGGAAATAGAGCATTACCTGAACATTGCCATGCAAACCAGTACAATGGTGATAATAAATACTACCTTTGCATAATTTAGAATTTTTTGTTCACACAATGTCAGCATCGCAAAGAGCGTTAGATCTATGGAAATTTCTAAAGCTGTGTGGTCTTACTGTAATAAATTTCATTATATTGTATGAGATTTTCTCTGTTTCTGTTTGCAGGAGTGCTGGATGCTATGACGTTACCAAAGACACCATTCTTCAGTAGATTGAGCAAGCATCCTCTGACCAAACCTGTGAGTGGGGCAGTTTACAGGAGCTGTCTGTAGCACATCATCACTTTAGTGGTACAGTACGATAAATTAACAAGAACTCATCTTGGTGATTTTGGAGCAGAGGCAGCTCAATAACTCAGAATGTAAAGAAGACAGTGCACACTGATACAGTAAAAACATCACAACATTACCTTACAGCAGCACAGCCTGTTGATAAAGTTTCATTTAGGCTGTGTAATGTAGGAAATATTGACCATATTTAAAGTAGAATTAATGACTTTTATACAAACTCAATTTACATACTGCAATGCTACCACCTTTCAACAGGTAAAAAAAAAAAGTTCAAAATCTTCCATCCATCCTTCTTTACCTCAGGTGATGGAGGAGCTCAGTGTCAACACCTCTTCAGACAGCGATCTGACCTTGCTGCAGCAGCTGACCCAAGCTGTTCTGCATACAGTGGAGGACGGTGGCCTGAACCTCCTCACCTCCAGTGATGTCCTTTACCTCACCCAGATGATTGAGATGGACCTGTCAGCACTGGCTAGCACTCACTCTGCCGGAGCTAACGCAGCAGAGATCATGGTATCCATTGCTACCAACTATGTAAAGGTGGCGAGTTTGATGCTGGAGCCCCACATGGCTACACAGTGGATGGGCCTAACAGAGCATGGGGTAAGGGAGTGACCTGGGTTTATCGGTTTCCCCGGAAATAATTTTTTTATTTACTCACAGCATAAGTGTAATCTGGAAAATAGTTAGTATGGTAACTGTCTAACCTGTCAGAAAAATCAACGTTTCTGAGTTATATGCAAGAAGCCTATTTTTAACTCAAATTCAACCCAACAGTTAATTTTATCTTAGCATGGTCTCCTCTCATATTTATATTGTGTATTTGGTCCTACTTTGATGGATGGGGTAAAATATTTGTCTCAACTTTCGTGCCCAGGAAACCCAGGAAAGACATCCTTTCTCATTCATGAATCTGTCTGACGTTATGTTGTTGGGTCTGTATTCCTTTTATAGGTCAGTGTGGGGCCATTTAGTGTTGTCAAGAGCATTGACAATCTCACCGAAATTCTTGCAGACATGCTGTCTGCTGAGGGGAGAGGCTTCTCTCTTTCTACCAAGAATATAGGTAATACGAACATGTTTCAAAGAAAATATTGATTATCTGTCTGCGCCTAGATCGAAATACAGGCAGCACAGTTTCAGTGGTGATCAAAGATGATCGAGAAATTACTGAAAGAAGATAAAAAGATTTCACAGCAGCACATTATATTTCACTTAAAGAAAAAAGGCCATCATTCTTGCAATCAGTATTGAAATTTCTACTTCCTTTTTTACCACTGGTAGCTCTTGGCTTTGTAACACACATAATTAAAAATATTCTTGCATTTCTACACATGGTTACTATTATCGTTAATCTGCCTCTATTATCTGGGTGTCTACTTCCTTTGTCGCCAGACGTGTACATGAAGTGGCAGAAGCTGTCTGAAGAGAACTGTAGTCAAGTCTTTAAGCCATCTGCGGTCAGCTCTCACACAGCCAGCAGCAGTGGTCAGAATGAGTTGCTTATCCCTGACATTGAGCTCCAGAGGATACACACACTGGGTATGAAACACACACACACAAAAAAATTGTCATAGAGGCTAAACCAAATCAGAATGTATGTGCACACATCTATTACGTTATTTGGTACATAGTTGGCATGCCCACACAGACTTCTTCCTACTGCTGCCAATTACACTGTGGTTGTTGTAGGTATGAATCTGTGTTCGAATGTCAAAATGTGACACAGCATGCTGCCAAATAAATGCTTGCTTGTACGTTCTTTACTGATTGATTTACTGGTAGATTAATTTATCATTTTACAACACAGGGTTGTATTAGAAGATTATGTTGTAGTTCCCTTTATGCTACTCACAAAAAGCAAATTGTTATATACCAAAATAATATACAGTAGATGAGTGGATAAATAACAAGTCAAATTTACATGGTGCAGTGCTGAGGATGAATTTAGGAGTCTCACAGCCAGGGGGAAAAGCTGCTAAGCAGTGTGGTGGTATGACATCGGATACAGACAGCAGTAGTGTGAAAAGGGTGTGGCTGGGGTGGGCACTGTCTTTTAGTATACTTTGGGCTCTGTGCAGGCACCTCACCTCAACGATATCACTGATGCTCGGTAGTTGGGTACCTGCTGCAGAGCCCTCTTCTCCTGGGCTGCGCACCTCCCATGCCAGTTTATGATGTTTCCATCAGGGTGCATTCTGGATTTTTGTTTACAGTTGTTTCTGGGCTTTCTTTACCAGCGTGGAGATGTGAGCTGTTCTGTGCACCAGTCTGCAAGATAGTTGATTTCCCCCTGACATAAGGTCTGTGTTTGAAACCTGGCTGATGATGGTGGTGTCATCCGTAGACTTCATAACAAGAGTTCTCTCCATGTCGGGGTTGTAGAGCATGAGCAGGAAGGGGCTGAGCACACATCCCTGGGGAACTCCGGTGTTGAGCATTAGAGTTGAGGAGGTGTGACTGCCAAGCTGAACTGTCTGGGGTCTGTTTGTGAGAAAGTCCAGTATCCAGTTGCAGAGTGTAGAGTTTGCTGATCAGTTTCATGGGGGAGATTCTGAATTCTGAGCTAAAATCCACAAACTGCATTCTGATGTAGGTGTTGTTTTTCCCTATCCTCAGTGGATCTATTGGTTCTGGAGAAACAGTTTCTCAAATAACCTTATCAGAATGGGGTTGAGTGTCACAGGGCGGCAGTCATTCAGACTAGACACTGCAGACTTTTTTGGTACATGGATGGTTGTGGCTGTCTTGAAGCAGGTGGGAACACTCTCCTGTTACAGTGATATGTTAAAAGCGTTAGTGTAACATCAACTAGCTGATTAGCAAATGTTTGTAGGCCTAGGATGTTATCAGGCCCAGCAGCCTCTCTGAACACATGCCACATGTGCACTCAAAACAGTCCTGTTCAATTAATCTTATTAAATCAATATAAAAAACTGTATTGTCATGGTACTCTGAATCATGTGTTTTAGTTGCCTAACTATAACTTTACTTTAGCCTTACTGGAGTTGCCTTGTGCAGGTATTGTAGAAAAAATCTTGATTCAAATTTGTAAACTGAAATTTCCTGCCTAGCCAAAATGAAGGCACTGTAGCTACAGCATGAGGCATGATGAGGCATGCATATTTGTGCATTCTTAACATTGAACTAATAGATATTGTGAACATTTCATTTTTGTTACCATCTTATGGCTAAAGGATTTTAATCTACTTCAAAATAAAGCCCTTATACACTTGACATTAAAGCACATTCAGATATCATTGGTATGAATCATGTTTTAATCTAACTCAGGAAATACACTGTAGTCAAATTTAAATTGTATTTGATGCTTATTTGAAAATTATTGCATAAAATACTACTATTAACGGAGTCATTTGATTCTGTTAATTATGGTAATATAAAAATACTACAGGTTACAACACAGTATAGTTAAATCATGTTAAGCGAGATGCATTCTTTGCTGTGTAAGTTTTGCTATGACCCAAATGCCTCCAGAATATGGAACTGTAGCTGGGACTATAAAATATGATTAATATATAAAATAATTGGAAGATATTTTGGAAAAAGAACTCCGAGCAGATGGGTAAATAACTTGTGATATTGATGTGATGGCTCGGCAAAGTATTTTGTATCACTAAGGGATAAAAATTAATCTGTTCTTCTCTCTTTAATCAGGATATGAGGAAGTGATGTTTATTCATACTCACTACAGCCATCTGAATGAGATTATGTCTGGACCACAGGAGCCTCCACTGAGAAACCAAGAGAAAGTAAAAAGGTTGGCTGTAGTTTACCTCTTGTCTCTTATGTTGTACTGTAAATGTTGCTGACAAATCTGAAATAGAGTCAAGTGTGGGTAGCATATTTTATTAGCAACTCTACCTTTAGGGCAGGGGTCTGCAAATAAGTCTGGCACCGGGACAGTTTTTTTTCAGTCCATTATATGGCGGGCCAGAACATAGTCAAATTATTTCAAATCCTTGGATACTCGTTTGCACTTTTAGCTAAGTCAGTACTGTGCGGGACTCCCGTTGGTAGGGTTGTATGATCAATCCCAACATACTGCTAAAATTTTTTATCTCCCTTGTTAAACAAATTGATTAAAAGGACACTTTTGCACATGCTCACAATAAAGCATGTGCTGTAGTGTGTGTGCTTGTCCCGGCGTTTGAACTGCATTCATAAACTTATGGACGCTCATTTTAATTTCCCTGAGGAAATTCAGGGTAATCAGACGTTTACTGACGGCTTTTTCAGTGGTGTGTCGAGCAAGCCAGAGACTCTTGAATGCCCTTCAGAACTTTTTAAAGCTCTCAATAATCTCGACATAAAGCATTGCTGCAAAAAAACATTCTCGTGCTTTTATTTTGGAGGCACAATCACTTAAGAGGAAGTGATTATTTGAGTATATCTGTAGCTGTCATGGCTGAGTTCCGTTTCACTAGCTGCTATGAATTTATATATTTTTAATTTTCCTGCTATCAAAGCAATCTGGCTGCGGGCCAGATATTATTGCTGGAGGGCCAGTTCTGGCCTGTGGGCCGCCTATTGCCAACCACTGCTTTCGGGGCTTACTTCACTTAACAGAGCACTGCCATCACAAGTCACCATATGATTTTCAACCATTTCACCAAATTTCACATTACTTTCAGCACATGCCATATTTAAAATTAGTCAGGAAAATTGTCACTGCCTCTAGCCATTCAACTACAAAACAAAGATTTTACTTTTTCTTAAATTCCTTTATTTTCCAATTTAACAATATTTGCTCTTAGTTCAATCAAATAAGGTATGCTTTCACTTTTTTCATCATTTTGAAAGAGTAGGGAGAAACCTGTCCAGAGAGTGGAAACCTGTAATTTGAATTCAGTTTTTTCGCATATTTAAAATCTTTAAGTTATAAGACAGATGTAACTGCGAATCATTTGCTGCCCTCCCAGAATTCTACCAGGTCACCTGGCTTCCGCTGTCATATCAGCCACCGTCCGCGATACCTCCAAGGCCCAAACCATCCCTGTGGCCGTCGAGTACACCCTTTCCTCATCACATGTGGTATTGCTTTAAGCCTACATTATCAATTATATGCATTTAGACTTCATGACTGATCAGACAAGCTTAGACCAAATCAGAAACATTATTAATCATTAACAGCTTGTTGAGATAAATACTTTTTGGAGTACAGTTTTGTTTTTTTGAAAGTTCTCAAAACATTCTGGTATGTCTTGAATCTGAAATTCCTACTCATGGCAAACATTTTGTAAAAAGCAACCATTCGTTTTGGCCACGGCTTTGATCAATGTAGCTTTTGGCTGGAAAACAATTGCAATTTTATTTATTTTTTTCTAGGTAGAGTATTCACAGCGTCCTACTCCTGTTTGTGCCTTTTGGAATTTCAACTTGATGTAAGTTTGACCAACACCACAGTAAGATAAACAGCCCTGATATATGAACGTGTTGTTACGATAGAGATTGAGGCTGTTGGGTAAATAATGATTTTTTGTGTACTATTCATTTTTAGGACATATTTTCAGTGTGTGTTTGAGTGTGTTTGTATGTGTGTGTGTGCTTGTGTTTTGTTCTGTATAGGCATAATCATACCAATAGCTGGTCCAGTGATGGTTGCAGGGTGACTTTTGCCCTCACTGGTATCACTTCCTGCCAGTGTAACCACACAACCAACTTTGCAGTGCTGATGAATTACCTGGAGTCCAAGGTAACTCATGAGATGTGTTGTGATGCAGTGAGTTGAATCACATTTACTGAAGTAGAGGTTGCATGATGTTTACATCTCGGTTTGGCCATGCTCCGTTTTCACGTCACCTTTTAGTATCGCCTCAGCTTGCTTGGAACCTCGACGGAGGTGATACAAAAAAAAATTCCTGGAAGCAGGTACAGGTACAACTTTTCCGCAATGGAAAACCAAAAAAAGACGAGGCGATTTGAGCCGAGTCAAGCTGGTGCCGTGCAGTGGAAAGGGGGCTTATATCTAAATCTTCCTGATGTGGAATCTAATTCCAGTCTGGGATCTTTGATCTCTAAAATTGTGGATAGGATTTGTAGTACACTATATTAACCTACAGGTGTCACTCCCAGCATGCATCTTTTTGAAAAATGCATCAGTAGAACTTCTTTATGTCTATCAGAAGTACATAAAAAGTAGTAAATACGTTCTTAAATTGTGCATTTTTGGCATTTTGTGTTACACATTAAGCTATGAGGTAGGAATTCATTGTCTTGGGAGAAGGATTGTCCTCTCTCTTTTTCTCTCTCCTCCTCACGTAACTACCTATCCCCTCTGTCCCAGTGGAGTCCTGAGGAAGAGCTTATTTTGACCAAGCTGACGTTCATCGGCTCTGGAGCATCTCTGTGTGCGCTGGTGGTGACCTTGATGCTGTTCACTGTGCTGGAGTGAGTTGCTGATTTTCTTGTCCTTACATACAAAGCCAACATGGCTGCCTGGTTACTGTCTGTTGGAGCCAATGCATGCAACTCAGCCTCATCACCTTTTTGTGCTTCTAAATACATTTAGGTTATATATTTACAGTAGCACAAGAGTTGAACTGAAATCTATGTATAATAATTATTTTGAAGATACTAATATCTTTTAAATTTGGTCAATATTTGATATTCAAATCTATTCTGTGGACATGACAATTGACCTTTTGCTAAGCCCTGCCCCCCTTAGTTACTGTTGCTAAGTCTGACAAACCGTCGAGAAGGGTCCAGCTGCAGCCCGCAAACAAACCTTAGACTGTATATAAAAACCAGACAAACGTGACGGAAGTTGACAGAAGTTGAACTTCCATATATGGGTTGTCCCAGAAGCCACCGCGCACAAAACGTGATGATGTTTATCTCGACCGCTCGGTCCACGCATAGTTGTTAAATAAAAAAAAGCCGTTTAAAGAAAGAGGTGTCAAGTGAATACAGACTATGGTCAAGTGTCAACGTAGTAATCAGTGTACGTTATGTGTTAATATTTACTATACTATACTTACTATATTATTAATATAGTATATTTATACTATAATTCCTGCAAATACTTATTTATAATAGCCTAATGATAATAATAAGACAATGTTTCAAGTTTCACAAGCCAAGAATATTCTGTAATGTTACATCACGAGCCAGATGTATCTCGATTTAGGTTAAAACTAGGCTAAAACACATCTGCTGTGTTGGCTGCAGTGGTCTGTGTGACTGGGCCTGGGGGAGCTAACTGTAGCTAGCTAGCTATTCCTGACAGCCCCCCGAAGTATATTCCTCTTACCCTAACCAGGGTATGTGCCTAAAGTTATTGATTATATGCATGTAGACCGGTTAACCCTACAGCGGCGCACTGTGCTAGCAGATAGGGTTAACCTCCATTGTGTTGCTGTGCAGCCTCCGGTAATGTTACTGCAGCTAAAACACCCGTCGGCACTATGGTTGGCACTTGCGGAGCTTCTCAACTCTGAAAAAGTTTGAACACATTTTCGATTCGCTGCCAATTTTCGTAAAAATAACGATCTTCGAAATCTACACAGTTGATTTCTCGCCTTCTCAGAAGTGTATTTAAAGTTCTGTTGTTGGCTTCTAAAGAATAAAACGGTTTGCATTAGGATCTATCATGTACGTAAGCCGAGATGAACATCATCATGTTTTGTGCGCATTGTCTTCTGGGACAAACCATATTTGGAAGTTCAACTTCCGTCAACTTCCGTCACGGTCTGCAGGCTGCAGCTGGATATACTTGAAACCGTCGGTGCTGCCACTGTCTTTTGCTGCACAGGCTGTCAAACTGACAAACTGAAGATAGAAGCTAAAGCATACCAATCACAGTAAAAGTGAACCACCGCATCCCCCCACGATTGAGACAAAAGACAACGATATTAAGGATCAACACTGTTCCTGTAAAGCTGGGTATCTCTGAAGATTCTCAGTCATCCAGGTCATAGTTATCCAACGAAGGTTAAAAATCAAGGGCAACTGGACTTGGTTGAAGATACTGGAAGACGTTTCGTCCCTCATCCAAAGGAATGAGTTTTGTTCTTAATCCAAAGGACTTCTTCAGTTCTGACTGACTGGCAGGGAAACTCAGCTATTTAACCTCAGTGGGGTCGTTGGCCCGGGTCATCGATACCGCTGGTTCGTTAGTGTTCCTTGTTGCTGTGACGATAGTCGTTACAGTCGTTAAGACTACCTGTGGCCAAGACTGAACGACCATCGTTGGTATCTTCACCTGAGGCTTAGGTTACGTTTGTTGAGTTTCCTGGGAAGTGATGAAAGGACAGCATTGTAAGTGGAGGATAAGTGGTGGCGTAGACCCCCTCCCCTGTTCGGCTTCTCAACCCTGGTGTAGATGGCTTCCTTGACACCTCTTTCAAACCATCCATCTTCTCTGTCTAAAATGTGCACCTGGTGGTCCTCAAACGAGTGTCCTCTGTCCTTCAGATGTAAGTAGACAGCAGAGTCTTGACCTGAGGAGTTGGCCCTTCTGTGTTGAACCATGCGTTTGTGTAGTGGTTGTTTAGTCTCCCCAATATACAGGTCTGTGCATTCCTCACTGCATTGGACCGCATACACTAGATTGCTTTTCTTGTGTTTGGGTGTGTACCAGCATCTGTCTTAGTGTGTTCTTGGGTTTAAAAAACACAGGGACGTTATGTGTGTTGAAAATCCTCCTGAGTTTCTCTGATACTCCAGACACGTATGGAATCACAATGTTGTTGCGTTTGACCTTCTTTTCCTCCTCCCCTGTAGTTTTGTTCTTAAGAACAAAACTCATTCCTTTGGATGAGGGACGAAACGTCTTCCAGTATCTTCAACCAAGTCCAGTTGCCCTTGATTTTAACCTTCGTTGGGTAAAGCTGGGTAGGTCTCTATTCATTATTACAATCATTAAAAAGCAGAACAGTAGGGCTTTATTACGTTACATTCAGTAGGAAGTTAGCTAGTGTTAGCTAACTAACATTACATTAGGAGCAATCCACAGCTGACATTTTTCCGGATTTATTTTAGGTTTTGGAAAGAGAATAATTCGTACTTCTCCCATCAACTTCTCTGGGTAGCGACTGTAACTATTAAGTGCCCCAGGAACAGCGTTTGACCATATCTTAGGAAAATACATAAAAAAAAGATTCTCTTTGCCATGAAAGTGTCGGACCTCAGTTAGAGCGATACTCCTATACTGCGCTGTGATTGGCCAGCTATGTATCCGGGGCGTGGCTTAGCAAAGGGTCAATTGCTCATAGTATTCAAAGAATTTTTATCTGTCAGGGAAAAGAACCTGATTACTGATATCAGTAATAATAACAATGTGCCACTAGTAACAGCATTTAAGCATACTTTTGTGGAATCTAATCAACTCTTAGACAGTTCAAGGTAATGGCTTCCCATTGGCCAATGTAGGACTTTTCAATTAGTTTATTCACTTGGGAAATTTTGGCCCCAGTTGATCCGCCAATCCAATTACACCAGTAACATTTAAATCCATAGAAATGAGTCCTTGATGCAATCATGGGAATACATTTTGTTTGTGTGTGTAAACCACTTGTGAAGTTCATAGTATTGTTAGCATAGGTTATAACAGCCGATATATGACTATTAAAAAAGAAAAAGAGTCGGATCCTTCCCTCATATCATGAGTGTTGCATAGTTTGCCCACCAGAGGGGGTGTTACAGCTTCTCTGTTCAAAACACTGCAGCACCACAAATACCCCCCATTTTTCACTGCCCTCTTCCGGCTCACGGCAGTGTGTTTAATGTTACGGTAGTTGGGTGTTAGAGGTTATGCTGCTGACAGATATGATTGTAGATTTATTTCTGAAACAGGGTGGCAGTTCTAGCGACCGGTCCTCTCTTTTCTCTCTAATTCATTACTTCTAAATAAGCAGCTAACGCTGCCCGTTGCTAAATTAGCCTCAAAGCTAATGTCATGTTTATCAGTGGAGGAGCGCTAACATTAATGAGCGATTAAACTATAGCGTTTGACGTATTCTAAATTCGGTGTGTCAGAAATGATTAAACGAGAGGGAACCTGTGAAAGAACGTGAGCTGAACAAGTATCTGAAGCGGCTTCCTGCCTCACAGAGTTATGTAAGTTAGAGAAACGTTAGTGTGAAATGTCAAAGTTTCAGGTCCTTGTAGACAGTCATCTAGTATTAGATTAATTAAGGGCAACGTTTCCTCTCTTTCACTGTATCGTGGACTGCATTTTTTAGAGCCAGATGGTGGTTAAGAAAGCCACACATTAGCAGGAGAAATAGATCTGAAAGAAACACAGAATGACTGAGAGCTGCACTGCGTTATATTCTGTTCCAGTTAGGCTATAGATTTTAAATTGTCACCTGCCACCTGAATTTTGTTTTTCTTTACATTACCAGAAACTGGTGCAGAAACATTTATCAGAATGCAGGAAATAAAGTGTTTAGTGCTCAGAATTTTCATATAATTTAGCATTAAAGATTTCGTAAAAATAGTGTTAAAATCTCGTCTGTCACACCCCTATGATATATGGTATTATTATTTTTAGTAGTAGTACCATATTTTTTTTTTTATAGTTTCTGTTTCACTGGCCCCCACGATACATACACTATTTAATTTTACATTCATTAGTAGTAGTACTCTATAATTTATCATTTATAATAAACAAATCAGATATTTTAAAAATGTTTTCTCTAGTTTTATATATTTGGCTCTTATTTATGAAAACTTTATGAAACTACTTTTTGTTCAAAGTACTATTATACAATATCCATCCATCCATCGTCAACCGCTTATCCTGCGTACAGGGTCGCGGGGGGCTGGAGCCAATCCCAGCTGGCATCGGGCAAAAGGCGGGGTACACCCTGGCCACACATAGACAAACAACCACTCACACTCACACCTAAGGACAATTTAGGGTCACCAATTAACCTAGTCCGCATGTCTTTGGGTGGTGGGAGGAAGCCGGAGCACCCGGAGAAAAAAGGATATTGACCGATTTATTGGCTTATCGGATTTTAAAGTCCTCAAATATCGAAATCGGTATCAGATTTAAAAATCCCATATCAGTTGGGCTCTAGTTTGCTGATAACAAAATCAAGATTCCACTCTCTCCTCATGGGATTTGATGTGACATTACCTCCCAGACTTTAAAAAGAGTGAGATAACTTATTGGCATTGTTTTGCTCGTGGTCTGTTTCTAAGGCTGCTATGAGTATTGACTAGTGCTAATACAGTAATTACTGTAGTCTACTTGTGAGTCCACTCTGAAGGTTTATAGCGGCATACCGCAGGCATTAATTAACATAGGGGTCACCGAAGGATCACAATCAGCTGGAGAGGAGCTTCCCTGACAATTTATGATTGTCCTGAAATCACAGAGTGCAGCCATGCATTTCACACACATGCTGGCGTATGATGTATTTGTATACTCACAAATGCATGTACACACACACACGCACACGCGCACACGCACACACACACAGAAAGTAGAAGTACACATGTCAATAGATGCATGCATGATCACACCATGAAATTACAGTGGTCACAAGCAGTGATGCAGATAAGAAATTATTCGAAATAGACTAAACCCATCAGGAGGTAATGAGATGCTCTTCATTTATCCCTCTCAACGAGATGTAGCTGTCTGTTTCATTTATATGTAACATCCTAAAATGGAAATATTTAACCTATTTTTGCTCTGTAAAGACAGTATGTTTGTTTCTTAAGATAGTGTTATGTAAAGTATCTGGTTCATGAGCTCTCTGCGTTCCAGCAAAATATTGATCAGATATTAGCCCACCAATAAAACATGAAAACATATTTTAACATCATGTATTTAAAATCTCTTAAACACATCTCATCTTCAAAACAGAAATTGAAAGTCATGATACAGCAATGCAATAAACAGGTTGGACAATTTAAACAAGTAGAATCCATAAACAGATTCCAACAGGGCAGGAATTTCACAAAGTCCATGATGGCTTTTGCCACTGTGTATCTTTTGTTTGGCCTTATTCCTCACAAAAAATGATATGGCTTACGGCCACAGTGGCTTTGATGCCTCGCTTGCCCTGGATGATGCCTCTTTCATATCAGTACAGTGTTTAGAAACTAGTGTCTTTTTTTGAGATTCTGAATTCTCATTGTGCTGAGCTGAGAAAGTTTTGATGGAACCGTGTGTATATAGACAGAAGTGTCAATGTGCTATAAAGGCTTTCTTTGATTATGAAGCATAATGTTACTCTACAATTCTGTGGTTTATCAGTGAAGTGTATGAATCAGGAGACTGACGGATAGATCCATTTTATATACGCTTGTCTCCTATGAAGCGTCTATATCTTCACCGTGCTGCATTAATATAAACTATGATGAACTGGCCAGGAGGGGTCTCTAACACAGTGTTTATCCTTGTGCACACACTGTGCAGCCCCTCTCCTCACACATGCTCTCAATAAGTTAAGCTCAATATCATGGCGCGGCTTCAGAAGTTTTGCAAACACAATGAGAAACAAACAATAATACTCAACTCAAGGCATAGCTAGGAAGAAATAATAATAATAATAATAATAATAATAATAATCCTTATTTGTAGAGCACTTTTCAAAAACAAGTTACAAAGTGCTTTAACAAGTGTAAAGAATAATACAAAAAAAACAAGATAAGAGCATGAAAAATTAATATAAAATTAGTAAAATACAATAAAATAAAAGGGATAAAATAAAAGTCAAATAAGATTGGGAAAGGCTCTCCTATAAACGTATGTTTTAAGAAGGGACTTAAAAGAGTTCACTGACTCAGCCGACCTGATTTCCTTGGGCAGGCTGTTCCAGAGCCTCGGGGCCCTGACAGCAAACGCTCTGTCCCTTTAGTTTTCAGTCGAGACTCTGGAACAGACAACAGACCTCTGCCCGAGGATCTCAAGGTACGTGCTGGTGCGTATGGGACTAAAAGGTCAGAAATATAACAAGGCGAGAGGCCATGAAGAGTTTTAAAAGTGATCAATAGAATTTTAAAGTCAATTCTAAAACATACTGGGAGCCAGTGTAATGAAGCTAAAATAGGAGTAATGTGGTCATATTTCTTTGTTCTGGTTAAAAGCCTGGCAGCTGAGTTCTGGACAGTCTGGAGTCGATCAATAGATTTTTGGGTTAAACAGGTGAAAAAGCTGTTGCAATAATCCAGGCGTGATGAGATGAAGGCGTGTAAAATGGTCTCGGTGTCCTTAAAAGTTAACATAGATCGAATTTTTGCTATATTTCTAAGTTGATAAAAACATGATTGAACAAGCTTTGTGGTGTGCTGCTTGAAATTTAAATTACTATCAAACCAAACACCAAGGTTCTTTGCCACAGGCTTAATGTGATTTACTAGGGAACCAGCAGATGGCAGTATTTGATTGCCATCTGCTGAGACCCGATGACCAGGATTTCTGTTTTGTCTGAGTTCAGCTGGAGGAAACATCCATTTTTTAAATTCACAAAGGCAGTTGTTAAGATACTTGTGTATAATGAAAAATATAATAATATAGAAAAATACTTGTGTATAATGTTCTAAATGGCTTCTGCATAATCTTATTAGATAATATTGTGGCCCTTTCTTTTCCATTTTTAATTTGTCCATCAGTTTTGTACTGTATACTCAGGGGCGCCATAAAGGGGGGAAAAGTTAGGACAATTCCAATTCCCTGACTGACAGGGCCCCCAAAAAATAGGTGAAAATTAATATCGAATTATATTTATATATACCATCATCATTGAGTATTTTGAATATAATAATACAATTAATTATCTCATTGTTTTTGGCAATAGAAGTTAAATATCCCCTTTGACCAAAAAGTAAACATCCATATTGACCGACCACCCCCCGTATCTGCATGAAATGGTTTGGTTCTGCCTTAGCGCACTTATCAGTGACAGTGATCACAATGTTGCCTAGTAAACTCAAATCTGTTTTTCAAAAAAGGAAAGAGAGAAAGGAAAGGAAAGGAAAGGATATCAATTTCCACAGTGAAATAAGCTAGCTAGCTGCAGACTGTTGTTGGCCTACATTTTATCAACATTTAATCAGTGCAGGGAAACGTTTAGCAAGATATTTATATTAAATCATTGTCCCTGCTCCTTTTAGCAGACTAACAACAGATGAGTCAGCAGCACCCCAGTCTCCCCATAACTGTAGCCTCCCTGTCCCAGTGAAGAAGGTGAGCAGCATGGTGTTAATGACATGCCAAGGAGTCAGTGGGCATTTCTCTGTCTCTCTTGCTCTTTTTATCATAACAAAAAAGAAAATGAAATGTTTATAAATGACAGAAATTCAAACACAAATTATTTTCTCACATAATGACCATTATGAAATAAAATAAAAACAACCTCCTGTCTGTACTGGATGCTGGACAGTTGGAAACAGTGAGTAGCTTACCTCAGCCTGCATGTAATTTACAGACAATATTAAAATAATCCAGTTCGATATGTTCATTTAGATTATGGCCGTTAATTTTACTATAAAAATACACTGAGACTGTAAAAGATTGACACAAGGACATTTTTATGGCGGCTTTTAATCTTGCATCAAATAGTGAACTGCATACTGTATGCAGACTTGCATGTCCAAATCACCAGCAGTAAATATTGTGCTAGTACTAGAACTACAAGAAACAAGACAGTTGCCTTTAATTATAGTGATGTAAAGCTTTTGATGGGACAGTTAGGTCCTAGAGATGTGGTGATAACAGCTGCGCAGAGGGGGCCCAATTACATTTTTTGTCATGGGGTCCAAAGTTTCTAGCGGCGCCGCTGTGTATACTCTATCTTCTAACCACATCTCATTTTAAGATCTGTCAAAAATATTGAAGTTATCCATGTCCCTGTCCCTAGTATCCCCAAATCCGACAGGACGTCCATCCATAAGAACCTGTTCATCGCTCTGATCTGTGCCCAGGTGATTCTACTCTGCAGCGGCTCAGCCATTCACAACAAGGTATTGGCAGACAACAAAACATCAATCCATCCATCCATCGTCAACTGCTTATCCTGCATACAGGGTCGCGGGGGGCTGGAGGCAATCCCAGCTGACATCGGGCGAAAGGCGGGGTACACCCTAGACAGGTCGCCAGTACAACAAAACATCTGATTTAATTTACCAAAACATGGGATTTAATGTTGTTATTCAAAGGGGCAGACAGGGGACAAATTAAGAAACAATATAAATCAGGGTCTCATCCACCAAATGCAAATCATTTGCATTGGCGGGTAAAGCTTTCAGCTGAAATACGCATTATAAGTAATGTTAGCGTATTGTGGCAAACTGCACCTAAAGCACACACGTCCCTGCTTCACACAACACATCCACCAGTCAGCTCAAGGAATATCTATGCTGATTTTTCAAACCAAAATGGCTCGCATCTACACTGTTCAGTGGAAGAGTCACAACCGATTAGTTTACTAGCAGGGCACTGGCTGGACTGCGGGACAGAATTCTGGTGTTAAGTTTGTCACAAGAGGTGCCACTTGGATTTGTTGGCCAAACTTTGTACTGAAACTCAAACTGAGTATTATCCTGTTTGCTTGCTCGGATCCCAAAGAGGAGGTTGGTGTTGTGATATGGACTTTGTGGAGATATGAACTGAGATAATAACTCATTCATTGGTGGTATAACTTTGGGTTTTGCATTGGGTGCTGACTGTATAATACATTGTGGTGAACTTCAGGTACTTGTGTGATTTGTGCTTCTTGTTATCTGCAGGGCCTTTGAAATTCCTGGTTGTTAGCGATTGTTAAGGGGTCTTGTAGCCTACTGAAAGACATGGGATCTCTGTACATGCAAACATGCATGTAATGTTTTTATGTAAACATTGAGCATTAAATGACAACAGGATTTACATTATATTATGTAGGCTATATATTATCTAAATATTATTCCTTTGACCCTGGTTCAAATCCATACTGGGTTTCCCAGTGAAACAAATACTTTGGCATTGGATGTTATGTAAGTGGCAATTAATGTCGCATCCATCAGTTAAAAGATATGGTTCAGTCTCTCGGTAGTCACCCGGTGGCCTGTAGTTGGTTTGACCCCTGGTCCTTTGACACCAGGTCATGTCAGGGTGGGCTTCACCCCTGGAGGCAGGTGGCCGCTTGTTGGAAATTCATCTAATGGTTTCATATGTGTATATATAGGCTGACTCACCATCACAAAGGTAATTTTTCAGATTTAATAAGGTTTTTAACAAATTGTTTGGGCTTATCGAGAGCTATTTACAATGAATTCGTGTGGAGGACTTGAGTGTTTTGCTAAGGATGGGATAATTATAGATGTTGTTTAACATTTTAGGGCTGTTGTAGGTAAAAACAAAAATACCCATCAGGGGGAGTTTTCTTTCTTGCCAATGTATGACTTTATAATCTCAGTGAATATTCAGGTTGTTTTCACATAAATTTGTGAGTTCTCTCTTGTAAATGTAACTAATATTACCCCCCTTCGCCGTTTCCGTTTTTATATATATATATATATATATATATATACACATACATATATGTATAAGTGCTGCAGTCTCAATTCATTCAACTTACACTGTAAATTTCCAGCAAACTGAGGCTTTTTGAAGACCCTTTTCTCTCTCTCTCTCGCCTGTCATTCACCGGTCTTGTGTGAGTTTTGCGTGCATGTAGTTGTCGGCAGCACAGCATGCACGCAAAACTCACACACGCGGTTCCTCACGGGTGTATTTCAAGTAGCCGGCTATTTAAAAACGATATAATATTCTTTGTGTGGTTCATCAAATTATCCGAAACTCCCGCGAGGTGCGGACAACTCGGCACAACTCCAGTGAAGCCAGTGCTCAGTCTCTTCAGCAAGTGTTCCTCTTCCGCCACCACGCACGCACGCACGCACGCACGCACGCACGCACGCTGCCCATCAAAGCATTGAATCTTTGACTATTGGGGTCAGCCCTAAAAAAAAAAAAATATATATATATATATATATATATAGTTACAATAGTCCTAATACGTTCTTTTAATTTAGAGAAGGACATATCCGTGACATAGAGTACATTTCCCTAAAGCATGCATTAACAAACAATAATTGCTGTGTTTGTGATTGTAAGTGATGAAAATGGTATATTAGTGACCACTGCCGCCTCATTAATCACTCACAATCACGAGCTGCCCTTAAACAATCTATCAACAAGATTTAGTTGTTCAACCTCTAATGATCACATTCACTCTGCTATAAAGTCTTCTTCTGGTTGAATATTGATGTGTCAGACAAGTCATTTGTGAGTTGATTCTTGCTTGTTTGTGGAGCTCATACTTTTATTTCTGAAAACCTAATTAATAACAGTTTTAAATTTAAAATGTAGTTAAATGAAAAATGGACAAGACATATACATGTGTAGATCCTTAATGCATATTTGCATGAATAGAAACAAATTATATGCATATAAATGATGTGAACATTAGTAAATCCAGAGTAATGTGCTATAAACCAAGCCTCCCTCTAATGCACTAAAAAAGGAGACTGGTTGCTTGGTATATTTGTAAAATGCGAAGTTATTTTGCTGTTAAGGCGTGTCCAGGAGCCTAACTTGAATGCTTAAAATGTAACACGTATCTGTCTGCATGACTCTATGACTTTGTGTGTTTGTAGGTGGCGTGTACACTTGTGGCTGCACTGCTTCATCTCTTCTTCATGGCAGCATTTAGCTGGATGCTGGTGGAAGGTCTGCTGCTCTGGAGTAAGGTGGTCGCAGTCAACCTAAGCGAGGACCGACACATGAAGTATTACTATCTCATCGGCTGGGGTACAACGGCTTAACAATAGCCAAATCACTTTCTTCACACATTTGCAGTTCAGAATTATGTTTTGAGGGATATTGGGGTAAGGGTACGGATATGATATAATCATGGATGTACACCCCACTGAGGTAAAGTTGATGTAAATGTATTTTATACATCATAGTTGTGGGAAGCATAAAATAATACTTTTCTGAAACTAAAATATTTTTTCCCCCTGTTGTTTGTGATCATCACAGAGGTCTCTTAATGTAGCTTTTATTCCTTTCCTTTATTCTCCTCCTCCTCTGTGTTTCTTTTTTCCCTCCAGGTTTGCCGGTGCTGATAGTCACAATCACTTTGGCATCCGCCTCAGGGAAATACTCGGCCGATGGCTACTGTTGGCTCAGTGTCCAGAATGGCATTATATGGGGATTCGCTGGGCCCGTCATCTTCATCATCATGGTCAGAAAATGTTATTGTAATCATATCATATAGGCTGTTCAGACTGAAATGGTTAAAATACATAAAACAAGGTGCATTTAGCCTTTATTTATGTGTACTTTAATTCCTGTAGTGCTCCACAGCTAATAATCGATAAAACATGCAACATCAATGGGAAACATCATACTATTTCCTAAGTGTCTATTTCTTTACTCTTTCCTTTCCTCTCCCACAATCTCCCACCTATAGAAATATCAACATGTATTTATCTCCTTCTTATCTTAAATCTCTTTGTTTTGACTGTATTTTCTTTACTCTCTCATCTCAGTGCACCTCTTCTCATCTCTCTGTCACTTTACCTCCTTTCATATCTGTAGCATACCTTTTTTTTCAGGTTAATATCATGGTACTCACCAGGGTGGTGGTCATCACCATCTCCACAGCCAAAAGAAGGTCCATCATGTTGGCCATGGGCACCAGTCCTGTGGAACAAACCTATGAGCAAATCAGGTACAGACCACAAGGAGGCGCCATTTGTCCTCTTTTTTAGTATTATTCGCCTAGGCCACAGGCCTTGAAGCAGACAAGCTTTAGTCACTGGTCTCAAATATAAAGCAGCTGTAAGATTTTATATTGGATTTGTCATTTTAAAACCACAAGCCTCATTTATCAAACAAGATAGGAATACAATTTGAAAGGATTTCATTAGTACTTTTCATACAAAAGGCTTCAATATTCACCTACTTGTGATGCCTAAAATATTTCTGGTGTTAGTGTTGTAGTATCTTTCAGCGTTGAAAAGAAATAGAATTTATTCAGATAGGAGTTCTCTGATGTGTTTTTTTATTTAAAGGGTCTTATTGACCTTTCATTTCATTTAGTTTTGCTGTTTTGGCACATTATTATTCATCAAGCTGTCATCAAAACTTATTTTTATATGCATTTCTTGTGGTATTAGGATTGCTAGATTTGAACTACATTATTAATGTCAGTAATAGAAGCAGTGGCAGTGAAAGTTGTATTGGTGTTATTAGTAGTATTATTATGAAGCTTATTAATACATTTTAGGAGGAAAGCCTCTAGACGGGGTTGAAGATAGATAGATAATAATCAGTGTGATATCTCTCTGCAGCTGTAATCCAAAATTAGCAGCACTGTTACTGTGCTTCAAGAAAACCATATTGAACAAACCTTAATTAAAATATTGATATTCCAAAATGATCTCTGAAATATTTGGATGGAATAATGTCTTATCTGTTTCAATTGTGGGATGCAAGAACATACACATTTTTATTTTGAATTTGTTATGTATTATTTAATCATCTGTTTTATTACTTGTTGATGCCCAGGGCGGAATGCTAATGAAGAATAATACAACATTCTAAAACTGCAATAATTATTAAATAAAAAGGTTTTTGCAATATACAATGAAATAAAACTTTAAAAAAGTTGTGTAACTTCTGTAGTTCCGCATGCTCCATATAAATTCAAACAATACATGTGTTGGATTGCTTTATTTTTTGTGCCTGTCTGAAGGATTGTGATTAGTCATTTGAAGTGCCAGCAGAGTTTGCCTGGAAAACCAGTAATAACATGTAATTAATCATCTTAAATAACTGCATGTTATTTATCAGATAGACTAGACCTTGGCAGTGGCTAAACTTGTTTCGTCGCGTTCTTTGTAACTATTGCACTGCAATGTCCATACAGAAACAGTATCTTATCAAGCCTTTGCAATTGTCTTCCACTTCCTTTTTTTTAGCAATGGTGTTAGCTCATCAGACTGAAACTCTGCTGCTTGTTATCCAGTTAATTTCCCCCAGCAGGCTTGTATATGATCCTATCAGTGAAAATCATGTTAAAGTGTATATGTTTTTTCACTACCCCAGGCCACCGAGTCTCACAGTAGGTGCTTTTATGAAGGTTTTCAAAGCATGCCTTGAACCTTTTGGCACCCCTGGGTGGCAGCCTTCGCGGAAACTCAAACACATTCCTCCGCTGAATAAACTAGGGCTTGCCGCCCGCCATGTCACAAACAAATGAACACACACACAGCTGGTGCGGTTTGGCGGTCACCTGAGCGGGGAGATAATTCCACTCTAAACAGAATTAAGGCGGATTTAAGGTGGGAAGTTGTCACCCCATGAGCCTTCCCAGCCGCACAGTGTTGTATATGGAACAACCAGCCTGCCAAAGCCGCTCAGTTTTGTCCAAAAAGTTGAGAAACCAAGAACTAAGCTCAGGACAATCAGGGAGGAAGGATGGGTTTTAGGGAATACTTCAATTAATTTTATCTGGTGCGGTGTAAGTTAAATTAAGTCAGCCATTCAACCTGTTCAGAGACTTTATGGTGTGTGTGCTTTATACAATTGTATGTGTGCATGTTTATGTTTGCCAATATGCATGTGCATATACTTTTGCTGTGATTTTTTTCCTGTGTGTGCGTGCGTGCGTGACCACAGGGCTGCAGTGAAAGCAGTGTTGGTGTTGCTGCCCATCCTTGGATTGACATGGCTGTGTGGCGTCTTGGTGCCTTTCTCCATTGTCATGGCCTACATCTTCATCCTCCTCAACTCCCTGCAGGTACACACACGCGCACAGACACGCACACACACGGACACACACGGACACAGATGTTGCCATTGAGTGTAAATCCTCAAGCACTGACGGAGTTTTGATGTGTTCCATTTGGGAAGTCGGAATTTCCGAGTTCAAAGTCAGAAATTTCAAAGGAAACACCCCACTTAAGTTAAGTTGGATTTCTGACTTGGAAAGTTGGGAGAACCGTACTACGGCTGCATCTACTGATCATTTTCATAGTCGACTAATATGTTAATTATTTATTTGATTAGTCGACTAGTCATGATTTGTTTTGTCACCCCCTAATCCTACTTAAACCATTTAACTAATTAAATGTCTTTCAAGTGAATTACTGATCTCCTAAAGACAGCCTAACTCGCTAACGTTACCATTAAGTGAACAAGGTTTACTATTCAGAATGAACACTAGTATCAACGCCAGGGGGAAACCAGGGAAGAAGACAAGATGGGGTAGTCTACTCCTATAATTTACTGATTTACTATTGCACTTAACGTGTTTGCTAACACAACTTAAAGAGCATTCTCTTAGCCAGCAAGGCTAACCTGGCAAGGTTTACTGACTTGTTAACTAGAACGGCGTCAACTTTTCATTATTGATTTCTTTTAATACAACTAACACTAGGGAAGCTGGAGAAAACCAGGTATTTATGTTTTATTTATTTATTTTTTAACGAATGTTAATATATGTATTTTTTATATTGTGTGATTGACCAGCAGGGATTTTGTAATGATTCCAAGCAGGCATCACTCTCTCTCAGATGTAACAGAAATGCAACTTGAATTTTGCTACCTAGATATTCTTCAAAACAGCCATTTATCTACAAACAATGTGAGACAAAATAATTCCACAGCTAAAACTTGTGAGCAACTTTTTAAAAAGTTTATTGACTTTAAACTGTTTTTTGTGTGTGTCTTCAATGAGAAACAGAAAGGTTTTCTATTATACATTCAAATTTTGCCCTTCTCTCGTGGTTAGGGTGCACAGACTGTCAAGGTTTTTATTTGTCAGTGACAAGGCTGAAGTGTGGGGGGGTGCCTTGTTCTGGCTTGTGTTAAGCAGGTGCTCCATTTTAACAAGGAAAGTCGATTTGTATTGTTTGTTTGATTATTTCTGCTTAATGTATTCAGAGGTCAGCATTGTTGTTGTTGTTTGTGGCTTATCAGCATTGATTTTATGCTATTAGCAATGAAATTCAATGGGTCGCTTTGTCACAAGTAATATGTCTGTGAGCATCACAGGTCCATTTGAAAATGGGCACAACTTTACCACATGGAAAACAAAATACCTGTGTAGCCTAGTTTCCCACTGCACTGCAGTGATGAGGAAGGAGGGGTGGGTGAAATCATGCAATTCTCTGACTGCAACAGTCGGCCCCCTGTTACACAGCTTCCCCAGCATTTCAACATCCACCGCTGTGATTTGTAGTCGTCTTTAAATCAACTGTATCTTTCATTGAGTTGTATATTTAACAAGAAAATCAATCGATATTTTAGCTGCAGTCTGATCATTAAGCAAGGTCTCTTAGTTGCCATAAATACTTTCTGTTACCCTCTCATATATAATTATATTTTTTATATGTCGACGGTAATTAATACAGATGGTTTTTATGGGCTCTTATTATATGACTTCACTGCTTCACATTTTAACAACATCATATGGATTTCTATTCTGTTTCATATATCTGTCTGTCTGGGATTCTCTGTTCGTTCAGCTGTCCACCTGTCTTTTAGCAATCTCACCGTTTGTTTCTGCCTACCTCACTTGGTCTCTTGGCTTAATTGTAAAAGCAGAAAACAGGTGTGTTGATTAATCATTAACTTCTCTTATTGTGTTAGTCACATCACTTGTCTTGTCCCTTTTTTATATACGTTATGCCAATCACACTGTCCGACAGCACTACAGCAAAATGCAGAAGATGTGCTTATATAAGATACAGTTGTATTTGTATGTGTAAAGCCTGATGATATCTAGTTTGGTTATGTGGCCAAACAAAAGTCATTGACTCTGTTTTAGGCAGTAACAAAATAAAACTTTTTCTTTTTTTTGGTGGCACACAATTTTTAGAAAATATGCAAATTTGCATTACTCTCTCATGTCGTTGCACTGCCTTTTCTGTTCTTTGGTCATGCATGATGATTCCAATACATTCCTAAAACAGGTAAAATAAGCCAGATCATTTACCATGTGTTTTGTGTGTGCATCTGTTAGTGTGTGTTGTCTGGGTTTTTGGGTAGTTGTGGGGGGACCCTGGTAAAAACCAGCTGCTCTGGCATGATAGAGCTGCGTAGTGTGTCTTTCAAAAACCTCCACAGGTCAGGACACAACAGGATCCCTACCAGGCTCCAAGCTGCTACAATGACACACTCGGATGACCCCACTGCTCTCTAGTCTGCATGGGGTGTAGTGACAGTTAACAATGGTAATTCTGTGTGCTAAATATCCTGTGTGATTGTAACATTCTACTTTGATTTTATTGTAGCTATGGCATTTCTGGGCGTTCTTTCCTTTGCCTTTTCAGCTATGATAATGACAGGAGGGCTTCTAATTGTTACAACTTAAACTGTTTCTATGATTTTCTGAACATAGTGGAAATTCTGAGGATTTTTACCATTAAACGATCTATCAAGCACCATGCCAAAAAGAAGGAAAAATATATAATATAAATAGTTTAGATTATAAAATTTGCTTTACTAGGTAGTTTTTAAAATGCTAGAAGAAGCTTACTAATTTTGTTGATCCAGTGACCTTTCCTCTGGCACCACCATGGGGTTGACATTTGTGGTTCAGAGTGAAATATCTTGAATTGTTTGATGGATTGCCATGAAATTGGTAACAGATAGTCAAAGTCCATAGATAAATAGATAAATTCGAATGATTTTGGTGATCCTTAGACATTTGCTTTAGCACCACCAGCAGGTTGACACTTTTGTTTTGATTGAAATGTCTTGACAACTATGGGATTATTTTCTGTGCTACAGAGATTCATACACTCCTCAGGACCCTACTGAATTTGGTAATACCCTGACTTTTTCTTAGTGCAGCGATGAGATTGACGTTTTAGTTTTTTATTGAAATATCTCAGCTATTGGTTGGATTGCAATGTAATGTGATACAGACATTCATACATTTTTTTTTTATTTAATATTATTATTGTTTGGGATGTCTTTTTGACCAGCCGAAAAGAGACAGGAAATGTGTGAGAGAGAGAGGGGATGACATGCAGCAAAGGGCTGGACTGGGCCCACTGCGGAAAGGACTTTTAGCCTTTGTATATGGTGCACGTGCTCCACCAGGTGAGCTTACTGATGCTGAAAACGTTGATCCCTTATCCTTCCATCCACCAGTTAGATTGATTCATCTAGTTTGTCTCATACTTAAGTTGACATGACATTCCCATCAGCCTTAGCTGTACTTTGTGGTTAGTGCTTATTAGCAAATGTTAACATGCTAAACTGAAGTGGTGATGAACTAAACTAGCATTATATTTTATTCATTTAGCTGACGCTTTTATCCAAAGCGACTTACAATTGCTATACATGTCAGAGGTCACATGCCTCTGGAGCAACTAGGGGTTAAGTGTCTTGCTCAGGGACACATTGGTGGATGGTCACAGTGGGGGATTGAACCCAGGTCCCTCACACCAAAGGTATAGTCTTATCCATTGCGCCATCACCACCCCCACCATTATACCTATAAGCTGATGTGAACATTTAGTTCACAGCATCAATGGGCTTAAGTACAGCATCACAGGGCTGTTAGCATGTCTGTAGACTCATGTGGAGACAGATTCTAATGCCAGGTATGAACTGACGTAGTTGGAGCTGTCCACTTTTGATCAGATCACCCAAGACGCATGCTAATGCAAGGTGTAAATAGACTCTTGGTCGTGTTGGAACACGGGTCATTACATTAATTACACTCTGCATGGCGATAGACTATTTTCTTGTAGAAGACAGTCTTGCCCTCTTCAATAAGTTATTGATCCATTTGAGAGGGAGAGCACATTTGAACATAGTCTCACCATAATGGCTACTCATAAAAATGATGAAAGGTGTGAAACCTTAACAATAATACATGCAAATCCTGAGCTGGAAGCCTGGAGATAAAAAAATAAAAATGCTTGTTTTTTAGGAAATCGTTTTTTATTTGCGGCTATTTTCAATGGGGCCAGCCAAAGCAACATAAAGCTTAAGCGGCAAGCCTTTACTGTTAAATCAATAAAACAGATAATGTTGACAAGCCTTTTTCATTGCACTCCTTTGTGCCCTCCGTGCTCTTTCCCTCCATCCTGACAGCACTGTCTGAAGTGTCTCTACTGTTGCTGTTATTTCTCTTAATAGAGACCTGAGTAAACATACTGTAGACCTGGTGTAAATGGATGTCAGCTGCACTGACCTCAGCAACCAGGGCTTTGGATTTTTACTTGTGTTTCATTAACTGATGGCAGATGATGCTCAGTTTGAGTGAAAGTAGCACCCAGGACATATCTATGTATCTCTTACACTTCACCACCACTTCATCGCAGATGTGAAGAAGTTGTTTAAATTGTCCAATGTTTGGCTTTGATAAAACAGGAAGTCAAAGGAACATGTTTACTTTTTAGTCAGCGGGTCATTTCGCATCACACGCAATTCATGCATCTGTAGTTTGTGCAGCTAATGAGACATTTTTGAGTTTTCACCAAACTCAGATTTGTGGGTGAAATAATGATTTCACAGAGTTTTGTCAACAACACCCATACATCGTTTTTAAGATACTTTAAAGTCTCAGTGGTTGAAAAATCACACTACAACAATGCCATGTCATGCTTAATTTCAACCAAGTACATCAAAAACGCAAAATTGTATTTATGTAGTTTGCATCAACGAGGTGCATACAGAGTTTTGAGTGGATATGCTGTTCCCCTGAGTTGATTCTAACTTCCTACTCTGAGGCAGTAGTTTTTATGAACATCTTCACCATAAATACAGGCATGCCTCATCTGCTTCCTTATCAAGCTAGAGATAAATAGCATAGTGTTTGTGTGCGTGTGTGTGTGTGTGTGTCTAAGAGAAAGAAGGGGGACGGGGGGCTCTTTGGATAGCCCATAAATCGCTCCACCCTTTGTCATCCAATCTCTGGGCAATGTCATTCAAAACCCCCGCACTATCCATTACCTGGGTATAATAGGCTCCTGGCCATGCAGTGTCCATCTTATTATTAGCCCATAACTTTAAACTATCAATAACTTTGAGCTGCAGAGGGAGGCGGGGTAGCAAATGGAGGAAAGGCGGAAAGCAGAGTAGAGAGATGAAGGAAGTTAGGGAGTTGGAAAGAAAATGTTAGGGTAACGATCTTCTACCGCAAGTTGTATAGAGTACAAGTGAGTCCCTGTGCTTTTCTTTTGGTAACTTTGCAGACAAGGTATTTGTCAAGAATGTATCCATTTATTTCTGTTATGTTGGTTTGCTGCCTGTGGAGGGCAACCCTGTGCCTTGTCATTACATTGTGGAAATACAGAGAAATCAATGAGTGTATTTATCTGAGCCGTTTCATTCATATTAAGGTCTTTTATATCACAGGAACTGATGACAACAACGTTTTTTCTTTTGTTATGAAATGAACAGACATGGCAAGTGGTAATGAAATTTCACAGGCATTCAGAAAAGCTTTAGAAGTGAAATTTATCATTTCACTCAGGATTAAATGTGACTTTAGAAAAGAAATACTCTATATGTCTCTGAATAATGCAGCAATTGAATATTAGTTTAGTAGTTCATAATTTCAAAAGAAAATGAAATACGGTGTTGACCTCACTTTTTGATGTCACCAGCTTGAAGTGGTAACACCATTTTAATACGCAGATTGTGAAAGAACATGTCTCTTTCAGTTTTTTACAGGACCTTTTCAAATAACAAGCACATTTTGTCAATCAGTGCATATACTTTACACTCTGAAATACCTCTTAAAATATACAAACTGCCTTTAATTTGTTAATAACAACATTGCATTGCAGTTAGTAATTGCATGTTGCATCTGTGCATTCTTTTTATTTTCATGAGGTTATCTATAGTTACAAGTTAAATTTGGGGATTCAATTAATGCAATATCCAAAGCCGTATTAGACACCCATTAATGCAAAGATGAATTGATAGGAAATGTAGTATTTTACCCTGTGGTATAGTTTTAATACAGCTTAAGGCTACTAAATGAATGAATATTGTTCCCATTGAAGCAAATCCAGCACCCCCCTTACTTCCATAAACACTCACACTCTTGGCTAGTGGAGCATGACATCAGAGAGTATCCAAGATATAGATATGATCAATAGAGTGTTGCTCTGCTTATTGATTTTTGCCATATAGGAGATTTGTTGTGTGGGTAAGCAATGCGTTTATATCATCTGAAGTGATTCTTTGAGAAGGGGTGATTTTTTTCTTTTGTCGGACCTGTAAACAATTACTACAAAACTGTATTTGTACTGCTAGAGCCAGTGGTTCTGTTACCAGTTTGTTAAATGAACAAAGCATGGCATTATCACTGTCAGATAATGGTAAGCTCAGGCTGATGTATTACCCGGAGTTTATCTGCCCGTTTTAAATATTACATTGAAGCTAGTTATGTTAACCAACTTGTGATATAGTTTCACACACAATCATTGATTTGGATCACTTTGTAGTTAAAGTGTCAAAATTTGTTGCTGAAGTTTTTGTTTTGCATGTGAGACTTGTTTTGCGATGTGGTGGGTCAGAGCTCCTGACCAACCTAAACTTCACAGTCATGTCTTCAGTAACTCAATGAATTGTTGGTCCACATGCTCTTTCACAGGCTTTCCCACTAGATAGAAGTTGGACTAAACATCGGTCAGTTTTGGCATGAAACTAGTCCGTATCGGCCTTCTGCCACCCATAACGATTCCCACTTTAAAGATATGCCCCTTCAAGGTGAAAAAGTCTCCACTCAGTGGTATGTATGCAGACCTCACAGCAGGCCTCATGCATAAAAAGTTCATAATTTTAATTCTGCTTATTTTCTCATTATGAAGTTTGTTAAGTTATTAATGAAAGTTTACAGGTTTTCAGGACCACACACACAGCCTTGTTATGGTTTGCAGTGATTTGTAGGGCATGAAATAGTGGATGAAGCATTGGAAAAATACTAAAAGTAAAAAAATATCCCAATAGAGCTAGAATTTTCAACAGTTTGATCCATGCTTTCGCTTATGTTTTGTCAGAAATTGCTGCCCCATACACTTGATATTATACCATACTCAGACCCATCTCCGTTGTTAAGAAATTGTTCTGCCCCTGCAGAGGTAGAACAGATTGATTTTTAAAATGTTTTGAACAGCAAGGAATTTACCGGGCAAAATACCTGGTGTAAAAGAAAAATGGGTTATCTGTATATGTATTTCAGTTAGATGATCACATGACACAGTAATGCCAGTAATATCAAATTATCAAGTGTATTCATAAAAAGCTTGTAGTATGTGTCTTCAAAAAAGCCTGTCTATAAAATAAACACAGTGAGTAGAAGTGAAAGGTGATGTAAAATGTAAAAAGACAACAAAACGATTCAAAGGAATTAAATCTCTGTGCTAGGGTGAGGAAAACTTTTAAATGAATATAGTAAAAGTAAAAGTACTTTTATATATAAAAGTAAGAGCGAGGTTGAAAAACAAACCATAAATAATATAAATATAAAATAAACACAGTGAGTGTAAGCGAGAGGACAAGTGTGCTGTGAGATACATTTCTTGATGTTAAGTTTCCACTTAGTTGGTTTTCATACATCTGTGATTGCTGCCTTTAATTAGATGTTGTGGATGTTTACTTATGCTAATTGTACATTTACAAATGCTAATGACATGTATTAATTGTCCAGATCAGTCTTGATTCCAAAAGATGTTCACATGTTTAAGAACAAGTCAGTGATCTGTACATGTTTCGAGAATCAAAAAAAAATATTATTCTGTTACTGAAGAACAAACGGTAGAGTAACAAACAGAGAAAAAATAACAAAACATCTGTGAATGAGGCCTGATGATTTTTTCGGGAAGGTATTTAGGCCTTAACAGGTGGTAAGCAAGACTGAAACTTTCCTATATACTATAAGTGGCAGAAAGTGTGCCCTTAATATTACCTTGAGTCAACCTGCAGTGTTGAGGCTCTTGTAAATGCTGGAGTAAATCCATTTACATACCTGTTGTTGAACTGGAAAACTAAATAAATGACATCTAAGTGGATCTATACTGGGGTCTCTGTTTTGCCTAACACTGTCACTTATTAATCAGGTGTGATTTGCTGTAGCTGCTGTTTTGTTGTGGTATGGTTCATGTGTCCTAAAAAGCTGGTGCATCAAAAAAATTACCCTTACAAATTACAATTTCAACCTTTACTTTAACTCCAACCCCATACTGTCCAATAAAGACTTTTAGAGCATTCCCTGTTAAATTGGCTAGGTAAGAATAAACTGCAAAACATTTTGAGAGCGAAAACAGAACAATCGAGTGGATGAAAAGGTATTTTAGCTGGCTTGTTCTTTGCATAAGCCCAAAGCCTCAAAGAGGTGATGGTGGGGTTTGTGTGTCTGTGTTCATGTGGGATCCTGTACTTTTGTATGTAAAGCCCTCATAAGTATTGTAAATGTGTGTGCATGCATATGTCTGCATAGTGTGTGTAACCACTTGTCACCATTGCTGACAATCCCCTATAGACCAAGGAGTTAAAAGTTATTTTAATTTGGCATTTGGCAGAAGAAACAAAAATAGTAGAACTTGGATCCAGTTTCCCAGCCTGTCATCTCCAGGCCACTCATCTGGACCAGCACAACTGGCCCATTCAAAGTCATTTTTGTACACTTTCCTGCTTCCCCTCCCTGTTTCTGTTTTCCTGCTGGGCCATGGTATAAATGAGTCTGACCTGATTTTTGAGGATTGATATCAATAATACTTCTGTAAATGAGCTGAAGTAGCTGAAATTTTACCAATATTTAGTTGTTTTTTTAATGGGATTTAGTTATTGCAAAAGAATTACAAGGATAACCCCCACAGTGGCATTGCTGTGGAACAGCCATTGAAACAGCATTTAGACATTTAACTCCCTACTGAGACACAGAAATGGTAAGCAGTTGCTTCAAACAAGGTGACCCAACACAACAATTCAACGGCAGGAGGAATATGCTTGCTGCCAGTAAGCAAGAGTTTGAACAAAAAAAAAATACATGCACATACAAAGACATGAAAAACAAAATCACATTATTTGCAGGTTTTAATGTTGACCTGTTGATACCTTATATACAAAATCATAAGCAAATTAGATTTTTATAAAGATCGGATTGGATGAATTTTGAATTTAACATATTCTGTTTAAGGAATAGAATTTTGATCTGAAAATACACTAAGATTTTGTGGACTGGTAATTTGGGGGTTGTTCATTTTTATATAGTACACAAGGAGGAAATCTTATTTTTCATTTAAATGCCTAAAATGAACAGTAAATACAGCAGTACAACCTTGGCTGTAACCCAGTCCTTGCTGCCTATTCACACCCTGTACTGGCATTCATACATTCAAGAACACGTGCAGGAGCATACACACGCACACATGGAAAACCTCTCACCGGTCAGATTAAGAAGGGAAATGTTTTTCATTTTGGATTGTTTGAGAAAGCAGGAACTATATTCCCTTGACGTTCTTGTTCAGAGTCGGCTGCATCTCACATCACACGCAATTTAAAACAACGGCCATCTCTCCCAGTAGAGTGGAGTTTAATGGATATACTGGGACAGTAAGCAATTTTGGATAATATAGTCTTGTTAGAGGCATATCTTTATCAAAAGTAAAGACACATTTTAGCTGTTCTCTGTCGACATTCTTCATGTTGTTGAAGGTGATTAGTACACTAACAAACGAATTAATAGGGCGTAGTAAGAATTTTCAATCCTTGACATAATTACATTTAATGGAATGAAATACTATGTTTGTGTACTATATAAATACTTTTTATACTCACACAGTATATACACAAGTAATGACTTTTGAATAATTTTTAGGTTTTCAAAATTGAAAAATACAGCACTTGAAAAAATTAGCTTATTAATCTTTCTGATACTTGCTGCAAATAATGTTTAAAGACAACAACACAATTTTCAAGTGTTTGCTTAAGGAATTAAAACTCTGTGTAAGGGTGATGAAAACTTTTAAGTTAATGTAGTCATAGGTAAAATCATGGAGATTTATTTATAAATCCATATTTTAATTAGTGTCTTGGATAATTATGAGGTGGGGTTGAAAAACAAACAAATAAATGCACGACATGATTGTTTGCATTTCCATTGCTTGGGAAAATAACTTTCCCTTTGAAAAAGAGTCCACTGTTTGCGTTGCATCCTCAATTACCAACCAAGGCATTAAAAAAATATTCAAACGGGATACCAAGGTCAGCGCTGACTCCCACCACGCTTCTCTGAGATGGCACTTATAATGAGGATGTAGCGCAGCTTTTTCAAGTAGTGTATTTATAGTGTGTTTTGTCTCAACTTGTACTTATTTTTTTCCCTTTTGTCTTTTCATCTTTTGCTGTGTTTTTATGTCGTTGGGTTTTTTGTTTGAACAGCGTTAACATTAGACCTCTGTTGCGCATTTCACCTACTTGAAGGGAGGATTTCTTACAGGCAGACACTTAATTCAAGATATTAGCATCAAGGTTTTTGTACGGAAAAGCCCTTGTAAAATGGACACCTAAGTACCCTTGAAATTAACTGAAAAAGAGTCAGTGAAAGAACCTGTTAAAAAATCCACCTATACACTCTTATACTGTAAATATTAAGTCTGGGATTAAAGAGCAAGGATCGCTGGTAATTCAGATGGGGGGGGGATACTATCGGACAGATCAGTTTTTAAAAACTAGCCTGGGAAAATAAAGCGGTGAGAATAATAGGCTTCCTGTCAAAAGAGGCGAGAGAATTCCTGTCATTGCTCACACCGGCACCTCTAAGACCTCTCCTTGTGTTAAACCCGCTGGCATTTATTTGCCTTAGAATTACCTGCCAGCTCAATTTAGTAATAGCCTGTGTCATAAGAAAGCAAACCATCCCCTTTGCCCCTGCCCTACCATACTTTGTGTGTATATGTTTGTGTGGGGGAAAGAGTAAAAAATAGAGTGTGTACTCTCATTTGCCTTCTTATTTCACATTTTTTGTATAGTTAGTATTTTCATCTCTGCTTTGATGCCTTTAGTGAATGTCTGTGGTTTTGTTTGTGTGTGTGTGTGTGTGTGTCTGTGTCTGTGTGTGTGTGTATGCATGCTGTGTTATCCCATCAGCTGAGTCCCAACTTCATGACCTAACTCCTCCACATCTCTTCCTCCCCCTCATCCAACCCACACAGCCGACGGTGTCAGGAAAAACTCAGACACTCAAAATTACCCATGTCGAAACAATGACCGTTCTATTTATAAGTTCACCACCTTGCCTTTTGTATTGGCTGACACCACTTCACATGTGTACACATACACACATATATCAGTGATGGCTGGTGGCGACTAAGTTAGGGATAGTCCTGGTTTCCCTTACCCTGCCACATTGGGCTGGCTTTGATGTATACTTTGCGGGTAATTAGTGAAAACTGGGTCAGCAAAGGGCAAGAAAGCAAAACCCTGTTGTTCTTCTAGTGGGTGGGTGGGTGGCAGGGAGGTGGTTGGATGGGGTGGGGCGCGGGGGCAGTGTCGGGAGGTTAAAAGGCTGTCAAATAGCGGTTCGAGTTTACACGTATGCCTTTTTCTTTTTGCTGCATTAGGGTTAAAGCAAATAAAAGCCGCTGACTCTTTTCTCTTTCAAAATTATTTCAATATATGGGAAATGTTCTGCTGCTTTTTATCAAGTTAAGAGATAGTTAATTGTCTTGCTAACTGGTTTAAAAATGAGAGAGGCAATGCAGTTTAATTAAACACGCTTGTCATGGGCCAACCTAAGAGAAATATAAGCAACTGAATTGATCCCCATTAAGTTAAGTTATTACTTTTACAACTTTATGATTTGTATTGTCACATTTACCACTGTTCAAGATTAAATTAATTTTAGATGGTTTATAACAAATATACTTGAGAAAAATAAATATTTAGTTAATTTGAAGTATAATATTTTTGGCTGTTTTTGACTATTCATTTTATTTAGGCTTGGTCAGCTGTCTCTACAATAATACTGCATTTTTGTCTGAAAGAGAAGTGTGGTGTAAGTGTTGATTTGTACATTTAGAAACGTATAATGTTCGGCATTGTGAAGGTCTGTAGCAGAATTTGATTTGATATTTATTTGCTATGCTAATGTGTTGGAGCAATGCTGGCAGAACAAGTGAGTTTCTGTGTAAATGACGAACCCAAAAAAAATATGAATGAAAACGTTGAAGATGTTAAGTAGGGCAAGATATGAAATATCATCCTTTGATGAGAGGCCGCAGTCAAGAGCGTCAAGCATAACTTAAGCTTTAATATGAAATCCTGATTGACTGATAGTTTGCCAAATGATTGACGAGTATACATTATGTCACGGCCAAACACAATCATGTGTAAGTAACTCCATTTAAACCTGACAAGGGCCCTTTTAAGTCTTAAATTTATGGTGCTAGTGTTAATCAAGCTATAATCAAGACAACTACCTGTTAACATGGGCATGTCATTAAGACACCATTTAGCACAATGTAATTTCAATGCGGAGATGATTTATGGGTAGTATGCGGAAGTGTCTGGGGAGCATTGTGGCTACCTGTGTATTTTACTACCATTACAGCATTGTGTGAAAGTAAACAAAACAGCGGCGATGGGAGCTGGGGAACAACAGCTTTGGCAGCAGGACACTGATTGGGATGTTGATGGTGCCCACTGGCCTCTTGCCCTTCCTGCTGTGGCCCCTGGCTTGTCCCCGACAGATACCCTGGGTCATTTCCTTTGCGCGTCAACACACACAGATAGACACTCTTCTCGGTGAGTGTTTACAGCCACATGCTGATTCCTATTAATCTGCTTCTTGTCGGGACAGGGTGGAGGGAGGGTCCTGGTGGGTTTGTGTTAGACTGGGAGGCCACTGATGGTGGGTAAACCATTCACACACACAACCGTCTGACAGATTGCACCAGGCCTGGGCTTCTTTTTACACTGAGCAGATGTGGTCTCCCACTTGTTTTCCTTAGTAATTATCCCTCATTAAGTGAAAGCATGTGCCAATCAAACAGCTTGAGAACGAGAACAGGGCCTGGGCCAGGGCAGAGAGAGAGAGAGAGAGAAGGAGGGAGGCAGAGAGACCTATAGCTTCATCTCCAGTTTTTTAACACAGTGTCATTTCAGAGTCATTACTAAATTAAAGGCAAGCCTTGCTGTGGTGTGGGAGAGCAGCTGCAGCACTGGCATTATTATGGCTCATTTGACTTTCTAGTCGTTACAAATTTGATGATTATCACATTTAACACTTGCCATGTTCAATTAAAGCACAATGGCATGTAGACATTTAAATCTTAAAAGGATTTTTCTGTTACTTGCTGCGTCATCAAGGCATTTTATTTGTAAATTGTGAGGAATTACTTCAGTAATTGTAAATGATAAATAATTCTGATATGTTCAGATAAAAAACTATTTCAAATATTTAAAGATTAATTAAAGTGGTTGTCTTGGTGATAAACAACAAGTCAATTCTTTAACTCGAGACAGCCTTCAGCCACTTTCAGTTTATTTTATATATTAATTTAAGTTTGCTAGTTTTTACACCTGGTTTTTTGAAATCTCCCAAATGCCAATAGTACATTAAAGATTTAGTAGGTAACTTTCATAAATATAACTTTTTACCATGTTTGCTTAAAGTGTCACAGTATCCTGACAGTAGTACATGGGACAGATAATCTATAAAGGTTCATCTGGCTCCTGCTATTGTTCCATTTGCAGGAATCCGCCGTGCTCGAGTCAAAACAACTAATCAGAGCCAGGAGGAGTCTCTAACGCAGTGTCAATCACTGCTTGTGTCAGGTGGTGATAAATAGGAGTGCACAGTGTTGCCCATGTTTTTCTGTTTCTGTTGAATTATAGGTAGAACATTCTTTGTCAAAACACGAATCAATAGAACTTGAAATGGTGATAAAGTACCATGACTCATTGCTGAGCTTGTTTTGGAAATATTTGGCCCCTAGTGGTCACACAAAGCCTAATGCATCTTTAAGTCCACTGCAACTTCCCTCATATATTCTCTATAACATATGTCAGTGTTTCCCCTATGATGGAGTTGTAGTGTGAAGGTGAAGCAACATTTTGTTTTTTGTGCACTTGCAAATTGCGACCTGCTTCATATCTGCATATAAAACACCAATACAACATTTATCACGTATTGTTAACATATTTGTTCTCAGATATTGTATAGTATACCAAGAAATCATTTAAAACTGCAGTGCATCCTTTCCCCTAGAAATTTTTCAGAAGCTCATAGCATAAAATTTCAATGTTTTCCCTAGGTTTTTATAAGCCTTAGGTGCATGTATTTGCATAGTTGTTGTTTTTTTTCAATATATGTGTAAAAAAAAGAATAGAATAGCTAGAGCAGATAATAAATAAACAAAATCCAAAAATCTTAAAGACTAAACTTACTAAAGAAGTTCACTGGGGAGGAACTACCACTAATGGCAGGGAAAACTCTGTTAATATGACCTCAGAATGTTTGTAGGTATGATTATTCATGTTTGCCTTTTGTGTCTTAATGTACTTAATTTTGGCATTTATCTGTAGAAATAAACATTAAAAGTAGGCGGCATGTAAGAACTAGCATAATTATTCACTCCCATCTGTATAATTACCAAGCATTTAATTTGTACACAAAATCCAAACATCACGTCATTATCTTAAGAAGTGACTAATTTGCATTCCTAATTTGCTTGACTAACCATGGTCACCATCGTCTTTCCTTTTCCTAACCAACCACTTTATCAAAATCATCTGAAAATTGAAATATAACTATCAAGGTATACAGTATTTGTACAGGAGAAAGTTGTGCACCAGTTTAGTTTAAGCTTGTACCTTATGTTCTTAACACTGGAGGAGTAGGTGGTGATGACATGCAGCTAATTAACGTTACTTCCTATATATTTAGCTAACCTTACATAGCAGCCAAAAAACATAGTGTTAGGCTTTCCTACTCAGCTTCTAGACCAGAGTTGGAAGCACAGGGGTGATATTTGCTAGTGCTAACCCCCCTTCACTTTCCAGCAGTTGGGGAACATCAGATTCTTGATCTTGAGAAGCTGATTATTAACTATCACACTATAACCTACACTGTACATTTACTGGCACATTGACAACTACCTGCATTCACTGTTACTTACTGCCCGCTCGCTCTCTCAGTCAACCACACACTCGCTACGCACACACATTACGCACTGCCCTATTCCTTAAAAGGAGTTACGGTACTCTTGTAACAGCACCTTTCACATAAATGCCCTTTGAAGAATGAGGAGAGGAGGCTAGCCAACCGTTGAGTGTTTCCGTGCTCGCACAGTATACGAGTGAAAATCATTAGTACCCCACTGATATCAATGACCGTGTGAAATTTTAGGACTGGCGCTCATATTCCAGCAGGGGCGGTGCACCACTCCTGAATAAATATAAGAGAAACAGTGTATGTAAATGATCTTGATTGTAAACTGTGACTGGAAATATGGGGAAAGCAATTCCTGAAAACCTTTGAATGCAAACTATGTCAGATTTGAGTAAAAACCTGAAAGTTACTGATTTTAAATTACCTGATAGAAAATGATGGGTGATATTTTATTTTTTTTAATCCATATGTCCCACCATGCATTTCAGACAGTGACAAAAACACAAGTGATGCTCACAACAAAAGGGGGCTGGGAGAAAAGCGACAAGTCTCCTCCAAAAAATAAAAGGGAGAGAAAAGGCAAAAAAACGAAGATATATGAAGTCTTCATGTCGATGAACTACCATTCATTTTCACTTTGAGGACCTGCGAACCGTAGTGAAGTGTGATTGCATGTGACAGTCGCCGAGTCTGCCGGTTTATCATGATGGATACACCCTGCCACCATGGTGGTGCTGCAGCACACATGGACGCAAATGTGCACGCTCATGTACGCACACACCTACACAATTACATGGATACAGACACACACAGAAGTGGGTTTATTGACGCATGTATACATGGACCCAGAACCTCACATACATCCCAGATTCTTTGCTCACACACAGAGAAATGGTGATTTCAGATCCTCTTTCTAAGTGTACATTTTCAAAAGTTTTTTGAGATAAGGACCATTTACATCTTGGTTTAAAATGTAAACTAATTGTATTCTGTGATTCTTTTTGTTTTACTTTCAGCTCATTTTAGGGACAGAAGAGAACTACACATTTGCATTTAAAATTTCGCTTCAAGAAGATAAAACATGTGGATGGTTATTATTTCGACTTTTCAAAGTTACAAGACAGAACACTGGTACACACACTGAATTTAAAAAATGATATTTCTATTCACATTTAGAAATGTTTTTGTATCTGTTTAAAGTGCATCATTTCTTCATATCCAAATAATGTATCTCTAGTCATTTACATTCATAACAACTACAAGGTCACAGATACAGCACAATAATGTATCACAAGACTCACCCATTGACAATTCACCTCCCCCCCCCCCTCTCTCTCTCACTCTCTCACACACTCACACACACACACACACACACACACACACATATGCACACACACTCACCTACACACTTCTTGATCTTGACACATGTCATTAACCTCAGCTCGGCTCACCTCAGCTTGGAAACAGGAGAACAAACGCATCCCATAAAGGTTCCTGGAGCAATCTTTTTCCTGTTTTGTACCCAAAAGCAACTTGTTCAGAGTTTGCATATTGCATCCATTTGTCACTGTTAGTCAAGGGCACTGCAACACAGTCTTGTCACGGTGCAATTTTAGGTATTCTGCTCAAATGTTACTGTGTATGTGTAAGGTGTGTACATCTATGTGTCAGGTGATTTTAAATTGTTTTCATGCCTACAAATGTATGCATATGAAGAACTGGACACATTGCGCACCAGCTCAAAAAGAATAGACCAAGGGTAAACATTCCAAAGTGTACACTCTTTATACAAAAATATATTTGTTTCCGCAGGTTAGGCATACTTGCATAGAAAAATGCTAAGCTGAGGCTCTGTTTGACTACAGGTGGAGCATGGGGCAAAAATTCTTACTCACCACCACAGAAATCTGGGTTCCTTTGCTGGTCAGATGCCAGTGAGGGTGCCTTTGTTGGGGTCTTGGTGGGATAGTGTGCGTAATGCCTTCCCAGTGAAGTGGTTGGCAATGCCATATGTCACAAAGGTAGCACAAGTCTGTCTACAGTCTCCTGCCAGAGTGTTAGCAGCAGGCTAGCAGCTGTCTGTTGATGTAGAAATTCCCTTACATTTCCCAAATTAATAACCTCACATAAAAAGCATTATCACCTTCATTACATTTGTCCTTGTCCCCTCGACCCTCTCTTTCTAATGCAGCATTGATGCTACAATGGATGTTGCTTCAGCACAGCTTGTTTACCCTTTGCTGGCTACTTGCAGTGTGCATGCCATTGTGTACTGCAGTGCAAAATAAACAATGAAAACTTTCATAAATTATGTACTTTGTGCACACTGATGATTAATAAATGTAATTTGTGCATACTGATTATTAATTGAGTAAGCAAAGCGAGAATTGCTTATTGCATATTATGAAACCTGGTATCTACTGGACTTCATGATTTTAAATGGTAGGAAATCTTAAGTTTGCAATTGGAAGATTTCATAGGTTCTTAGGCATCAGGAGATATGGGTGCTACTGATACTAGGAACTAGAGAAAGAGCCCCAGTTTTTCTCACGGTGGCATCACGTACCGATCCTTGGGCTGATGTCTGTGACTTTGCTGCAGGAGAATAAAGACACATGATAGAGTTTACTTTCTATTGTGATAGTTATTGTAACACCTCTTGTGAGAAGGATCAGGGTCCAGCCTGGACACCTCTTCCTCTAGTGAGGAGGAAGCTTTGATATGTGGTAGCAGAAACTTGTTTCCATGAGATGAGCGATTTCTCTCTCCCTTTCTCGCCTTGCCATGAATGTTTAGGTTGTTTAGGTTGCAATGTTGCCAGAGCACGAATTCACATATAAACAATAAAAAATATTATTAATTAATAATGTGATAATTAAGTTACTTTATATAAATGACAATGGTTCTCCGTTTGTTGCATTTGTTGCATGAGGAAATACATTTAACTGCAATGATATGGCACCAAGTAGGAGAGTTTCTGTGTGTCTGATTTAGCTCTCTCTCACAAACTGTTTGGAGCAGGTTTTTAGTCTTTCTTCTATTGCTACTGTGGAATGAAGTTAGTTCAGTATAACCTAGGCCTACTGTGTGTGTAATATAAAATATTAAAAAATTAAAAGTAGCTTTGATGTAACTAAGCTTCTTTTGCCACATTGCTGTAGCTTAGTTTGCTACATTTCACTGGGGGGTAGCTTCTGTGTAGTTAAGCGTCATTTAATATAGAGTAGCTAGTAGCTTAGCTCACTACATTTTCCAAGCAGCGTACCCTACACTGGATCTATGTGAGATTGGAAAATACCAGAAGAGCAGAATCACTTGTTTACCGGCGCGGAGAAAGGTGCTTCTGGTGTGAACAACCAGGCTGCTGCCTCCTGTCTGAACCGGGTGTAAAACATTGTGTATATGTCTTGACAAACATACTGTAGATTTGTAGGTGTACTGTATGTGTGAAATTTTAGATGTGTGCAAATGTGTGTGCTGGTGTATGTTTGTGTGTTTTCTTACATAGACCACGTTTGGGAAACAAACTTTCTCACCAGTTGTGGGGTGAATTACCTGCTTGGGAATAACGTTATTGTACACAGTGGTTTAAAGTCATTGCAGTCATGATGTAAAATGTATTATTTGTTAACGTGGTTTAGGTTAAGGCTTCTGTGTGCTGCAAATGAAAAGCAACTTGTGTACTAGTGTATAGTGTGAGTGTGTATCGGACTTGAAGTGTTTGTGGATGTATTTATATTCATTCATATCTGAATGTATTTATATCTGTGTATACACTGATATGGTATCCACATCTACTGTATGTGTATGTACAGTACATGTCAGCTTCGGTAACTTGAGCACCTTATGTAGGGTGCAACAGAGCATGTGTATATGCAAGTGTGTGTACACATGTGTGTATCCATGTGGACAGTTAGTATAAACCAAACCCAGTCCCCAGCTGCTGTTTCCCAGGACCTGTTCTCTTCCAACATTTTTTTCCCTCTCTGTCAGTGGAAAACTAAGCAATTAGAAAACACCCTGTGAGATTGACAGCGGGATCACATACAATTTGACAAGGGGGCGCCATAGAAAGTCCCATTGGATACCTAAGTATTTTTAATTAAACAGCTCTCTGCACTGGCAGCGTGCTTTCCCTCACCAGTTCAAAGACTTCTGCTTTGACCCATGTGTTAAAAGTTTGTATCAGTTTTCCATGGCTGTGTTTTGCTTGGCACTAAAGACACGCAATCCTAAATTGTCTTGTTTAAAAGCTAGTTTGTTTACAGTTCACTCTCTTTCTCGTGCTCTCTTAACCCCCCCCCCATCACATTACCACATGTGTGCAATGTGATCAGGTTCAGGGTGTTGTTTCCCACTCCTAACAGTTAGTGTAAACGCCTCAGAACAACTTGTCGTTTAAAATGTTGTTTTAAATCATGTGTATTAGTGAGTGGAAAGATCTGCTACACAAGTCACCCCCAGTTTTCTGGTTTATTTAAACGTTAAAACAAGTAAAATAGAGTGCTCATCTATTACTCAGGCACTTCATCAATAACATTTGTCCGTCTGATGTAAAATCGATATGACATACACTGACACAATGGCATAGCAATGGCAAATGTGCCGTCATTTGTCATCGACTGGCAATAAAGATATGTCAGAATTGATTTTAGCCCATCCCCCTGCATCTCTACCCGCCCTCCTTTGCTCTTTTGCAGTAGCGGTAATAGAAAAAAATAAATGAATGTTATTATGACATGGCATGGTCAGCCTTGCCAAACTCAATTAATACTGGAGCAAGGGGCTGCTGTGATTTGAGGGCATGCCTGTTATGTTTTCATTGAAATGCCCTGCCAAAAAAAGAAGTGGGATAGATAGATGGATGGTTGGGTGGGTCTGTTCTCCAGGGGGGAAGGTTTTGTTTTGGCGTCAACTCACTTTAGGCCTTACAAACTCTTTTAATGTTTTTACTTTTCCTCTTAATTCCATTTTTGGGTTAGCTGCCAAAGTGTTTTGGGCTCGACCAAAAAACAAATTCCTTGCTAACCTTGGATTGATGGAGTTTATGGATCCCTAAATCATGTTTAAACTGGAGGGAATTCCAAGTGTTCATGTTTGTGTTGATATGTTTGTTATTAGGTGTGTGTGAGGTTGTTTCTTTTAAACTGTATGTATTTGTGTTTTATTTTAATTCAACATTCTAAGTGTAATTTATTTATTTTATTTTATTGTGGTATTCTTATCTGTTAAATACAGCACCTTGTTCAAACTGACAACACTGATAGAAATTCTCTCTTAGTATATTTTAATATTAAATTATGGCCAAAAATGGGATTAAAACATCAACAAAACAAATATAAGGATGATGTCTGATTATACACGTGGCAATCGCAAGGCAAATACTGGAAACAGCACCAAGAGTGAGCATGTACAACTTATGTGTTCATGGACATTTCTGATGCAGCTTTCTTTTTTTCACTTGTACAGTTATTGTACAGTTTCATGTGGCTCTACAGGATATGTGTGTGCGCTCCGCTGTGTGCATGTTTGTGTGTCAGATTCGCCATCGTGGTTTGTTGCCGCTGGGTTGTGTGTACCCAAGTTGCGCCGGTGGTAGCGAGCAACATCTGTTTCGGGGTTGTTGTTCCTCTTGGCTGCTTTTCAATTGGATTTCCTCAAGCAGGGCCAAAAGCTGTCACCTCTGCCAGGCTCTGTTAGCAATCACCGCCGGCCCCTATATTAAGTAGGTGGTTCAGGGCTAAGCTAATAACTCTCCCTCCTCTCCTGAGCCATCACACCCTAGTACTGGTGTTGCTGCCGGCCTCAGTGTGTGCCTGTGTGTGTGTGTGTGTGTGTGTGTGTACACTCAGTTTCCCTCTGTAGTGATACACCTTGTAGAGGCAGGCTGGCTTGGGGGTCCCCTCCTCAATGTGACAGCCCAGCACTGACTGGATGTGTGTGTGGGAAAGGAACAGGGAATATCCTAATAGATCTTCTCAAAAATGAGTGATTCCCTAATAATGTATAACAGGATGGAAAGAGGAAGAAAACTTTGACCCTGACCCAACCCTCACACAGAGACTATATACTGTAATCCATCGCTGTAAAGAGAACCGAATAAAGAGTTTAATGATACTGGATGGACATTATGGGTTTAGTGTAACAGACAAATTCTCAACTATTCTTCATTGTTTATATGGTCAATCACAACCACTATGACGTTGATATCACCTTGATTTTTCAAACCTAGCAGACCTGAATCAAAAGTTACATGGAGTTCTTCTGTGTTTGGTCTGTACTTTGCTTTTCCACTGAAAACATAATGTCTTGCCTCCTGCTTGAGTTGAGCAAAGCTTAGCTGGGTGTTACAAAGCTTTTATGGGGAGGTGTTTACCTCATCAAACTGACAGAGTGGCGGGCTGCCCGTCTACCTACCTGCCTGCCTGCCTGCCTGTCTGCCTTCATGTCTTATTGCCAGCTTCTCTGGCCAGCTGGAGCAGTTACACAGAGCTGGATTTGAACTGAGGACCTGCAAAGTATCAACTCCTTGTTTCACAGCTTTGACAGACACTTTGATTTGACATGCCATGAGCAGTTAAAGTGAAAGTTATGTATACATGTTAATTAAACTGTTTATGCGTGGAGGGGTCAGAGACATTAGCAAGCCCCAGCATAGAAGTGTGAATTTCTTTTCTTTTTCCACCATCACACCATTTTAACCTCTTCTGTCTCTCATTTCCTTAATGATTACCAGGTGCGAGGGCAGAATTTTTCCTCCCTTTTTTTGCCAAGTGGGGATGCAGATAGCTCTATTTGTGAAAAGTGTCTCTGTATGTTTGAATTTAGGCTGAGATATTTGACATCGGGTCCAACTTGTTCAAATAGCTCTCATTTTTGGCATTGGTTGACACTGAAGCCTGGAATTCTCTAAAAGGATGTGGAGTTTGCGGTCTTCAGCTACTTAAGAGAAAGCGGTCGGTCTGATTGAAGGATGTCATTTTTGAAAAGTATATCAATTTAGATTTTTGATGTAGTGTTAGATGAGTATAAGTAATTTTTGATGTTGACAAATGGCAGTGCCTGAAGTTCTCCTAAAAACTGTGTGGAACATGTGGTTTACAATTACTGCAGTGAAAGTAACCAAATACATCTCATTTATGAAAGGTTTCTGTATATTTTTGTATTTAGATGTGGAATGCTGGGATGGAGTGAAAGTTGTTCAAGCAGTCATAACTTTTTTTTCTTTCTGCCATACTAATGGAGGACATTCTTTTGAATCATGGTTTTTTGTTTTTGTGCTTACCCTAGAGGAACCCAATTTATGCAAAGTATTGACATGATAGACTTAGCTAAATGATTGTCTGTTTGGAAAGGTTGGATTAATTTCACCCAACAGAAAATGTAAAGCTTGAGGTTTTAAAAGACCGTGCCTTTGTCTTTGAATGTTTTTCCCCATTTACTACATATCATATATAGATGTCCGTTACAGCAAACCATACTCTACTGCAAACCAAATTATTAAGGAAGAGCAGATGATGAAATTTAAGTCAAGGGAGTGACTGCCAATACAGACTTGATTCTGGTTTATTTCCACCTGGCGTATTTCACAGAAATGTGGCTATTGAGGCTCTACAAGTTGTGCTAACCTTGCTCTTGTCACCTCCATTGTAGATATGTTTTTTTTAAATAACTAATTAAAAAACAATATAGCTATGTTGCACAAAAGTTATTACACCTCATGTTAACTTTTTATCCCCCCTCAAACAAAAGGGCGTGCTAAGCTGACAGCACCAATATATTCCAGCAAGAAAGGGAACACTGCCCTGCCAGTCACTCTCTCCTTGCCATACACTATCCTCCCTCCTTAATAATAGTTTTCATATCTTTACATTGAAAATTTCTTTCTCAAGGGTAACGTCATAAACTTGTTGTTTTCTGAGATTTTTACCTGCCACCACTGCTTATGATCATCTGTAACTCAGAAAGAATGGTGGAGCAACTACTGTGGATGCACATTTGTTTGTGTTGGTACTGCAGTGGAGTGTCAGGAGGAGCATGTATAAAGCAGGTCAGGTGAACAAAAATGAGAATAATTTCTGCTTTTTGTCACAAAGTAATGATGAGATGGGGGCATTTTTACACAGTGCTGCTACGCTGTGTTCACTGTCAAAATAAGGACTATATGCGCTTTGGAAGCTTGGGGCTTATGTAGTCTGTTAACCCTGACACTTTTTTTCTGTCAGAGTATCAGAGCCTTTACAATCACCTAAGTGTTAAAAAATAAAATAGGTTATATGTGCTTATATGTTGTTTGTTGGCTGCCACTGACATACTTCAACGTAATTGTAACTGAAAGGTCACATGCTCAATCCTGGCAGCTTCAAGTACATCCATCAGCAGCCTTGTACTCTGTGGAAAATATCCTTCAGGTAAACACTGAACTCCTACCTTTTCATTCACTTTGTTTCCTAGTACAATTACATGATTGAACATGTGAATGCTTGCCTCCAATCGCTTCTGCTCTCTGGCAACTAATTCAGTTAACTGCAATTGGAAATTCAAACTGCATTTTATTTAATAATACAAGAGATGTCAATCTAAAAGACATGCTCTTTATTTGTCAAAGATCTCTTGCTTTTGACATATGACGAAAATAAGCCAAGTTTTTCACATACATTGAAGCTATTAAGTACTTAGACTTACACAAACACTGGATTTAAGCTTTTATTACACATGTTCACACTAGGATACTAGTGATTGATGGATCACCTTAAACATTTAATGCTCTCAGTTGATGCTTTTAGGCAGGGTCCCAAAATAGCACCCATGAAATGCGGGAAATTGTTGGCAGTGGCAGGTACAATCGTCAGGCCATACACTACTTTGGCAGATAGGAAAACGCACACCAGGAAGACACGTGTTGCAAGGTTAGCATATTATGTCGATTGGCGCACGCATGCCCCTATGTCACACACACACACACACACACACACACACACACACACACACACACACACACACCAGTCAGCTCAGGGAATATCTGTGGCAGTGTTTCAAACCAAACTCAACAGTGGAAGAGGCCCAGTCTGTCCTGAGTAACAGCCGGTAAGCTTGCCAGCAGTGCACTTGCCGGACTGCAGGCGCCAACTCTGGTGTTGTAGGAGAATCACAAAGCTTGTCTATTAAATGCAAGAGGTGTAACTTGGTTTTATTTTCATTGGCCAACTTTAATAAACTCAAAATTTGTATTTTTGTTTGCTTGCTGGGATCCAGAAGAGGAGAGGGGATATGGCCTCTTGTGGAGATTTGAACTGAGATCAGGACTCACTGGTAGTTGAAATTCGGGTTTTGTATTGAGTGCTGACTGTAGAATACACTGTGATGAACTTCAAAGTTCTTGTGTGCTTTTAGCACATGCATTTTAAAACTGGCAGATAGAATTTCTAAGAGGAAGACAGAAAAAATACTTGCTTTGCCACAGTGGCAGGCAGCAAAAAAGTAAATTTCAGACCCTGCTTTTAGGAAGAGTGAGTTACAAGGACTGCAGAGGTAGAATGTAGTAAATTTGTCAACATCAAAAACAGCCAGTAATAAACAGCATGATGGTTAAAACCACAGCATCCTGGTTTAATTGAATTGACTTACACTTCTTATAAGTAAATCGATCACTGGCTTTGATTTGTTCTTTCTGCTTTCTCAGACAAAGCTCTCTGTCTGAAAACAAGAACCCTTGGTAATTTAAATAAATACTATTTTCTGTCTTGCATTGCAACATAGTACGTATCCCTGGGGTGATAATGTTTTTGGTCAAACAGTGTTTGTTGACTTTAACTTTTTAAACATACAATTGTTCCCTAATTAGCTGGATCTTAATTAATTTATGCTCCCCTGTTTGATGTACAGTATAGCAATACTTTGAAAGCAACTGTGTTCATTCTTTGCATAAATTTGTAGCATTTGCTGCTGAGTTCAAAAGAAACAGGACTGGGTTTAGATAAGCACACATGCATTTAAATAATGCGCCCCATTTTCCGTCTCTGTTTGTTTTTAGTGGGAATATTAATGAATTAACATTTTAAACAATCTATCATTATTGTTGTGCTGCCACTTATTTTTAACTCAATTATATTTTAATAGATCATTTTTCATAATGTGCACAGTATGTTCTCCCCACTTTGTTCACTACACAACAAAAGATTAATTACAAATAAGAGGAATGATCAAAAACATGATAATCAAATTGTAACAGCAAGTTGGAAATTGCAATACTAATGCAATACAATAGGGTATGTGTTGCAAATTAACCTCCCACTGTCTTTTGTTGTATGAATGTGCTTGTGTGTGTGTGTGTGTACAGTAGGGAAAGTATGTTTCCCCCCATGATAAACTCTATATACAATACTTTGCTTGTGTTTTTAAATAATTAAGTGTCAATAAACATCATAGGTTGTCATTGTAATTACATGAATATAAATGTGTTAAACAGTGTTATACTTACAGTGTACTTACTCAAGCATTTGAAGTACACTCTTATAATGACACTCTGTTTGCAGCACTGCATTGATCAGGATGTCTTTGTTACACATTGTTGGTGATTTGTACTTCAAATAGTTTTCTCTCACTTTAAAGCCTTCAATTGAATACTTTCATCAATTAATTATTACAGTTAGACTATTTCACATACAAAAATGACAAAGGAGTCAGCTTCCTTGATGGTTTATTCCAAAGACAGGGGTTCTATTTTCTGAAAATTTTGTCCGAGTTTATTTGAAATCATAGAGGCCTGTCTGCTGAAATTATTAGCCAAAAGGACCGTTAAGTATGATAGAGCAAAACTGATTAGTAGTAAAAGGCGTTTCAAATAATATATGGCCCATAGAATGTATAAAAGAAGTAGACATAGCCACCGTGACTTAATCCATTGGTTTGTGTATTTGTGTAAAGCCTCGAGTTTGGCATATTGGCCATCCCCATCTTGTTTTTTAGAATGAGAACTGACCATATAGAGAGCCTGATTCGACGAGTCGTTGAATTAAACACATCAGGTGAGATATATTTCTGAGTGGAACATAGCTAAGTTACCTAGCTAGTAGCAATTATAGCATTATTATGCGGGACAAGAGATGTAGTTCATCAATGGGTTTCACAAAAAAACAAATGTTACTTTACTGTTCAACAACAAACTGTGACTTTCTTGACGGACAAAATTATCTTTTGAATTGACCAACATCATATGCGTAATTCAGGGCTCAGTTCTAACAGGATAAAAAGATTGTCTCTCGCCATTGACTACCGTACATACAGTATTTTATAAGGTCCCATGGGGCGGAAGCGGAAGTGAGGGACTTAGGCTCTCTATTTGGTTGAGAGGGTGGAGCTAGAGAGGTATGGATTGCTACGCCCGACAGCTTGTCATGGTTACAACTTGTCAATCACAAGGTAACCATGCCCTAAAGCATACCCCGCTTTATTGTCTATTTTACTCTAAATGGAACCATAATTTACAAAATGAGCATCACTCTGTATTGAACAAGACTTGAAAATACACGATAAACTCATGAGGAAAGTGTTTAATTGGGTTTCTTTTTGCAACCAGAGGAGTCTCTCCCTGCTGGCTATTAGAAAGAATGCAGGTTTAAGGCACTTCCCCTATTGCTTCCCTTTTCAGACCCAGAGGTTTCCACTTGACATGGCCTCAACATGGCCCTTACTGTTAGTAATCCCGCCTTTGCAACCCTACAGTCTCTTTGAACTACAATGGCCTGGAGCTGACCCGACAATAAAATTGCTTTTTAACAGTAGAGGAGTAAGTTAATGGTAAAGCACTGGTGTTGGTAAACAACCTTGTCAGTCCCATCATGGCCATATTGTGCTTAAAGTAATCACATGTTGTACTGTATTAGGTTGTAGTTACTTTGAAAGTAAGAAATATATAAAGTTACAGGTCTCAGATCTCAGCTTGAGATCCCCTGTTATGCCTGTTGTCTTCAGCATGTCAGACACCAGCAGAATTGTCAGTTCAAAGAGGATGGATGTCCTAAGGTGTCACCTGACAGCTCGACAGGGCAATTCTGTCCCTGGAGGACAGGAGAGCAGCCAGTATGAGGTGAATGGGCAGTAGCTTGGGCTAGGGGTCGTTGTTGTCAGCCATCGTCATCCTGTCACTCTGAATGGTCCCCCAAATCATGTTGTCAATGGTGATGCATTGAGATCTCCCTCTGGCAAAAATTGGATGCTCCAAACTCAACTTGATTGATGCATTGACCAGGTTGTGCCTGCCTGTCCTCAGGATGTGTCCTTACCTTCATTTAACGATGAAGCAACACAGACACACTCTATAACAGACTGAGTGGCGAAAGGGGAGAGATTAACTTTTAAATTATTGTTTTTTTTGTGCTAGCTAGACCTATATCGACGTACTGTTGGTTTATGAAAGAATCTACTGTATCTATCAGCCTTGAAATTTATAGGATTTTACCTGCCTTTTCATTTTTCTTGGTACATCTTTTTGTGGCACAGTTCAATCGGTGCTCTGAGAATGCTGTTCTCACTGTTTCCATTGAGGTGACTGTATTACATTGTGGCCTGAAGGCGAATGCACAGCTTGTACAGCTTGCCACAATGGAATGGAATGGGAAAAAAAATGTTTTTCTGTGACCAAAAGTGCAGCCTTTATGCATCCAAGGGCATGGCATTCTTGGGCCCTGGGTACTAGCCGTGGAGTTTTGTGAACATGAAATATCTTCTTTTATGTGTCATTTTTTTCATTATGCTTCCTCTGTCTCTCTCTTTCCACGCTTTCCTCCAATGGTTTTTCCTTGATAGTCTCGTCTGGCCTGAGTTGCTCTCTTTATGTGCTTGTATGTGTGTGTGTATATGTGTGTATATGTGTGTCTTTTAATATGTGTTTGTGTTCATATTGTATCCTCATCACTTATGCCTGTTGCATTGATTGTCAATGCATTGACTCTGTGTGTCTGTATACGTGTGTGAGCTGTAACTCTGTGTTATGTGTATGTTTGTTGGTATTCAGACATATATATATATATATGTGTGTTTCTGTGTTGAAGAACACAGACTGAACACAGGCACTTGAGATTTTGTATTTCGATAAAGCTATGTGGAACCTTGGGTTTGAGCCTTTGATGGCTTAGTTGGGGCTGGAATGAGGAGCATGAGTATTGTAGACGAAAGAAACGCAAGCTGAGCCTTATGGAGGTGGCCCAGTTTGAAGAAGTTGTACTCTTTCAAGGCCTGCTGCTTCTCTCATTACTTTTCACTACAGTCTACAGTCCGCTCTTAGTCGATAGAGTACGAATCAACCTAACCTGTGTGTGTCACTCCACTTATTACTTTTGATCTTTTGTTTTTTACTAGAATATAAGAGAGAAAACAACTATAACAACTTTGTCCTTTCTCTCTCTCTCTCTCTCTCTCTCTCTCTCTCTCTCTCTCTGTCTCTGTCTCTCTCTCTGTCTTTGTCTGTGTTTGCAGGGCCTGTTCATCTTCCTGATATATGGGGTGTACAACACAGAGGTAAGTCTGCATTGTGTCTCAAGGCTGTCGGAGTGAATGAGAGAAATGACAAGTTTCTGATGGGCTCCCTGCTTAAAAGCTGTGTGGGTGTGGTGTGCGAGTGTGTGTGTGTGTGTGTGTGTGTGTGTCTGTGAACGTGTGTCTGTGGATGGGAGGAGGGATGGGAAGCAGGGGAGGGGACATCGTTTCCACGCGAGCGTCCCACTGCCCTTCATGCTTGGACTAACTTATATGCATCCGAGTCCGACCATTAAACACTGACACGCCGCGGTTCTCAGCCACTCATTCCTCACCCACATTGGCTAATATTTCACTGCCTCTTTAAGTTTTTAAACTCACGGCCCTCCATTTAGCATCCTGACAAAGCTGCTGGCCAGAGCTTCGCTGGGCCCCAGGCACTCACCATAGTAGGACAAAAAAAGAAAAACAATATGCAACTAACAATATGCAATGAAGGAGTGAGGACATATTGTATTGAGATGCTGCTTTATTACCATTTAGATACAGCGTAGCTGTGTGGGAATGGAGAGTGGGGGAGTGGCGAGAGACAGAGATACAATTTAATGGATGAGACTCAATTCATGAAAATCACTCTTGGTCAAATGTGGCTTTAAGTCTATTTAAATAGGGTGCACTTTAGATGTGCATAGGTAATGATGCATCTGAAAAACACAAGTACATAAAAGTAAGTAAATACTTTTCTGTGAACCCGACTCATTTTTAGACTTTTCCCATACAAAACTTTAAGGAAAAAGTGAAAATCTGAAAAAGATTTGCCTTGTAGCACAGTCAGCAATTCAAGAGACAGTGAAAATACATGTGATATAGTAAATATAAAAAGGCAGACTGTTAACTATCATAGCAAAATGAAATAAAAACTGTAAATATAGTATGCCAACGTTAACGTCTCCTCTGTGGTTGGAATGAACCATGGTTAACGAGTCCTCATCTTGCCTTATGTTTTCATTTGCCTCTTGTTGCTTTGATTGAATGTACAAGGTCCTCGTCACTGTATACAAACAACTGTTTTAAAGAGTTGGGTAATGTTGGGTAATTACTATGTTGCTACCCAGCTCTTCAAAGATAATTGTACATATTATGTAACCCCCCCATTTGTATTTGCTGTCCTTTTTATTTCACCTTTTCTCTTTCTTTTCTTCATCAATGTCTTCTCCAGAGCATAAAGAGCTGTCCCTGAGTCATAGGCGACACACCAACAATGCAGAGCCGGGAGGGCTGACCTTTCGCACTAAAATAAATCAACACTGCATTCTTGCTTAAGTGGCTTTTTTGGTGCTCGGGAAAATCATTTTCTTGCGCTCAATATGTCCTTGACCCTGGGGTCTTCACAATTTGTGAGCAGTTCATGTAAATGTTCCGGTTTTCAGAACCACACTTCTTTTTTAACATTTGAGAAAAATCTTGCCATTATTCACCTCTACACATTTTTCTTTCTTCCTCTGAAAACTCACTACTTTTCCGGAGGACTGTTATTTGTTCTCTCTCACCCATCTTGCCTTTTGTTTTGTATCTTTAACTTGTCTAATGTGCGACACAGTGCACCGCTGGCTTCAGGTTTCACCCTCCCTGACACCTAATATTTTCTTAATAGAAAAATTACAGAAATTCTGAATGGAAATGATCACTCTTTAGAGTCAGAGTGGCAGGGGGAGGCCAGTGTGAGATAGAGAGATTCCTGCTTTGTCTGTTTTCATTTAAGCTAACCAGCCTTAATGGCTGGGAATGGCAACCCCTCCTTTGATTACATTGTCACACACCTTAGGCTGCTCTGTGTAACAAAGTCTGTAGAGTGAAGAAAAAACTTTGCAAAGTTGCTCTTAGTTGTTAACTGGTAGAACAAATTAGTCTTTAACCATCATACTGTGAAGAAATCTTACTTTGATATGCTAAAGAAAGGTGTTGAATTAACTAGTGTCTCAAAGTCAGAAAATGCTCCATTCATGAGGCTGGTTTCCAGGCTCAATAATTACAAATATGACATGGAAGACCGACTGTGTCTACTGCTATTACACTCAAAATGCAGCGTTTTAATTGCTAATTACTTGACAATAGCTTTCCATTATTCATTGCAATTAGCTTTTCCTTGGTGGTCACCTTGTAATCCCACGCTTTGATGACCTTTTATTTCTATCAACTCCAAGGATGTCGGCAGGTGTTGTCGGGCGCACTGCTTTCATATGGTAATCACTTAGCGCCCATTTACATGGCAAACCATGCTTTGCATCATTGCAAAACCTTGAGTGTGCGCAAAACCCCTTAAACACATAACGATCATCTAAAACAATGCCCTTCCCCTCATTGTCAAATGATTAATTAAGTTGTGTCATGTAATTGCCTCAGCACGCCGGCTGCTTTTGATATCAATGAAATCCCCAGGACTTACTTTTCCCCATTAAATTGCATTAAGACGGTGTCTCTCCAACATCTGCACGGTGTCGAAGGCCTTCTGCAGATCTTGTCAGAAATAATAGGTGGGATTTTGGAAACATGATGCTGTTGATTCTGCCCTGTCACAAGGCTTGGGCTCTCTTCATTATGTTGCCCTTCACTGTTAGTATGTATGCAAAACATCCTCTGTATACACATGCTGTGTCTGAGTGTGTGTGTGAGTTCAGTGTGGTGTCATAATTTATAACACGCTGCGGCTTAATGAAGCCATAAGCCATAATGCATATTCACTAACGTGGTGGGCTGGACTGGGACGAGCTGTAGTGATGAGTGCCCAGCCGCTACAAATTTACAGTGAGCGCTGACACTGTGCACGGACACATGCACATGCACACACACACACACACACATACAGACCTCATAAGTGCCAGAGGTTTTCCGTAGAATACTTCAGCCTATTTAACTGGGCTACTAACACACTGAGTAATTCCTACTGTGCTGTATGCTTTTTTATTTAGATTTTTTTAAACTAAACAGATAATTATCTGATACCTAGATATCCGGTTTACTGTAACACATTGCCCATATATAATAATGTGAAAATGTTCTAATATTGAATTAATCAAAACTTTCTTGTAGGGAAATACATTGATTCATTGCTGCTGATGTGGGACAACATATACATTTTTGTATATTTCCTTAGTTTTATTCTGCAATTTTAGATTTATATATTTATTTTTTACCAAAGGAATGTCTAGTAACACATCATACTAAACTATATGCATTTACCTATGATTGTGTGATCAGTAAAAATGTTCTACCATAAAGATGCAAACACATCATTTTTAATACAAATTTTGAAAATTAATTAGTTTTTATTTTGTACGTTTTCAAATGTTATTTAATGTGGAGTTTTATTCGATGGAAGAAATTTCTGAGTTATTGCCTTGTGTCACATGATATTAAATACACAACTTACAACTTACACGATTTACATTTTGTTGATACTATTAATAAATATCTGGATGGATTAAATTCCAAAATAATTTTTCTATTAGTTTAAATTGATAAAAATGATCAATTAATAAGAAGAAAATGATACATGGAATTTGGCACATATATAATAAATATGTAATCAAAGGTCATCAAATCATTACTGATCTTTAAGCAATGTCTTGAATTAACTTCTACAGTACAAAATTATTTATTGTTAATCTCATTTAAAAAAAAGTGTTTAAACTTTATTCAAGGAGTTCATTATAAATTAGGTTGGGGATTTCAAAAATTATTATAAAGTAAAATTGTATGTATGTAGACTGTGCATCTCTGAAAATCCATGAAATTCTTGTCTTGTATGTGTTAAATGAAGGCGTGCAGAACACCGTTTCATCCGGAGTGTAAAAATGTAATCTGTTCTGCTAGGGCGGTCCCTTCTCCTCCAATAGCTCCATTTGTTGGTCCCGGCGCTCTATGCTGACAGATGATAGCTTGAAGTCGTCTCCTTAGTTTGCCAGCTCTATGTGTCACTTTCAAGTCCCATTAGCCACTGGGACATACAGGAACACCCTCTCACACGTACATGTACAAACACACACACACACACACACACACACACACACACACACACACACACACACCTCCTCAACCGTTGTCAGTGCCCTCAAACTAACGCCCAAGATTTGTTACATCCCTTCCACATTCTGTCCTCCTTTCTCCATTTTACACTTGTGCTCGCAGGAGTTTGCTGCGAAAGATTTTTTTGTTTTGATTCATTGTAAGTGTGTTACATTGAGTGCTGTGTCAGATACACTTATCTCTTTCTCTCCCATTCTGTCTCCCTTTCTTTCAGGTTCGGAGCACGGTCAACAGGATCAAGGAGAGGAGAAAAGCGCTTAATTTTTCAGTATGTAATCCTCTATTTTCCTGTGAACGGGGGTGTGTATTTGTGTGTGTGTGTCTCTGAAACACACCCGTGCGACAGACTCAATTTTCCTCACAGCTTTTGCTTCTCATGATAAAAAAAAATCACCACTCTAGCAATGCCAGTGAAAGCTGGCCAGAATGCAACATTGTACCTCTGCTAGCCTCTCACAAGTCAACAGTCCGTGTTAGATGCCCTTATACATCAAACATAGACACCCCCCCCCCCCCCCACCACCACCACCACCACCACCACCACCACCACACACACACACACACTCTGCCCATTGCGCTGCACCTTCATCCCAGCAATGTCAAGCTCCGTGGTGGGTTACAAGTTTCTAATCCAGGATAAGCCGTCCCCTGACATTAAAGTGTCAACCCAGTATTTATACCTTGTTGGACGCTGCTGTTTGGCTGAAGCGGTGGGATGCTGCACGCACGTGTGTTCATGGGTGTGTGTGTGTCTATGGAGGATCACAGCATACACAAACAGGCACATACCACACACACATACGTACAATTATAGACCCAAGCACCTTGACAAATACCCACTCTAACCATTCCACACTCCTTTGCCCCAGCCATCTCACACACACACACAGACACACGCACACACAAAATGCATCTTGTCCCTTATGAGTGATCACGTTAACCCCACTCCTCTCTTGCCAGCAGCATTTTGTCCTGCCCCACCTACAGCACACTCACATGTACCCTCCAACATTCCCCACCCTCACAGATGGTCACTGAAGAAGGAATAAAACAATTTCTGACAGCTGATTGATTTGTAAAATATCAGGGTGCCCCTACTTCCTGTTGACCCCGTACCTCACAGATGGACGTTGTAAGGATAGAAGGAAATTAAATAAATGTATAGATAAATTAAAGTGTGTGTGTCTGGGACCCCTTGCCACCAGTGTGCAGGCTGATATATTGGCTGCTCACGTTATCAGTGAAGCCCCCCCATCTACCGTCATTTTTACTGCTTCCTCTCCCCTCTGGTGGTGGCAATTTTCCAATCTTGCCGAGTTCCGCTACCAGAATGCGTTTTTTAGCCATCACTGCCGCCTGACGGTTTTTAGCTAATGCTATTTTGTGCAATAAATCCTGCTTGAAATACTGTATCTACCTGTCCTGTGGTTAGATAGGAGACATTTGGCTCTAGATGACCGCACATGCCCCTATATATCCCCTTGTTGTAAAACATAGGATTGGGTATTGTGCCTTGCTGGCTGAGGGATAAAGAGGCTTTGGCGGTGTTACTGCATATGAGGTCATTTAAAGACGAATGGCACTTGTCAGAGATAGAGGGGTTTATATGTTGAATTATTTGCAAAGATTAAAGGGTTAACTCAGTGGCATAATTGACTGCAACTTCAATTTAAGGATTCAAAGTGGTAATTTAAATTATAAAAGCAAATCGCAAAGCAGCAAATACTAAGCCTTACCTTAGTAAGGCTTAGTATTTGCTGCTTTACCCTACAATTGATCTGTCAGATATCTAGCATCTCCAGGATGATCATGTGTGATAAGGAATTTTTAGGGATGGTCAAGCAGCGTAATTTACTGTATCTAAACAGTGCACATGACATCAGATGAAATGTACTGTGTATAACCAACAACACATGAAATTAATTTAAAAATTGTGGAACAATTAAACTGTATTGCTCTTGGTACAGTGACATGACACATCATTGACCTTGACCTCTCATAAATTCCACCAAACCTAATCATACACTCTTCCCACTTAAATTCTATACGGTCGACCTCTTTAGCCCTCTTCCTTGTTGTAGTCCTCTACATGGGTGTCGGTCACACAGAGCCCCAGGGGGTGGGGTTTTATACACACACTTCGACTAGTGTAGCCTGCCTGTTTGATACCAAGTACCTCCTGACCCACCCTGACCTCCCTCTTGTGCACACACAGCCAGATTGCTTTGTGAAATAAAGCTGTCAATTGCAGGCCCCAGATAAAAAACAACCCCCCCCCCCCCAACTCCATGCCCCTGACACCACTGAAATATAGATATAAATTTGAAGTGGATTAGTTTTTTTTTTTTTGAAGCAAAGAGTTAGTTGGTATCAGTACTGGTGCTAGAAAAAATTAATTGGAGTCTGATTTTCACAAGTGGACAGTCGAGAGTTGATGTTTATTTTTTGTCTTTGTCTGGTACCATAAAAATAGCTGTGGAAAAGCTGTATGTGGTTATGCTTGTTTGTTAAAATAGGTAAAAGGTCAATTAAAAGTAATTTAATCGCTGGGACCCCTGGTAGGACTGATTTATAATGACGTGTAGCAGTGCATGTATCTTTCTCTTTCCACTTGTGTGTGTGTGTGTGAGTGTGTGTTTGTGTGTGTGTGTGTGTGTGTCATAAGCAGTGAAGCTGTGCATCAACAAAAGACAAAAGCAGCCAGAATGGCAGGCCCCAAGTGTTTGCCATTTGAGGCATTCCTGCCTGATAGAAGTACAGTATGAAATATAAGAGGTCCTGGAGCCCGTTGAAGCCCCCCAGTCTGTTTGAGAGCTGTGCAAACAAATGGATTTTCTGTGATTTCTGTTTATTTTGCTCTGGCTGGAAGGTGCGTGTGTGAACAAGGAGGTCTCTTTAGTTCTGAATTCATAGAGCAGCTGCTCAGGTTTGGTGCTGGAAACGTGGATAGGACAATGCAGTTGTCTACAATAGCCCATGGCATCTATTTGTGTTCATTACTAATTGTGATTGCTTAATAAATGTATACTGTTAATCAGATAAAAAGTTCATCAATAAACAAGTGAAAGTGAAAATGTAAAAAGACAATTAGACTGATAATCCAAAAAATCTGCATCACCTATGATCAACTAGGAAAGTATGGATGAACTTGATTTCTTTGTTCTTATCAGTTTACAGGAAAGTTGACCAGTGGCTGTGTATTCCTTTAACTTGTATGAAACCATACAGTGATCTCCGGCAGCTGACATCTTCTTCCTATTTCTTACAGAACTGTGCCAGTTCCCGACCATCCAGCTCAGTTACCAGCTCTCGTCCTGTGAGTTTCCGACTAGGAACTACCCCAAGCCAGGAGGAGGAGGCCACTCCTACCTACACTTGCAGCAACACTCCAGGCCTGGGAAAGGAAGAAGAGAGGACCAGCGGTGAGTTGTCAGACCAATACCATATCATACAACCATAAAAAGACACATTGGCAGACAGCCATGCATCCTGGTATCCTCAGACTTCAATTGTATACTCTCATTTGTAGGACAGACTTCATATTCATATAAATTATAAGCCAAAAATTCTGAACCCAGAAAAACAAGGAATGAAATGGTGCCAGCTTGGAACACTGTGTCCATACTTCGACCCTACCTGTGATAAATGTAATTCAAAATAGCTGCCGTTAAAATAAAGCAATTTCTTATACTAGACTTCTGGCTAACGTTTGATTACAGATACAATTGAGGTTTTGGCGGTTTAACTATATTACTACTATCTCTAATTCACTGTTCCCACACAGTTTTTGCTACGTGATCAAAGGATTTGACGCAGCTGTCTTAGCAGCCGAACATAATAGAAAGTCACAAGATCGCTTGCTAATTTGGTTTCTCTGCTGGCCTTGCTTCTCAAAAAGCACAACCAATCCACCATCATTTATAACAAGAAAGGCCACTGATCTAGTGATATTTTCTTAATTAGAATGAAATATGACATCTAAATATATAAAAATATGTGAAGTATTTTGTTTGTTGTGTACCTTTTTTTATCTTAATATACCCTCTCTTTTGAACAGGTCAGCACCTGTTGCCTTGCATTTTGAAATTTTCAGTTCAGAAATTGTATTGCCATGAGAAGGATTTTAATTTTCACTTTGCAGTTTAGTAACTAAAATGCAGCTTCAGCTTTCCCTGATTAATTCAGTGGAATTTACAAGCGATGAGAGCCCATGTGTGGCGTGTGTCTGTGTATGTACATTATGTGGGTGGCAGACTATGTAGGCTGCACCTGATTCATCCAAACATCTACTGTATGATTGAAAAGGCCCAGTCATCCCAATGACACCCTCCTCTCTCTTTCATTCTCTCTCAAGGTAATATATTTTACTTTTTATTTATGTCACTTATGTCACAAATTCCATTTATTTTCTCTGCATAATCGTTTTATGTGCACTCAGTTGCAGTTTGTTAGGAACACCTAAAAGTAATGCAGTCTAGCCCAACAGCATATGGTGTCTTCATTAAAGTTGCAGTGTTGCATTAGAGACTCTTTTAGAGAGATGTTGATTCAACTTAATGGTCATTTTGGAGGCTGTAGTTAGTTTGCGGTACTCTCACTTGTATTGTGTTATACTGAGAGGTGTTTGTAATATTTAGACAATCTTTACTGATAGAAAAAGGTGCTCAAAATATTAGAAACACAAGTCTTCAAAACGATCATAAAGTTGCATTAAGTTTTAGCTCCATATATATACATATATTCCCCCACTGTTCCCCCACTGGCAAATCTGCAAGGCATTACTGCAAGGCACTCTGAAACAGAGTAGCGACTGGCCTGTTGAGTGAAATCAGACATCAGAAAGCTGATTTTAAACTTAAACACTAACCAGACACCCTGGCTTCAATCTTGCTGCGTGACCCATGCTGCACTCAGCAGAGTTAAGAGTCATTTGGTTGTAGAAAAGATTGGAGACACCGGTTTCAAAGCAAGGAAAGAAATAGGGAGAGGTCGAAACCTGGTTTCATTCTGTAATACAAAGCCGGTCTTAGTGTCACTTGTTTTGTTACCCTAGTTGATGCAGCATTTTCAGCATCACACTGAAAATATTTTATTTACAACGTGGATGTATTTATTTGCAATGTGATTTTAAAAAAAGGTATCACACTTTTTTATGAAAATATTTTAGCTTAAATTACACTGGTTAAAAAAGTATATTACTGACAATAACAGAAATAAGAGGGCAGACAGCGTTTAGGTTATGACCCCCCATTTATGGGAAGAGTTCCTATGCTGATCCCTGAGATATAATGTCACCAGAGTGTTTATTAAATTAGATTAGTAAATCTGCACTTTTTCAACCTTTTAAAGATACGTTGTTAACACTTTTTTTTATTCACTGACAATGAGATGGAACAATTTAATATGACTTAACGCACAGTATCTTCATCTGGTAAAATACTATGTGGGTCATGGTTTATGACTTGTACAATAATGAAATTCCCATTTGAATAGTACATGTGCTGTGTGTTATTGCTCCTTGTTGCCGCTCTGTGCACCTCTCAGACTGTGATTTACTGCGTTTCCTTTGCAGGTGATTTGCATGGTCCTCGAAACTATTACTGTCTCTTTCATTCACTCAGCGCGCAGTAGTTAAATCAGTCTCTACGTCGCTTTTACATGACTGAACCTCCTATGCAACCTGACAAATCAAACAAGGCAGCAGAGATCATGTTTTTTGATGTAACACAGTTGCAGAAATAATTGATTGTCAGACGATATTATTCAGCCCATTTGTTGCCCCTCCAATCTGCTCCCAACTCAATGCTACAACATGCAAATCTGGGTGATTGAGTGCTGGCGGGTTGGCGGCCAGGTGCTCCTGCACTACAAACTAATACTACTGTATGCGTATTATCCTGTAGCAGGGCATACAAAGGCAAACATTTGCTCTCATGACACTGTAGCTAATCATCAATGTGAACCCAACTCACTCGACTGTAATCTTAAACTATGATTAAGAAGAGGTGTAACAGCAGTTGATCAGTTTATCCGGAGGGTGTGGACATTTTGATTATTTTTTATAAAATTATTTATTTTGTCAAACAGTGTCTCTAAAAAGTAATCTAGACTTAAGCAAGCAGGTGAAAGCTGGTGAAAAGGTGGCTTTCTAATGGCGATGCGTTTATTTTGATTGCATGCTCAACATATGGTACAATATAGCATGTCTTCTCACAAACAAACAGATGGGCCCTGCTTTTTCCTAACAATAACCACAGCATCTCCTGAGTGATAGTGGTAGCTTGCATGCACAAGGTCAACCCCTTCTTGGTAGGAGGGAGTGTTTTGGGGGTTGTTCTGCTTTTGATACCTTTATGCCATTTCCATCTTTCTGTTTACTCAAGTTGGTTGGCACAAATGTCTGAGGCAGACAGTGGGTTATGTTCAGGGTACATGGTGAAAGATGTGAACAAAGTAAAGGGAATATTTGCTGTGAGCATAAGAGAAGGACAAGTGCATAATGAAGGAATAAAAGAGGAATAGGGGGTGAAGTGTGGAGGGATTTGAATTGAAAGGGAAATGGCTGTGTGGGTGTTTGTGTATGTGCACAAGAGTTACATTCCTGATGAGATGGCCCCACACAATGGCTGAGTTGAAGGTTGCGAGCGCTTTTAACCAGTGTTACTTCACGTCATGTTCTTGCTTTTTTTAAAGCCTCCTTCTCAACAAGTAAAGATGGCCAAGCAGTAATCTTTCTTTTATGGTTCATGTTTTGAATTCATAAAGTCATTGAGTTTTCCTGTGGGGTCGCTTATGTTTCAAACTGTGTCTGACTACACTGTAGATATTGTTTTATGTGTAATGAAATTTGGGTATGTCATGCTGTTTCACATCTAATTTGTGTCAGTATTTGATGATAGAATATTACACACACTACAGTATAATGCAATTGTGATGACACTTTCTAAATGTGAGAGTTATGTTAGATATTTTAGTCAGGATTTTATCATGTTTGATTTAAAATGTTAAGCACCTACAGGTGTAGCATTAGACAGACTGATTGGTCAGGTAGTTTGTGAGTGTTTCCCAAGAGTCCGGTCCTCACAAGTTCACTGTAGCAAACTTGGTTTCTGGTGTCATTTCCAGTTTACGTAACCCAGCTTGTAGGAAACATATGCCTGCACATTGCTGACATCTGACACCCCTTCCCCTACTCTTTTGCAAACATGTGTTCCTCAACATCTCTCACAATTAGGGGCCTTCTAGATAAAGTACTGTGGCGGTCTATTGCATGCATCTTCTGCAGATTACACACAGATCCTTCGCTGACACCACCACGAGGTTGACTCCCCCCTTATCTCCCTCCACCCACACACCATCACTTGTCATGCATGTTTAGCCCAGTTCATTGACATGTAGCAGGATCCCTTGCTCCACAAATACAAAAAAAGAAATATTCCCTTGTGGAATGACAGCATGTTTGCAGCAATTTCATCTGGGTGCTTGCTGTTGAATCTGTTTCTGTATTTGAAGGTCCACTTCTGTGGACCACCAGGGCTTGCAATACTGACACGTCAAATGTGACAATATTTTCAACAAACATTACAATATATGTCAAGGGGATATTATAATATTTAAGGGATAATTATTAGTGTTGTCAGAAGGAATTTACACACAAAACTTAGTAATTAGGATTTCACATCAATGAGTACTAGATAAATGTTTGATTGAATGTCTATGTCTTGCTTGGAGTGTTAAGTGATGATATCCATGTACTACTGCACCTACTGTTATTTGTAATTACAGTATTTTATTTATGTAATATTATGAAATATAGCCAGAAACTGTTTGAGAGTTGTGTAAAACTGTTGTCTATCCACTGGTGTAACAAGCCACTGATATTTGGCATGCTTTAGGAATAAGAATAATAATTTGTTGCTGTGGGAATCAACATCACATTGATAATTTCCATAGAAGAACAGCCCAGACACTAGAGGCGAGGTGTGCTGGTGTGTCTGTATGACAGGGGTATTTGGCCTCTGATCTGTTCAATGTCTCTCTGATGCAAAGTGATGTGTACTAATTCTACATCTGCTCAAACAAAACAGGGCTCCAAAGTTCAGCCAAGTCCCAAAAAATCACTTCCTCACGACTTATCTTCCCCTGCCCTCTCTCTCTGCACAAATTAAATTTGATGCATTTTCCCTGCATCATTTTTGCATTTTGAAGTGATTGACAAATGAGTGGATATGACTTTGGGGTTTGTGTGTGTGTGTGTGTGTGTGTGTTTGTGCTTGAGAGTGGATTCACATTTGTTTTGTTGGCTTGGCTGTTTAGAGGATATGTGGCCCTGAAATGGGCTCTTGTCATGTGGGCTGAAGCTTTGAGGACTTGATTGTAGCCTCAGTGTAAATACCCAAACAAACAGGCTACGGCCAATGTGCATTCGGTTTGCCATGTATTTACATTCCTCTTCCTCTCTCCCACTTGGTTTCTCTCACCGACTCTCTTACATCGGATTTGTTAATTTGTAGTTACTCGCTAGCTTTCCTTTCTTCTTTCTTCTGCTCTCTCTCTTCCTCTGACACTCCTTTTATTTCCTTCTTTCTCTGTTTGTTAACGATACTTGTAATATTTGTGGTTCCAAGTGGCATGGCTAAATTGTGAAAAGGACTTTGTGACAGGTATTGAGATTTAAGTTGTCAGTGTAAAGATTGTCTACCATTTCTCACTGTTGTGTGAAAAATCTCAAAAACATTCTTAGATCATTTGAAACACTTACAACAACTGCATTTTCTGCACTCATACTACATTCTAGTATGTCATATTCATCGCACCCAATGAAACAGATCCAAAGATGAAATATTGAGCCGATTTGGTTGTTCTTAAGTGGCTTTAAGCGCAACTGTTTATGCATATTCGCCCAGCCGCTACAAAGCACACCAGGCTTCTCAAATTTGTTTTCCGCAGCTGTTCTGCATAACAACGCCACGCTATCACGCACACGCAAAAGTCTGGTGAAGGGAATCTATTCATAATTCAAAGAAACAACAAGGCAAAAGCAGTGGCGTTGTCAGATATAACAAATTGAGGAGGAAAAGAGTTGAATTTGTATCCGCTTACAGAGGTTGACTGCATTATACATACTGCAGGTGCTGCTGAGTGTGTGGTAATAGGATATATGATGGATGGCCAAGCCGCATGGGCTCCCATTCCTCTGGGTTATTCATCTATTTATCTGCTTATTTATTTATTCCTTCACCCAGAGAGACCCTCAAAACTCAGGATTTGCCTAAGGTGCAATAGTACCTAAAACAGCGTTGGCCAGTATGGAAATAGGGCTGCTCTCTCTGAGGTCTAGAAGTCCTCTGTTGAGCATGTGTCAGGTGTACTGATGTCTGTGCTGATGTTCATTGGTGGTGTTGGTGGTTTAAGGAGGCCTGCAGTGTTTTGAATCTTGATCGTTCAACTTTAAACTAAACCAGAGAACAAAACCATGACACATTTTCTCCATAAGAGCTTCTCAGAAACCACAAATGAAACTCACATTGCGCACACATATATTGAACATCCGTGCAAACTTGTCCAGACAAATTCCAATACATGTTAGAGCCAAGCTGTTGTCTCTTGAAAGATTGTTTGTCTTGATCCACTTGTATCCCTGCTGGTGTAAGACTGAATCCCGCCAAAACATTCATCATTGTCTGTTTTATTTTCTCCTCTGCTGCCCTACTGTCTAAATAAACAAGACATTTGCAAATATTTCAAAAATTAAAGATCTACCTTGTGAAATCAAAGACAACATGATCATGAAACTGAAACCAAACAAGATTAAATCATACTCTAGCAATTGTGTATGACATATTTGAAGAATATTGGATTGATACAATTTGTAGCAGTCAACCACCCAACATGAAGCCAAACTTACAGGGCCTCCTGTGACTGCCACACCTTTGATCACACACAACCGTCCGCTAACTGTCTTTCATGTTTAACCCTGTCACTGCTCTCATGTCAAGGTCGTCACTCAAGGATCTGCATGTTCCCTGGGGCAGGTCACCTCCCTTGGGCCAGACTGTCTCACAGTTTACCACTCCCACCACGCCATGTCATTTCAGCCCTCTCCAGCAAAGAGGGGATGCTCACATGTGCACACACACACCAAATTGTCTGCAAGTGTCTTAACACAGTACTAAAGCACTCACCAGTACTACCGTTGTGCAGCTGCCAACAGAACCAATATCAGCCACACACACAGAACATTTTTCCACTGTCCTCATCTCAACAGCCCATGGCAACGACATAGCCGGCAGCTTACGACGAAGCAAAGTGGGGAAGGGAAGAAGGAGGTAAGGGGTGGGGGGGGGCCGTAGATCAGGGCAGGGAGGATGGCGGTGCGACCAGGAGGTGACAGGGGAATAACATCCCTTTCTCCTCAATCGACAGGGACCATAACTCCTGCCTCTCCAGGGACAGATTGAGAAAGGCAATAGCCCAAGGGGCTGTGAAGCACGGATGCTTAGGAGAATTGAAAGTTAAAAGAAAAACGCAGTTTGCCGAGCCACTGCCACTGATTCAGCCGACAGCCCCGCTCTTTGCCACTGGAATTTTCTTATTTCTTATAAATCTTGTTTAAATTTTTTTGAGAGGGCAGTCGAAAGCCCCAAGTGGCACACGGCCCATATAGATTATCAAACAATAAATCTCCAGGGCTTGTTGTCTAGTATCTTACAGAGTTCTGTGCACTTATTGAAGTTGGTGGGAGAATGTACACATCCTTCTTTTTCAGTAACCTGAGGTGTTGTTCTGCAGTAAATTTATTTTTTTTGGTGGGAGAGGTGAATGAGATGAAAATTGTTTCTATAGAAATTAACTTTCTCATTTGAGTTCATTACCACTAGTTTGTGATAAACTGGCATAATTGAACACCCTGACACTATTTTTTCATTTTATTTAGGCAGTAATTGTATCTGTTTTTAATATTATATATTATATTTATATTTGTGTCACGTTGGGTGTGGCAGGTCTGATGTGGGTGGACTATGAATATTCCACTGACAGTTTTTACATTTTACTAGTGGTTAACAGGCAAATACTTTACATTATATAGGAGAAACTGTAATGTGAAATGTATTTAGTGTATTTTGTTAGTGAAGTAAATTCATCTGTGATACAGTCCCACCAGAGCTGTGAAGACCAAAACTGACTCTGAAGTCTAGGGGATTAAACCTCCAGGGGGCTCTATTACCAAGAATGCAGGTGTAAGCTAATACAGTTTGATTTACTGTAAAACCACAAATGATAAAAACGGAATAGCGGAAACGAATATAGATATTGTAAATTGATTACTGTATGTCAGGGGTGTGTTTGGGGGTGTGCTGCAGAACACCATATGTAGTGACTGATGAGTTGCAGTAAATGTAATTGTTTAATAATAGTATAGCATGGCAAATCACACTTTTTAACTGCTTTGTGATTATGCAGTGAGGGCTATGTCAGCAAAGAAATCACTGCTCCTCTCTCCCTCTCGCTCCCTGTTTTATCTTGTTTGTTTCAAACTCTTTATCACTGTCCCCTCACTCTGTCTGTTGTCTCACTTTCCTCATTTCTGTTTTTCTGTTCCTTAACAATTCCCTCCTCTCACTTTCAGTCTCTCTTCTTTCTCTTTTTTCCCCCTTTTCCTTTCTCTTTCTCTCTATCGCCCATCTCTCTCGCTCCCTTTATCTTTTTTCATATTCTTCGTCACTTTGTCCCTCTACTCCTACACAGCCACATTCTCCTGTTTGGAGTAGGTGGGAGTGGTGGGGAGCAGGCGGGCAGCAGCTTTTATAGCCTGATCAATTTTACAGTGGCTTATTGAATAGGTTTTAATGCCCTTCTTTATTTTCAGTTGTAACCCACAGAGTGTCTGCTGCTCCAGGGCCGATGTGATGGCTCACCAGAGAGAGAGACAATAAATTTTAATACATTGTCTATGGAAAATTACACATGTTTAATCATTGATTTTTATTGGCTCATCATAATAACATTATCCCAGTGGGTGAGGGTGGGCAAAAGAGTCGCTCATAAAAGAAAAGAGGTTGAATTAGTTATGGCATTTTGTGAAGCTGACAAAATGAAATGCTGGCATAACTAACTTCCTTCTGATCTAATGTACAGTGTACTAGTTGGGACTGTAACTGTTGAAAAATTAACAATTTGAAACAACCATTTAAACAAGTGGAACCTTCTCCAGATATTTTCCTCTTCCTGTTGCCGGTAAATCAGTATGTCTGTTTGTTGAGACAAAAAAAGAAGATTAAATGTCAACTATGACTTCAAATAGGTCATATTGTTTAAAATAATATATAACCTGACCAAATTATATTATGTCCAGGGTGGGTCCTTGATTTTAACCCACCCTGAATAACTAAGACATGGGTGACTTAGAATCTTTACAGACACATTATGTACATGATTTCTTACCGGGCTATATGGTAAGAAAGTAATCTCAAGTCATTTTTCTCAAGGATGTTTCTCAAAATGTTCCACTAAGTAAAATGTGTTTCTACTAAGTTTATGCAGTTTATTTTAATACATAAAAATACAAATATATGTAGGATGAATTTCATCCAATGAACTTCATAAATTGTTACACACATTCTTTTCTTCCTTATAATATTATTATTTTGTTTTTTAATGTCATGTATTGTTTAAAAAATAAATAAATAAAATATATATATATAATTTTCTTATTAATACATCTAATAAGAGTATCTAATAAGAATATGACTGCTGACTTAAAATAAAAACTAATTTGAAATGCAATTCAAATAATGTTAATGCTGATGTATCTGAAATACTAATATATGTCTTTCATTTGGTCAAGTTTACTCTGTGTCACATCAACTGTTTCACTTCAACAGCTAGAGTGCAAGAAAGGTGGAATTTGAATGTGTGCGTGCACCAAGATTTATCGTCTGCATATAAAAAATATCAGGATCATTAAGTCTAACTCTACTGCCATCACTGCCATCAAGCTGATGAAAGCTGGCAAACACACAGACTTCATAATGCCTGGTGTTTGTGTGTGCGTGTGTGTGTGTGCTTGCGCGTGTATATGTTTGTGTGTGTAAGAGATGTGATGAGGTAGATTGACTACTGACATCCGTATAGCAGTGCCCTTTGTGTCCCTGCCTGGCAACCTCATTCTCCCGTGTGTGTGTGTATGTTTGTGTGTCTCAGAGAGGGTATGAGAGAAGGTAGACATTGTTGTACTGTGTGTGTGCGTGTGCGTGTGTGTGCGCAAACATCCTAGATTTTTAAATCTTTGTGTTTATCAATGCTGTATGTTCTCATTCTTGTTTCTGTAATCTTGTATGTTTGCAAATACTGTATTATAGCTGGTGAGTGTGTGATTGTGATGGTCTGCGAGTGTAAAAATGTCACGATGAGTTTGGGTAAGTGAGGGAGCAAGTCGGTGAACCTGCATACATGGGTGTATACACAAATTTCTCTCTCTCTCTCTCTCACTCTCTCTTATATACACAAATGCACACATACATACACACACACACACACATACATACACCACACATAGAATGCACACACAGGGGTAGGTTAGCCCTCCTCCACACCAGCACCTGCTCCGCTGAAGGTGAAAGAAGTGCTCACTTGAGCTCATTGAAAAGTAGATGTGACAGTAAATTTTTCAGGCCCTTGTGAGATGGGAGATCTTGTTATAGCAGTCAGGATGGGGGTCAGGGCAGTGGCTGCTTGATGATTGAGGAAAAGAGAAGTAAATTCATTCTGCTTCGGGCACTTTGTCAAGTGCCAGTAGCTTACTGTTGAGAGCCACTCACCCATCACCGTGTTACGGCCCCAGAGGTCACCTCCACCGCCATAAATCTGCCTCGCCTGCTAAACCTACTGCCTTCCCCCGGCTGAGCAGGAGCAGGGAGAGGGGCTGCAGCAGCAGCTGCTTCTGCTGCTCCTCATAGTCACTCAAATGAAAAAAAGACAGAGGGAAGAATATAGATTCTCCTTTTGATGCAGTTGATGGTATAAGAGCAGGACAATGTGTGTACTGTGCCACAGGGGGGACGTGTCCGTTTGGACTAATGGTTGTGTTGTGTGTGAAAGGATGGATGGATTGCGAGTGGATGGGGGAGGGGCTTGCATGTGTTTGCATATATATATATTTTTTGTTATTGGGAGTCATACAGTGTGCTCATGTGTGGAGAGGAGGATATTTGCAGCTTTTCTATGTAAATCAAAGGCAGTGTGCTGAACTTTTTTCAGACCGCCGAAAAATGTTACTGATTTAATAAGAGAGATTTGTGCAGAAACATAGCAGGGACAGGAAAATGTAACAAGAGAAGACTGATATTGCAAACTCAACACTTGTAGTTGCTTTTCAAATATTTTTGAAGAAAGAGAAAGAACTAGAACTAATAATCATCTGTCATAGTGTCCTGCATCACCTCACTCAGGGATATGCGTTATGACGATATCTTTCGTTTGACAATAGAAAAACATTTATCGTTCACTATTATGCTTTATCATTTAATAATATTTTAATATAATATAATAATATTTTGGTGAGGAAAGGCGCTTTTCACAGCAGCAAGCAGCATCAGTTTGCTAACCCACAACCTAGCTAACATTAGTTACATTAATTGCTGTGTCGTTCTTACCTCTATGTCATGGTGTTTGTCCTGGTGTTGAATTGCATACCCCACCAAAATGCCATGTTCTATTGAATTTACAAAACGTGTTCTATATCGACGATATGTATCGTTATTGGGATATGAAATGACCTATATCGAGATATGAATTTTTTGCCCTAACCTCACTCTTCCGTGCAGAACATCCTCGTCAGCCTAGACAAGCGAAATTCCATTGTAAATCACCTCTGTACTATATTCGCTGTCGTCAAACTGGCCTCTGTTAGTCTCGGGTGGTATGTTCGGCCCCAGTCCAGCCGCTTTCAGTGGGAGGCTGTATTGGAACCACTGGACTCTAGATTAATTTGTCATTTGAAATGTAAACCATTACTTTTATAGTCAGACCTTTTCTCCGGTCACTTGTATTAACCAGATTCGGGTTGACAAAACTCCAGCTTACCTTGTCATCTCTCTTCATGTTCTCACCGGATCACCTCTCAGACCTCAGTACAGAGGTGTCCTCCGCCGAGCAGTCTGCTTGGAGCAAAAACACTGAACCAAACTTTCTTACGGCAGTGACGCAGCAGCGTGTGTAAAATCCCTGCAACAAAGCTTAGTTAGTGCCAGCAGCTACCACACAAAGTCTGCCACTTGAAAAGCAACAGGAGCAACAATGCCTTGAACAAAGGATGGAGCGATTGTTTCCTCCAACCTGCACAGTTGGAGCACTACACAGCAAATTGTGTATTGGTAACACAATTCTTCGGCACCAAAGCAACCCCTCTTCCTTCTTGGACTGGTAACGTTAATGTTAACTTAACTGCGCATGATACATGTACCCAGCTAAACACAGGACCACTTAAGTTTTGTGAATGTACATGTTTTATTTGTTGTGATCTTTTCATAGTTAGGTTATTCCATAGTTAGCTCTGCCACACCGTTAAATTGATGTTAATTATGTTTCACACAGACACAGAGTCTTCAGTGCAAACTAAATATCTTCTTTTTTTAACCTGGCACCATTATCCTACACAGATCACGTACATATACCTTGAATTGGCCTTCAACAAAGCCACACATGCTGATAGGAAATTCAAAGCTCCTGCTTCACATACTTTGTGAGTCAGTTTCTGACTAAATGTGTGTTTTTTCCATGCACACGGAACCGTACACGGAACATACAGAAGCAGGACAAAGAAACAATCACATTTTCTTTCCGGTGTGCACTCACTTTCTCTCTCTCTTTCACACTCACACACACACACATACACACACACACACACACACAACTTTCTATTCTTTACATTTATTGATATTGTGTGTTTAACTTTTGTTATCTCTTAAAGTATTCTTTATTTTGTGCAAGAAAAAAATAAAAAAGATAGGTTTCCCGTTTTTAAAATACATAGGTACTAGACTAGCTGCCATTGGGCTGCTAGTACATTACTGATTTGCCATAGGGTTGCATGAATTACAATATGTAAGTGCTTAAGGGTTAGTGATGCTGTACTGTGCAGACTTGGATGTTGCATCCCAATTTAATACACACACATATATATATCAGATTCCGGTTCCCATTCCAGCAGCATTCCCCACCAGTATTTCCCGCTGGGTGCCCCTTGCCCCAGGCCTGAAAACCTCCTCCTCCCGGTGGTCCAAAGCTCCGGTGCTAGCAGTGTAAACACCAACACTCCCCCAGTACTCTGAACACCCAGTCCAGGCACAGTAGGTGAGCAATAGGACCATTTTCTGCACAGCTAACTGGGCTAACTAGTTAACAGCAGCTACAGTTAAGCCTAGTTTACATAACACGATTTTTAGCTTGATTTGCCGCTCTGCGACAGTCAGGCTGTGATCGGGAGTAAATCAGCAGTCAATCGGCGGTCGCCAGTCGTTATGTGTGAACTATACAACGACGCAACAAAACGGCTCCCTGACAGATTTCTGACACATCGCCGACGTCTGCCAGATATCTAGCATGCCATATATCTGGAAGAGTCGGCCGACTTCACATCCACATACAGCCAATGACAGCAGGCAGCTGGCAGAGCAGGCAGCTACTTTTTCACTGCAAAACACTTTTTACTCACCTCCAGCTCTCTCTGTAGCTCAGATGATCCCTGCTACCTGCGTGTGCTAATCCATTCTTTTACTCATATTTTTTGTCTTTATAATTTCTATCTTTATAATAATGAACAATAGCTGTATCATGTGTAGGTTCGCGTCATTTCCCGTTTCACATTTCCCGTGTGTTTTCTTGACAAAACGTGGTTTGGAGACCAGCATCGGGTGACAGAGTCGTGAGCTGCTCGCATTGTGTGTGACCCCTCTGTCACCGATCAGTCACGTAGTGTGAATGCCACAGCGACTTCAAGACTCCCGTCACAAGACGGCAAGTTGTGTATTCTGCACAAGGCATTAGCAGCAGTTACTCTGGTGATAGGCTGCCCCTGTCTGTTTGGAGTATGACTTAGACAGGTGGCCAATTCTTATATATTGTACCTTTTTAAAGCAAGAAAAATTTTAACTGCATGAATCAGTTTTGAAATAGTACCATATATTGTGTTAGTAGCAGCACTCAATGGTGTACACTGCAGCTGTGCCCATAGTAAATACACTGCTAAACAAAAAACCTGCATGAATGCAATCGTGATAGAAATAATAAGTCAGCAGCTTAATGTTTGTGTCCAAAAAACATGTTGTTACATGTAAAAGAGTAGTTCATTGTTGTAATACACATGGAAAAGTAGGTCACAGTAGTGCCACATTTTTTAAATGGTGCTGATTTCATTTTGGGCTTAAGTCCACCAACACTGGTTGATGATGAGCCATTTTATTCTGATGAAATGTAAGATTGGTGGTTCTTCACCTGTTTAAAATTGTTTAGCACTGCCAACATATTCTCTAGACCACATCAGAAGTAGATCCAAGATACCAAGGAAGCACAAATTAATTTTTTGTACTTAATGAGGGCCAAAAAAATGTCTTTTATCACAGCTGTTAAACTGTTAACTGTAGAAGTTTTTCAAAACATCAAGGCTCATGGACCCTTTATGTAGAATTCTCCCTCAAGAAGTATTTTTGGATCACTTTGGCTGTAGCATTTAGAATCCCAAAGGTCACTTTTAAGAGTGTGGATAGTTTTTATGATTAGCCCCATATTCTTTCATAGGGTCACACCAAAACAGACGTCAACCATACACAAAACCATAGGGGAGCCTGGTCTGTCTTTTTTTAAATTGATAATTGGTATATCATGGAATTATTGATATATTTTGCCATATGCTAACATTTTTCTAGGATGGTGGTAGAGAACTAAAGTCAGAAGAAGGAAAAAGGATCTGGGGTGTGTGTGTGTGTATGTGTGTGTGTGTGTGTGCACATGCGTGCGTGTGTTTCTATGTGCGTGTGAGTGTGTTGTTTTTTTGAAACACATGCTTGTCCACATATGTACAGTTTGTGAGTGATATGTTTCTTTTTGAAGTGTGCCATAATTACACCTGCCCTAACCATGTGTATGCATTTGTATTAAACTATCCATGTGTACATGTGTGTATATGTGTGTGCAGATGCCTTTTAAGCTAGCTGTGTATGAACGCCAGCCTGCTTTCAATATAGCCTCTTATTAGGTGGTGATTATCCTGCCTGCATCTGGCTTCTTTCAGCCTTTGACTGGAAGTTGGAGAGGCCAGGGGTACCCTGGGAGGAAAACTTCCTGAATGCAGCTTTCACCCTCCACCCCTCAATTCCAGTGTACCCCTCAACCTCTCAAGGAACAAATTTATTTTAAAAATGATGTTTTTATATAAACAATAGGAAATTCTGAATTGGGTGGAGAAATGTGCAGGTGGTGCTCAAACTATATTTGCATACAAGGATGGATGAAGCCAGAAAGGTATGGTAGAAGTTAGCTTCCAGTTAACATCTGCCCGTTATACAATTGCACTCACTATATCAAGTGTCTGTCCTGAATTAACCCTGGAATGGATGGTGAACACTTGTGAACTCCTGGTTCACAACTATTGTGCATTTGTACAGAAGAAAGTTCTCTTACAAATATAATGCAAAATTATATTTAAAAAAAAACTGAATTTTATCTTGCTAGTTATCAGTTTACAGACTTTCTACTATATCTTCTCGTGGGTGTAAAATGCCGCAAAATTTGATCTCTTTTCAAAGAGAGATTTGAAGAAACCACAATACTGTGGTATGTCAACAACCATCATTCACAATGGCTGCATTTGTGTGTGGTCATTGCATTTAGTCACAAGTGTCGACCACAAGCTATTGGGCATAATAGGAGGGATTAATATGTCTTTCTTCTAATACAATTTAAACAATAAGAAATATCTGACTGATATTGTGGTGAAAAGATTAACCCATAGCTTCTCTCTCTGTTTTGACAATTTTCAAACATGATCTTTTTTGCACAAAACATTACCCTAGCCTAGCCTCCAAAAACACAGTTGATAAGCACTATGTTTGGCGCTAATCCTCTGCCTGCCACAACACAGAGACACACATAATTTCCTGTTCCTCCTGATCCTACCCATTCTAAACTTACATAACACCACTGGATTATATAGAAAAAAACAGATATTTTTTTTCAGAAACTGTAAAGCAGAACAGGGACAAAGGAAAATAAGAAGACAAAACAGAAGAAATAGATAGTAGACAGGGAGAAAACAGTGTGGCAGGATCCCGAGGGCCTGGCTAGGGACTTTGTAGAAGCCCATACATCAGCTGTCACCCGATGGGCTTCCAAAGAGGCACAACAGAGAAACACAATAGATTGGACAGATGGTCCCAAACAAACTGCAGTGGGTTTGATGCTATTAAAAGCTGTTTACCTCATGCCAGACGCCAGCAAGTGTAGTGGATGCATTGTGTGATCATTTCAGAACGACTGAATGTGTGTGTATGTGTATTGGACTACCAGCTTCTGGTGTTTCAGTAAACCCTCTGGTGTGTTTTTTAGTCACCAAATGATCATTTGTAGCGAGTAAGGTGTGTGTGCGTGCGTGCGTGTGTGTGTGTGTGTGTGTGTGTATGTGTGTGTTTAGTTTTCTCATAATTAAGATATAATCAAAGACAACACGTGATGGTGAAACACTAACAGTGTGATGATTGATTTGCACACAGTGAATGCCAGCCAACTTCGTAGGACATGACAAACTTTTGGCTGATAACCAATAACCAGCAAATATAACCCCCCCACCCTCCCTTTTTTTCCTTTTAACCCCCCCCCCTTCATCTGCTCTCCTAAACAGCGGCTCTGACACCTCAGAGTGATGAACTCCTTCAATGCGCTGACCTTTCTCCTTCGGACTAGTCATCCGCCCTCATGCCCTCGTCCATGTAGATGAGACAGAGACAGATGAAGATATTTTGCAATGTGTGGGTGTCAGTGGGGATGGTGGGCGGGTGTGTCATGCAGTAACACAGTGAAATTAGTTTTGGTGTTGGTGGATGGCGGCCGACCCACCCTCAGATCAGGGAGATTAATCCAGACACACGAGGCCTGTTGGAGAGCAGTCATGACAGGCCCTGGTTCATAACAATGATATACCTACTGAGATTATGTTCATATATATATGTGTGTAACTTTCAGGTTTAACATACAGATTGTTGGACTGCTGTGAAAATAAACAATGTAAAGACCAATTTTCAGTGTAAAGATAGACCAAATTTAGTATGGTTCCTGAATTCTGTATCATTAACCAATTTTTATAGGTGTGGTGTAGCTCTAATTTACCTGATTAGAAAAACAATCAACCCAATCCAATCCATTTTTCACTTATAATATTTTGCTTATAATTAAACTCCATGTACCTATAGAATAAATACAAATGTTCATGATCTCATTAAATTCTGAGTTTACCATATGTTAGCAGTTACAGCCTAATGACAACAGCTGACTCTGCTGGATGGCTAACATAGTAGCTAATATTACAATCCTGCTTCTGTATTACCTAATAACATGAAAAAGTTGCTGATTCAGTGAGTGAGTGTGGAAGGACCAAAAATTTTTTTTTTAAATTGCTAAATTAGTTTGCAAATGTTACTAACCAGTGAGCTTGCAAGAATTTTTAAATTCTGTTTAATTGATAACACAACAGCTAGTCAAGCAGGTATGGTCTTTGAGTCTTTCAACTCGATTGATGCAATTTGAGTCATTATTTGCACCCAATATCCTCAGATTTGCAAACTTTTCTGGGACCCATTCTGTTTAACATCTACATACTTCTGCTGGCTCAGATTATGAATACTGAAATATATTACCATAATTATGCAGCCCACACACAAATTTGCATAACCATATCACCAGGGGACTGTAATCCCATACAAGTGCTGAGTAAGCATTGAACAAATAAACTACTGGATTTGCCAGAATTTTCTCCAATGAAATAAATGGAAACATGGAGTAACTGTTTTTGGAGCCAAGAAAGAACGATTAAAAGTCAGTGCTCATCTTCAATCAGCAATGTTATAAACCGCTCAGACCTAAAGTTAAACAGCCACATTACAGTCGCATGAAGAATATATCAAGGATTAAATGACTGATTTCAGCAGGATTTAAAAAAACTTGCCCATGCATTTATCTTTAGTTGGCTCAACTACTATAAAAGTATCTTTACAGGTCTCCTTAAAAAAATTTAACAGACAGCTTTTAGCTGATTCAGAACGACACTGCTCGAGTCCTCACTAAGACCAAAAAAGTGGATCACATCTCCTCAGATCTGAGGTCTTTAGACTAGCTTCCTGTCTGTCAAAGAATTGATTTTAAAATGTTGCTGTTGGTTTATAAAGCACTGGATTGTTTAGGGCTAAAATACATTTATGATCTTCTGCTACTTATGAACCATCCAGATCTCAGGTCGTCTGGGACAGGTCTGCTTTTTGTCCCCAGAGTCAAAACGAAACATAGAGAAGCAGCATTCAGCTTTTGTGCACCATATATCTAGAACAAACTCCCAGAAAACTGCAGGTCTGCTGAAACACAGTTCTTTTATATCAAGGATTAAGACTATTATTTTTTGCAGTTGCCTTTTATTAAATCAAATATGAGCCTTTTTTTTAAATGTATTTTTATGTTGCTTTTGTTTTAGGTAAGGCACTTTGAATTGCCTTGTTGTTGAAATGTGCTATACAGATAAACTTGCCTTGCCTTGTTGGAATTAGCAATCAGCAGTACCTCTAATCTGTTGTGAATACATTTTCATAATTCAGCTTAATACATAGAACTACTTAGCTATAATCGTGCTTCATTGTAATCTATTTAAGACAGGGTGTTGCATTGCAATTCAAATATTTTTTGAACAGAAATGTTTTTCATTGACTATGTGATAGCAAGGTGGCATTGTGATTAGAGATATTGTCCCATTGGATCCAAGGAGTAACTCTGGTGTCCATCAGCAATCATCTGGCCTTTTTAAGTGTCCTTGACCAACCCTTGCAGTACCTTCGCAGTCACTGTAAAATAATCCAGATGTGAGAATCATTTAAGTGCCAGAAATGTAAAATGGGTGTCAGAAGTTGATGAATATAGTATCATTAGCCACGCTTGTCTTGCCTTCTTTGTTTTCTGCTTTAATTGGCCCCGATTTATAATCCTCCACCTTTGGGACGTCCTTTGTAATCCTGTCTTGTTTTCTTCTGTAATTGGTTCAGATCCTACAGGTCACATAGAGGGGAGAATTCCTTGCATTACTTTTTTTATTTTTAAATTAACTCGTGGTTCATGTGAACACTGAAAAGCTTTTGCTATTGTTGGTTATTTAAATAGTTTTGCCATTTGGATTAACAGGTCACTGCACACTCAATCCTTGGTAGGATTGTCTATGTCCATATTTTGAGATATTAAATTACTAGTTTTTGCAAGATGGATCCTGAATAAAGAATTTTGAGAGAGTACCCATTTTTTACTAAATGCTTCACTGATAGTGATATACCCTATAGAAGAAGAAGAATGACACAAGTAATTAAATTGCAAAAACTATCCCTTCCCTTGCCCACTTCCTGGAAATTAAAAGCAACATTGTAGTGATAAGGTGTGGTCCCTTTCTATTCGATGATTCTGAAATTACAAAATAATAATGGAAATGTATTAATTGATGTTCAGCTCAGCAGATGCAAATTAATTGGTAAGACCACATCTGGCTTCTGTTGAATGTTGCTCTTAGATGGTGATTGTATCATTATTCAGTACAACTATGACAAACACACCCACAAGGTTGTTTTATGATTTTTCAGGATAATATTTGGGTTGTAAAATTTGCATGGAATTCTGTCATGCTTTATAAGTTATTATGTGTTGCAACAAATACTATGATACACTTTCTTCAAGCACGTGTCCTTGTGTGTGTGCATGTTGTTTCTTTTCAGTGGAGCTGAACACTATTGGCAGACCTAACTGTGTGTTTGCGTCTGTGTCTATGTCTGTCTGTCTTCAGGTCAGCTGTCCATTCCTTGTGTTCCAGAGAGACTAGAAAATCCCTTGAGCCAAACCTCCAAAGGCACGCATCTGCATAGAAAGGTAACTAACTATACACACACACACACACACACACACACACACACACACATCAGGGTGTATCCGCCACTCCAGTGAGACTTTGAGCTTTTGATAACAGGGCTGTTCAGGCGGACAACAGCTGCATTTGATCTTTGACTGAAGTCAGAGCGATTACTGTGCTGGGTTAACAAGGAGTTAATACATTTCTGTTTCATCCAATTCATTTTGATTAAACTTAATTTCCAGAACTTATAACAAATACTTCTCCCATATTAATGCTGTAGTAAATAAATAAAACACATGTTAAACCTTTGTACCATTGAAGTGAAAAATATTAGCCTTGTTAAACTGTATTAAGTAAAAAGTAAATGATTAAAAATATGTAGCCATACACTTCTTAAGAATTTAGCATTGGGTAAAGTAAAATAAAATATGAGTTTTGCCCTTCACTCCATTCTGGCATTTCCTGCTAGCTATTTTATACTACTTTGGACTCATTTCATTTGGATTTTTATTTTGTTAAATAATATAAATAATATTAAAATTATTTAGTTTAGTAATTTTTTTTATTTAAATATCTTTAGTTGCTTATCAATAATTAAACATCAGGTAACTTTTCCCCAAAATGATCCCTTAACTACTTAGCAGAGGTCTCTCTCTCTCTCTCTCTCTCTCTCTCTCTCTCTCTCTCTCTCTCACCCACCCACCCTAATGTGCTCACCAATGCCTGACTGACTGCCTCTCTACTGAAATAAAAGGAAGCCTCCAAATCCCTGATCAGGCTCTCTGCATACCCCCCTCCCCCTGGTGGCCAGCATTAGAACCACATCACCACATACAGTATCTTCATTAACAAGTTACTTTTCATTTCTGCTAAGTTTTAAGTCTTTTCTATCCCAAAGTGTAGAAAAGCTTATATCTAAAGCTACATAATGTTGTTAATGAATAAACCTTATAATGTCGGATGTTGCTGAAATAACTGTAAATAAGAGTGAGTACTTTATATGAATTACATTTGCTTTGAGAAGACATAGTCCATGGTGTCTTTGCCTTTGTTTATCCAGGAAAGAGTAAACTGACATCCTTTGTGCTTTAGATTCATACACTAAGAGCTTAAGTACCTTTATCAAGGGCACCTGAGTGGTTATTCTTAACATGAGTTGAGAGTTTATGAGGTTTTTCCAGTTGATCTAGTAATTCAAAGCTGACCGACCATAACGCACTTCTTGAAACCTCCAGTCCAGTAATTTTCAATCCTCTATTTTCTTCAAGAATACTGGTATTCTGCCTCATCAAGTAGTTAAATGAATTATGTGGCATGTAAAATGAAAAAAAAGATTGAAAAAACACTGATCATGTGTACCTTCTCCCCCGTGATAACACAGCAAAGTATTATATTATTTCGTATCACACAACTAGAAAATCTTTGACCAAATTAAGAAAAATAGGCAAATAAATCGACTCATTAAAGAATGATAACTTTATTTGAATCTAAAATAAGAGGCTTTATCTATACAAAGTAGCAAATTTACCATTTTTGCTATGAGACAGATAGACTCCAAGATCAAATACATTTTTCAGCCTTCCACTTTCTCTTTGCCTCTTTCACCCTGCTGCCACACGACAACTTCCAACTGTCCTACCTCCGATGTGATCGAAGCTGACTTCGCTCTCCACCCAGCTTTGTTTTTCTTCACAGCCGTTGGGTGGTCTGTATCTCTCGCTCTCTCTTTCTTTCACACTATGTCTCTCTCTCCCTCACTCATTGTCGAGTTCACAGCGTCTGTTTCTCTTTGAGCGCCACAGAACCCAGCCATGGTCCGAAACTCAACACCAGAGTATACACAATTAAGTTCACACCAGAGGTTATTGGGTGGAAGTGTGGTCTCATTCCACAAAATTTGCTAGTCAGTCAAAAGATAAGAGGGTGTGACTGTTTATTTGTGGCTGGTTAGTTGGTCAAGGCTAACTAAATGATGGGAGGGGGATATGGTATGTGTGTTTATGGGGCGGTCCTCTGATTTCAGCACAGGCAATAGTCAGAAACTCTGTAATGGTTGGCTGTTGCTGTTAGAGACTTTGCCTTGACATGTTGTGCTGTCCAATCGCAATCAAAGATAAGGTTTTAGTAAGTGTGGTGATTGTTTTCAGCTGTGTTTGATTAATAATGTGATTCATGATGCTAAAATGTTGTCAGACATTTTATGCCTTATGCAAAGTTGAGCTTTTCCCCTGCTGCAATGTTGGAAATCTTAAAAAACAGGTTTGCATTGTCATATAACAATAAAATCTTAATACTTTTTATAATATAATTATTATTGTATTTTTTTCAATCCAAATTAGAAACACAGCATTTTTAACTGATCCAAAATGTTGAAAGAATCCATAGCTTCTTGAGTCTGTTGCATAAAACAGAAAAACAATATTCCTGGTTCTGCCCTGCTGAACTCAACCCAGTTGACCTTTCCAGCCTGTTGAGTGTTTCAGTGTTGGACCAGTTAGCCATAGCTTGCTCTAAGTACCATTCACACGCGATTGGGAGTCCCATGACAGGCCAGCTGGAACCTTCAGTCCACCCCCCCCCAAACACATATACAGACACAAATCCTCCATGGAGCCACCACTGGCCAGCCAACCTGTCAGTTATTCAATGGGAGGGTTATGAATGTCTGTGTCGGGGTTGTTGTTGGGGCTTCCTGTTTTGGCCTGTGTGCTTCAGTCCTTCCTGGCAGAGGGACTGATGGTGTCATGTCTGTCAGATATGGGACTAGCAATGCAAATAAAATGTACACTAGAGTTAAATTGATATCAGATTTAAAAAAAAAGCTGATATCTGATACCTTTTGTCCTTTTTTACATCAAATACCATATTCTTATCATATTCATGCCAATGTTCTTGTAGAACGCCTTATAGAATAGAGAATGTGACTGAAAAAAGCTCTCATTAGAAATTCAAACTAATTAAATTTCTTCTGGGTAGCTAAGGTACTTTTTTTTTTCAGAGTGTTGATTAAAATGACCGTATACCATACTGGGGTGATTTCTCTGGACAGTCAAGAAAAGCACATTTCTACACCTGTGGCCAGCAAGGAATTTCCAAAATATGACTTTCAGAAGTCACTCACAAACCCAAACATGAAGACACACAGTGGACTTATTAACAACAGTACAGCAACAATAAATATTATTGAAATGTCTGAAGTGTTCAAGTTCAAGTTTATTTATATAGCACATTTAAAAACAACACTAGTTGACCAAAGTGCTTTCCACAACAGACAACAGATATACATGACAACAGTAGAAAAAGTAAAAAATAAAATAAATGTCACTACTCAACTCTGTTTGAAGGCCAATGAATAAAGATAGGTCTTTAGCAAGGATTTGAAAGTGTCAGGAGTTTGGGCATTTCTTATTTGAACAGGTAAAGTATTCCAAAGATTAGGAGCAGCTACTGAGAAGGCTCAGTCACCTTTAGTTTTTAAAAAACTAACACCTTTTCATTTCATTAAAAAAAAGCATAAAGATGAATTGATCAATGTTAAGTTTTATAGTTGACCAAGGCACTAAATGACTGATAAATCAAATAACTAAGAGGAGAAAACCCTACCACTAATCTGCTCTGGTCTAGTCTCACTCTGAAACCCTTTACCTTTAATTTCAGTAGATGTTTGATGAAGTGTCATGCTCTTCCCTTCTGTAAGCAACAAAGAGATTTGGTGTATTTATGATGATAAAATGCCACACAGAAACGTGTAAAAATGTTATTATTATTAAATATGTTAGTAAGAGATTCTGGAAAGTAGTCTTGATAAATCAAAATTAATCTTACTTTCACTTTAGAGGGGTAATGTAGTACTCTTTCCTCTCCTGCTCTCTCACATACAAATGCACACACACAAATTCACTCAAGCTTCTTCATGAGAGGTGGGTATGTCTGGGGGGGGGGGGGGGGGGCACCAGTCATGTTCCATTAATCCGAAGCAACCAGTGGTGATTGATCAATTAGCCCTGCTTAATGCTGGGGCTCAGGCTGATCAATATCACTGATCACCAGCCAAAGGTTTTTCATTAAGATCTGCTGCTCTGCATGAGTATTAGCGTAGACCAAATGGGCTGCAAGGAATGCAAATACTAGAGTGAAAACACATACAGGTCACATAGTGTTGCCCTCTGTGTGCGCATATGTGTAAGTCAGATTATTATATTTTGTATCATTTACTACTTTGTCACTAACTACTGCTCTGTAATCACCAGCATTGGGCAAGTTACTCAGAAATAGTAACGAGTGAGAGGAGGTGCTGCACGTATATATGCTCCTCAATACAGCTCCTCAATCAAATACGGCGTATTTAAATACGCTTAGTAAAAAAAAAAAATTGTAAATCAGTATGTGGCGGTCAGTGTTGATAATTATCACATACATTGATTTATTTGTGGGCCACCACAAATTATGGGAAACACTTCACTACCACCCCCCTTCACCCCCAAACAAACCAGTCTCTCACGACTTTTTAACTAATATCATATTCATAACAGCAGCAAGCAGTGTGTTTTTTACAAAACATACAATGTTTCTTTACGCCTCTGGCTGAAATAAAACAATAAAGAAAGTAAATCCTGACTTTTGAACTACTGTTTTTCTGCACATGTAGCCTATTTATAAGAGCAGTAGTCAGTATTTTTACAAAATGTTATGTTAACACCACTCTCTCCCCACGAGTCCCAAGCATCACTGGCAGCCGGAGATTCTTTCTGTAAGTTTCACGTTGCTGTGCTGCTTTAGCAGATGCTTCAATAAATTAAATGTAGAATTGTTCGCAGTTGAAAGCTTTTTGCTGGTTGCACAGAGTTTACAATAGACAACAATGTTCTTTGCATCTTAGACTGTGATACTATAAAAATTTGTCGACGTGAAATTTCATTGTCGACGCATCGTTGCATAGATGCCGTTTAAGGGAGAGATAGCAATCTTCATATTAGGAACATTTCTGATTGTTTATTTCTAACTGCAATGCACTACAGGAAATGCTGGGGGCAGTATCGCTTCCACTGTCTGCCATGACTGCTTGACTGTAAGACTACTCACGAAGAAGAAGCACTCATGCGAGAAGCGGAAAGTAACAGAAAGAGGCGAACAGCAGAGCGGCTTTCGTTTTTACACGTTTTGTACACTATTTAATTACTAAATACCTTAGTAAATACATTGAGGCTCTCTCTCATAAACACCGCAGCAAAAATCTGTCCAACACAACTCTGGCAATGTCGGAGACCCAGCTTTAAAAAAGTTATTAGTAATGAGTAATGGTTTAAAGTACATCAAGGAACATTTGGCTCGTGATGTAGCCTACAGATCATTATCCACTGAGTTATTGCCTAAAACCTATAAGCACTTTTGAAAAATAAACTACAGAAGTAGTACATAGAGAGACTGTTGCTTTATTATTCCAAATAGACTTTACATTGTTAGGGCCTGATTTGCTATAGGTTTGCGTGAGTAAAAACGTGTGCAAACTTGATATCACCAGCAAATTAGCACATAAGCTGATCTACTAATGGTGGGCACGCAGAATGATGTTATTCATTTAGTACTTTTGCCTTAATGAATATGCAATTTGGTGCGTAACATGCAAATACATGTATTTACTAAACGTAATGTGATCTACCAAGCCTAAATGCAATTTCACGTGAGTGCAACAGCATCTGTATTTAATACGTTTGAAAGCAAACCGCCAAGTGTTGTGCAGAGATGGCTTCTGTTATTGTTGCCAGAAAGAGACACAGCCATAATGAAAGAAAACGTAGAGAAATTAACAATATTAGATAAGATTATTCTATATCCAATATATAGAAATACAATTATTTTATTTTATTTATTCAATGAAATATATGAAGAGAATTTTTTTTTGTATTTTCCTTTAGCTTTGGCAATACTGTTAACAGTATTTCGTTTTGACTTCTTTTCTCCATGAGATGGAAGAATTTAGAAAGTTACGTGGCGCTGCGGAGAGCACCCAGCAGCAGTAGCGCACGGATCACACGTAAAATTTATCCAGCCAGAGGGAACGATCACCAACTGTTCACAGCACGCCGGTCGTAAAATAGTGACACAACCCATTGTAGGTATCGGAGAGGGTGTGTACAGGGCATCAGGCTGGATGAAGCATGATCTGCTGGCATTTCCTCGTGTCTGGGTCATTCCAGCATACTGTAGCTGTTTCTGCAGAGGTTTCCCAAAGCAGTTTTTCCAGGTGTGCTGTCCCAAGTACTTAGTGCAATCTCAGGCAGGCTGGGCAGGTACATAAGATTTCCACACACTCGGGACGCACTGAACGAACCAAGGTTTATGGCGGAAACCACACGCAAAACCCTCATTTAAATTCTCCCACCTCCATTGTGTTTGCTCCTGTTGTCATCTACGCAATAATTCTTAGTAAATCACCCATAACAGGTACTAAAATTGCACATGCAATATTTTAGAATGCACAGGCAATTTAGTACTCTTTAGTACTGTTAGTAAATCGGGCCCTTAGTGTACAGTTGTGGTTATAGTACTTTTATATAGTTCCAAAGCAAAATGTCTTGTCTTCTTCCCTGGTTTCCCCCTGGCATTGATACTGGTGTTCACTCTGAATAGTAAATCTCGTTCACTTAATGGTAACGTTAGCTAGTTAGGCTGTGTGTTGGAGATCAGTAATGCACTTGGTGGTTAGGGTTAGGGGGTGACAAAAATAATCGTGACAAGTGGACTAAATAATTAGTCCACTAGTCATGATAATTTTTTTATATAATTAACAGATTAGTCGAATACAAAAATAGTCATTAGTTGCAGTTGGACTTTTGAAAACATCCATCCATCATCAACCGCTTATCCTGCGGTTCTATCACGGGGGGCTGGAGCCAATCCCAGCCGACATTGGGCACATATAAATAAACAACTAAGGACAATTTTGGAGACACCAATTAACCTTGCCTGCATGTCCTAGGATGGTTGGAGGAAGCCGGAGCACCCAGAGAGAACCCACACGGACAGAACATGCAAACTCCACACAGACAAGCCAGGGCAACTGGGGTTTGAACCTATGACCTTGTTGCTGTAAGGCGACAGTGCTAACCAGAACGCTGCCCGTCCACAAACATTACCTCACGTAAACCGCCATTTTACAATACATTGGAGTAGAATTGGTAAAACATTTAAAGATTTTCACTATAGTGAAGACTTGGATTTTAAAAAAGTATTTTTTATAAGCAACTAAATGCCTTCAAAACAGTGTTGGCGTATTAATAACAAAATGGATGCCTCCAGCTGACACATTCACATTGTTTAGTATATGCTGCTAGCTATTTGTTCCCAGGACTACTTGTGAGACTGTCCTGTGACCAAAATGTCATAAACAGCACTCATAAACTTTAGTCTTTCTCAAAGACACTTTGAGAAAACTCCTCCTTATTACTTTTTTATTCATTGTATGATCCTAGATAAGAATGGCCGGGAAAATAATGTATAAAAATATAAACATATATGAGTCATATTGCCTCCAAATAATCTTTATGGTACCACGGTGAGCATGTCTGGTACCATGTCCTATTCTGCCCACTCATTTTCTTTTTTTGTTACCTGAAAAACAGCGGATGTTGCTGGAACACAGCAGTCTTTCTGATCCACGACCCCTTCAAACCCGCGGGATCATCCGCAGCTTAAAATACAAAAACACCGGCTAGCTACCACTGACAAACTCACCTTTCTCACCCTTTCCTAACCCCCAGTGGGGCCAAAAGCCATTGTTTCACTTAAACAATCCTCATTGAATTAAAAACTGGCTGCAGGCTTTGTTCAGTGAGGCCGATGCGTACTGCTGTCATGGGTCCTATCGTTAATGTGCCATCACTGCACCTCACATCCTTCGCAGACACAGGCAGAACTGAGCTTACTTCCTCCATCTGTAGGTGAATGTGTGTACACATATGCATGTGTGTGAGACTAACACTGTGCAGTTGTGTTGGTGGATGGGATGAATGAGTAAGAGACGAGGTTGGAGGTTGGGTCAGTGTGTGTGTGTGTGTGTGTGTGTGTGTGTGTGTGTGTGTGTGTGTGTGTGTGTGTGTGTGTGTGTGTGTGTGTGAGTGATAGTCAGCGTTAAATCGCTCAACAGAGAAGAGAGCAGATTAGCTTTGTGGCATGAGGTGCTTTGGTCACTGGTGGAAACACCGCAGAGACCTGCTGACATCCACACCACCACACAAGTGATTTCTCTATACAGAAAAGGGCTAGCTAAAATCTATACCTAATCTAATCTATGACCTGGCTCTGGCTAAATCTACAACTGTCCACTGACTATCCACAACGCAGAGGAGGAACTACTATACAAGAGTGTATTAGTATAATATTATAACAATTAAATAAAATATTATGTTCAGTTAAAAGTATATTGTTAGTAACCTATAAGAATAATATATTAATTACTATAGTCATTATAGTTCATATAATAGTAAACTGTTTTACCACTAGTCGAATATTAAATCTAGTTACAGCTGTTTTATTTTATTTTATTTTTTATTTATTTAATCCTTGTGCAAGAAAAATTATCGAAATTGGTCTAAAATTTGTTAATGCTATGTACTAACTTGTCAATAATCATATTGTTCAACATTTGAAAGCTTGCACAATAAACTTTTTTTTTTTTTTAATGTCCTGCCCCATCCAGGCCGTGATTGGTCAGTTGACGAAAAGTGACTGACAAGCACGTCAGTTTTATGAAAAATTTAACATGGTGAACAACAAAAGGCACTGATAGAGCTAACGTTAAATGGTCAGCTAGCTAAAGCCTAACCGTCCATAACTTCTCCCTGTTTTCTTCTGTCTGACCGCTTCAGCTGCTGGGTTACAGTAGGTTGTTGTCTAAAAAGTTACTGGCACACTGCTCATAAATCAATTTTCTGATTGCATGTAGGCCTATCTGCTTTTAGTGGCACATGCAAGAGCTCAGTGTGGGCGTGGATAATGAGCAAACTGTAGCGCACACAGAAAAGAGAGTGTCACACACACTTCTATTTAAATCGTACCCATTATGCGTCTATGTAATTAATCGTGTAGCCCTACTAGATATCCTCTTTAATTGTCCTTGACTGTGAAACCACAAACCCAATGTCTTAAAGAGGACGATGCCCATGATAACACAAGTGTGTGTGTGTGTGTGTGCGCGCGCGTGCGTGCGTGTGCGTGCATGCTTGTATCGCTGTGTGTTTTAACGGAAAGGAAGGGAGTTGGCTGTAGAGATACTGAAGCAGACAGGAAGAGATCATCCTGCTGTTACCATGGCTGGGGTTGAGTCCTCTGGCTACCCAGGCCCATACACAGTACACGCGTGGGTTATTGCTCATGCCCTCACACACACACACACAGACATTCAAATTGATGGGGATGCCAGTGCACACGAAGTTACAAACATGAATGTTTCCTCCTGGCCTCTCACCTCTTAATAACTTTTAATAACTTCTTGGTTGATGTCATTTTCATGGTCTAAAAATTTTACCGTTTTACTTCTGTTCACAGTAACAGTGTCAGATACATTTCTATAATGTCAAATGTGTGCACAAGTGTCCACCCTGCATGCAGAGCTAACATACATGCACACGCACACACACACTTTGTGACCATTTGGGCTGATGTCCAACGAGTTTGATGAGTTGTTCGCGGGGATTGCATGGCAGCAGAATGATATTTCCGTGGGTGGGTGGAGGTGGGTGGGATGGCTGGACGGATGACACCCGTATCCATCCCCACTGGGGAGAGGAAGTCCCTATCAGAACACAACAGGAAAGAGACAGAGTAAAAACAAGCGCATGTCTTTTTGGACATTAAATCACTTCCTGTAGGGCGCTGGGCTGCATCCCCCACCATCCTCAGCCTCTACTTCTCAGGCCAGTTTAACCAACTCTTTGGCAGATAGAGAAATTGATCAAACCACACATCTGCGTGCGTAAAAAGTGTGCATGTTCCTATGGGTACGTCTCTAAGGTATTACAGTGATGAGTGAAATAACTTTTCAATAATGGTGGGCAGAGGCTTGAGACCCGATCTAGAGCAACTGTATTTTTATCTTTTAACAATACAAAACACCTTTGCTTCAAAAATATAATCTGCTGCCTTACGGCCACAGAGTCTATATGTAATTCTGTACCGCTTGCCAATCTGATTTATCGCTGTGACTTGCAGATGTGATGAGTACTGTAGGATGCAAGTGCCGTATAAATCCCTGCACCCTGACAGATCACAAGCCCTGAGTCTGGACCTGGTGCTTTGATCTTCATCCAAGAACAAAAACAAAGAGACAAAACAGTTTAACTATGGCGGGTGCAGGAAAGGGCCTTTTTAATGGGGACAGGAAAAGGCAATGACCACAGGTTTCATTCAAAACACAAACACTAACACTCGGCCTGGCTTGTCATATATACTGAATACTGATATACTGATACTGAATGGCTCATTGCACACATCAGACATCTTTATTAAACTCACACATACGTATATTGAAAGTGCAGCTCTCGCACAATTCTGTCCTCATCCAGGGCACAGCTGTAAAAAATATGACTTCCTTCCTGTAGGCAATTTCCTGTTTATGTCTGAATTCAGGTCAATACAGGGGGATAGTGGTTACTACCTCATCCACCGTCATCCTTCCCCAGAGGTGACCCCAGCTCTGATGATGCAGGATGCTGTGAAACCAAGTGTGATTAAGTTGAACAAAATTCAGGTCTTTCTACATCTCTATTTTTTTAATGTTAATCTCTCTGTTTATCTCTATCACTAAATGAAATAATCACAATTGCTGTTGATCTTCATCTTCTTCTGTCCTTCCCTTTGAACCTACAGAAAGAGATATATCCTCAAAATAAACTGTTGCACTTTTTCTTCTTCCAACATGCCAAAAAGGATAACTGCAAAACAGACTCTTGTATCCACAAAACACAAAAAAGGAGATGTGACATTATTTGCTTTTTCTGCTCTCCGCAAGGCTTAAGAGGAACCACCACCCATCCCAGTCTCCCCCCAAAAATGTCTCAATTGCACACACATGGATCTTCCTGGGGCAGCCAGTTTGTTTCATTTTCTGCTGATTTGCTTAAAATGGGCAGCGGCTGCTGCTGTGAATGTTTAATTTAAGAGCTCATGTTCCCCTCTGTACGATATGTGGCGGTTGGGAGGATGGACGTGCTTGACAAGGGGGGTCCGATGGTGGGGTTGGGGAGAATGGGGGCAGGGGCTGATGGAGACCCCCAGGTCTCTGGGTGCAGTCATTAATATGGCTCCTCGGTTTGGAGATGAGAAAGCATGCTCTGCACTCTGGGCTCATTGAAGATGCTCCCCTGCCTACTTGGAGTATCCATTATTTATGAGTTTTTACAAATTTCAACTGACATTTTTATCAGTTGTGGATGTCTGTTTCTGATTCAGTTACATTGGGTGTGTCTGCCCGCCCACCCCCAACAAGATGGAAATATTGGTAAAACACAACAGCTTGGTATTATAAAGCAAGAATTTTACTGTTGGTTGTTTTTTATTACTTTTACATGTGTGCTTGCTTTTTGAAAATTTCAGAATGGATAGGAAATAAGTGACATATTAGGTAGGGACACAAAGAATAGGCACACCTGCATTAGTAATATTTTTTGATTGGAATGTATGTTTTATACAAGCACAGCTAACGCTAGCTTGGCATTAGCCAAATGTTAAAAACAAGCTAGATAGAAAACTGTCTGTCTGGAGCATAGACTCGTCTGGAGCATAGACTCGTCTGTAGTCTTAAAAACTCAGCTGATGGCTGAGACAAACCAGCCGTTCCTCCTTCTACCTGGTAACGTTACCTGCAGCCAGCGAGAGAGGAGGAGGGACTGATACAGACTGATATTATTCTTTCTAAACGTCACTCACTACTTGTGATGTAAGATAAAGTTATTGAGTTACTTTGCTGTTGTCTAGAAGCAACATTTAGCTGTATTTAAAATATTAAATTAAAAACAACCAGGCAGTTAATATAATAATAATAATAATAATCTTTATTTGTAGAGCACTTTTCAAAAACAAGTTACAAAGTGCTTTAACAAGTGTAAAGACAATAATACCCAAAAGGCAATAATACAAAAACAATACAAGATAAAAGCAAGAAAACATTGAAAAGACTAAAATACACATTTAAGATAAATATAAAATTTGTAAAATAGAATAAAATAAAAGGGATAAAATAAAGTCAAATAAGATCAGGAAAGGCTCTCCTATAAAAGTATGTTTTAAGAAGGGACTTAAAAGAGTTCACTGACTCAGCCGACCTGATTTCCTCGGGCAGGCTGTTCCAGAGCCTCGGGGCCCTGACAGCAAATATATAAATATGTACACTTCAATATATGTTTATTTATCGTAAGTGATATGTCATCTCAGTATATAACATTATCGCACATACCGTGCAGGCCTACCTCATGCCATTTGGGTCTGGTCTTACCAAATAACCATCACTAAATAATAGTAAAGTATCGATAGTGGTATCGATAAAGAATCTGATCGTTAAGCAGTCTCAATAAGGGTATCAATATCGATAAAAATTAACAATCCCATCCCTACTGGTGTGCCATGTCAGATTCAGCAAACTTCAGATAACTGTGTAAATTACCTACATAAAGATAAATGCTATCTCTGGGTCATGAGAAAAGTAAAGTAGTATGATTAACGCTTCAGTTATACCATATAAGGCTACGGATCCTGCCCCATATGTCAAAAAGTGTTCATTCATTAAAATGACATTGAAGACTAAAAAGAAGAACTTTACAAGTTTAGAGAAGTCCTGCTGTTGGAGATCAGGACATAAAGGAAAGTATTAAATATATATATATATATATATATTATATATAAGGAAAGAATTTTTTACAGCGTTGGATCGGTGTGTCTGTCTGCAGAGTTGCAGCTCTAACAAGTTTCACATTTGCAGAGCACAGCACAACAACCATTCATCTGTCTCTGCCAATATATCAGCATGCTATTACACTCTTCCAATGGCCCGACACGCCAAGTCATCCAAAAGATTACACTTCCAGTTGACATTATTATATACAGAAACAATCAGCATCAATAGCCAATTTAAACAGATGATATCGTTGGGTTATATGAATACATTTTGAAATATATTACTGAATTGCAGAGTCAAACAGGATAATGTCAACATAATTAGGAGTGTCATTTATATAGGATTTTTCAAACTCAGAATTACTTCAAAGCAGTGAAATATACAATCCATTAGTGAAAAGTTGGGATAATAGCAGTAATTACATTACATTATTTTTAATGTATTACACTGGAGACAAGCAGGAAAGATCATGATAAAGATGGAATGCAATAATAACTACCATTATTGTTCTGAATAAATATTTGTGTGTACATAAATGACCAGCCCAGGTCTATCAGGAAGCGTTGTCTCTCTACTGCCAAACCACCCCGACCTCGTCGTCTGTGGCTGAGCCAGTATTGATCCAACCACTGCCCTGTGCTTTGGTGTTCAGCCTCGGGCTTCGCACAGCCTCACCTCACCTCACCTTACATCACTCACCTCACATTAGACTCTGAGCTTGATATGCACTGTTGGTAGGCTCCAGTACACTCCCAGAGAGAGAACTTGTCAAATGCCAGTTCACATGAGCTCTACGAAAAGGCTGCCCACTTGCTGTCAATCTTGCATCGGGTTCTAGAGGTCATTTCAACAATGCTGTGCCATCTATTATACGCTTTTGTTTTTGAGAGTTGTATTTGGAAATTTGTAAACTGTTGTTATTGTGATCCGAACCTTGATTAGACACAGAAAATTTCTATTCTTTGTTTTCTCTATCTATGTATTTTTTCACCAACTCTGAACTTGTTGGAAAATAGTTGCAGAATGTCAAGTCGCTTTCCCTTATGTAGCACAATATCACAAATCACAAATTTGCCTCAGTGGGTTTTACAATCTATGTAGTCTACGACACTTTTATCCTTAGACCCCTTTAGAATAGAAACCTTTTTTTTAACCTTTATTTATCTATGGATTAATGGCACACATTTTAATTTCCAGTGACAGCCTTTTTTACATTATTACATACACACAGTCACTGAACAGCTTTATTACAGCAAGGGTTTTAAATGCTTTGCTCAAAGGCACCTTTACAGTCATTGTCTAAACCAGCAGATAGTGTTTGTATCTCCCCCGACCATACCAACTTATTTTATAGCAGGTAGTAAAATGATGTTCATGGATGACAAATACACTCTCCTGACACTATTCCCCTGACTTTAGAAGGCTAATGTAGCTTAAAGTGATTTAAAAGATTTAAAGAGACTTTTTGATGTAACAGGTAGACGTTACTTAACAGTGATGGGGATCAGAGATCTCCCTGCCAACTGGTGGATTTATGCCAGAAAAAAATAAATATGTAAAAGTATTATGCCTTAAAATGTTTAATTTTAAAACATGTTGCCAAAATACTTTGCCAGTGTAACACTAGATGCTGCGTCATATTCTGTAGTTTTGAGGGTTGGAAGGCTATTGAAACAGTGAGCTGGGAATCTGAAAAACATAGAGCATACACTGCCATTTAGGGCTGGGCCATGGTCCTGTGGTGTGGGTTGCAGCTGCCTCCCCCAAACTTTCTTCCCATTAGCCCCCCACCCAGAAAGTGGGGGGCTAATGGATGATTACATGATTAACAAATGAGTGAGTGATCAAATGAGTGATCCAGTGGAATTAATCCAGGCCTTTTCAGGTCTAGATTGATCAACAGCAGCTTGACAGACCCAGAACTCCAGAGATCTCATTTATAAAAATGTTCTGAGAGTTTTACTTGAACTTTTCAACGGTGTCCTTACGTTTGATTCATAAAAGCTACTGATCTTAAAAAACCTTGCTTACACAGGTTGTAAGAAGACCATTTGTAACCTTGCAATGGACCAAAGAAAAGCAAACCTTTTGGAAGACGATATTACGCGGACGTTAGAGGAGATTAAAGCCAGGCAGCACGTATTATTCAGTGGACTAAATAGTAGGTTGACAAACAAAGCCAAAAAACTCAATCACATTGTTCATAAAGCTAATGCAAAGTTCACTAGTCTTGCAAACTGCAATACCCTACATAACCAGCAGGAAAATCACTTGTGTCAAAATCATTTCCACGTCAAATTAAGGTTTTCTAAATAAGTACGTATACATTGTTTTCTGCCTAAGTCATGCTTAATATCAAACTTGATCGCAAGTCCTTTTTATAAATGAGGTCCCAGGGGATAAGAAGCCACCTTTTCCCAGTTACACTCAACTCCTGGCCTCTCTGAAACAGAACAGCTACTCCAAACAGATGCTGAAAAGGGTGCTCCTCAAAGATCTTCACTGGGGCCCATAATCTCCTTTTTCATAGCTATGTTTAAGTCTGTGATGTTCATTTATAGGAGCCTCTATTACAGTGTTACTGCTGCCTCTGGCAAAGGACCCGGCCTCAGTAGCTAACAGAAACTGTTACTGTCCCAAAGGGGGGACAGCAGACTAAATAATCAGTTTCCCATCACAGTGACAATCTGAGAGCAGCTGTTTGCATCTGAAGGCCTGCCAGCAATTGTCCGTGGTGCTCTGAAACAGAAGGAAAGAAAGGAGGCATGGAGAGAGGGAAAGATGAAAGGAAAGTTTCCTTCTGCTTGATTCAGTCCTCTTAAGGGTTTTGTTACTGATCTCACCAACAGACCTGCAGATGTATGTGTTGAGAAATGTGCACAAATACTTTTATCCATCTGTGGACACACATAGACACATTAGCAAAGACACACATTGATACACACTAAATTGAAACTGAATCTTTTGTTTTTGTCTAGGTATGGAATGCAGTACATTCAAGGATCTATAGTATTTTATCTATTGAGGCAGATGTGTTACTTTTTTTGTTATTCAACATTTATGTAGCACTTCACAGTAAGAAACAAAAAAGCTAGACCTGCAAAGCTGGTATGTACGTGTCAGTGTTAAATAAAGGTGCTAAGTCACTTACTTGAATCCCCCCACCCCATCCCCAGCCCCAACCTTCCACCCGTGTCCGTCTGCATTTTGCCCCCACTGTCTTCTTTTTTGACAACCAATATATATAATATATATGGTCAACCTGACTTTAGCTAGCAGATACTTTAGCTAGCCACCCTATCATTTTTGATACTGGCTTCACATTTCATTTCTTATTATAAAATGTTATATTGTATCTAATTGATGGCTAACACTGGCGCTTAGGCATGATCAGTGAAATTGAGGATTAGTTGTTGTAGAGATACAATTTGACATCAATAGAGAGGTTATTTTATTTCATTTTAAATATATTTGTTTATTATTTTAAGTCATTTGTGAGTCTTTTTACAATAAGCACTCCATTTGTTTTCAGTTGAGTTGAAATGATAAGAATTAAGAATTAGAGAAATGATGATCTGCTGTTAAATGTGTACAGGTCTGACTTTCTGGCATGGTTGCTGTAGAATACTTGGTGACCCCTGACTACAAAAATTAAGTTGTTGCATGGTATGGGGCACCCATGAACTGGTGTAATGAATTTGATTCATCATCATCTACAGACTGCATACAGACATTAGTTAAACAAGCAAAGATATTGCAAGCATTGTAAGACTTTAGACTCACGAAGCACTCACTGCAGCACATGCCTGCACTGTTCTGGGTTTCCTTTATGACCTGGGAAAAAAGTTGACCCCCCTAATTGTCACTGTATAATTGACACCCTGAATTTATTCTGAAAATGGATGGAAAGAAAAAACTGGTTTCTTACCATGACCTTCTTCTTTATTTCTGGATCGATTTTCTGTTCTGATCTCGGGAAAATTCCTGAGTAGGCACCAATCAGAAGCAGCATTTTTATGTCATCATGTTGACTTGAAAAGTGAATGTGTCTGAATACATTCAGAAACCAGCATGTGTATTTACACTATATGTTAATCACATTGTTGAGACAAATCTTTTCACTGTAACGTGGGGAACACAACAGTGTAATGGGGCCATTGTAGATAAAAAAAAAAATACCGGAAGAGGAGGGCAATATTGCAAGAAAAACTCTAAGAATAAAGTTGTAAATTTACCATTAGGAAATATTGGATATTCTGAGATAAAGTGGTAAATTTACAAGGTAAAACTCACAAATTCATGTGAAAAGAATTTTGCTATTCTATGAGATTATAAAGTTGCGAGAAATTGGTTTGTTAGTTAATCGATGAATTGAACACAGAGGCTGGGCTCAAGCAAAACCTTTTGGGCTCAAACCACAATGTGATGATTTATGCTGTGAAATGGTGAAATTAGTCTGGCTATATTAGGTCTAGGTACAGTACTGTCCATAATACTGAAGTGGTGCATAGGAAACTGACAGAAAGACAGAACACGTCACTTAGTTTAGTTTCTTGACCTGCTTGCTTTTCCTGGTTGTAGAACTTTCGGCCCTAATTCCATTTTCCCCTCATTGTAGCAGCAATCCACAGACTGAAGGGACGCAATGTGCAAATGGAGATAAGAGGAGGAGTGAGAGAGAGAGAAACAGCTGAGGTTTTTTTAAATCAAAACTGACATTGGGGACAGAAATCTGGTCTCCACAACATGAACCATTTATTTGGGGTTTAATACTTAGCTTTAGATATAGGACTAGAATTTAGATAAGGTTGCGTTGTTATGTTTACTATGTTATTAAAAACGTGGTTAATATTGTGAAACAGTCGCAGTTTGGTTAGGTTTAGGAAAACATCTTGGTTTGGGTTATAGAAAATAAATTACGTAAGTCATGTGATGGAAGTTAAGTGATGGAAGTCAATAACACTATTTAAGTTAAAACTCAAATTAACTCAAAATTGAGTTGGTTTCACTTGGGACTCGTACGCTGTTCTCATAAGTGAAAGTCTGGGGTTTAACCCATCGGACCACCCAATCCCGCCTCCCGCCTCCTTACATGGATTTTCTGCATATTTATGTCACCCAACTTCCTCCTTTGCTACCGTGGCCAATAGAGGTCGATGCCACAATAAATGTAAATATGGGTCATAATGTAATGTATATGGCTACACAAATGTCCTATATTGTCTTTTTATCTGGTGAGGACAGTTTCCATCCTAGAGTAATTAAACCTCAATATAATGTTGTCACAAAGAAGTATTTCATCTTGTGTATGTATGTGTGTTTGTGATCTTGTATGTGTACTTTTGTTAAAAGACATCATGTAAGTTGTAATATGGCCAATAGAAACACAAACATAACTGTATAACATAACTCTGTAAAAGCACCTCTCAAAAACACCTTTATTTTTGAGTGCAAGACAGTCTGTTGCTGTTTTCTAATGGTCTGTAGTCTTTTCCAGGAAAAGATGAATGAAATGATGAATTTTATGTTTTATGGTAATAACAGCAGTTTCGTAGGAATGAACAGAAGCAGAACTATGTTATTAGTATGATCATGAGCAAAACGATCCAGGCGCTGTTAAATAAATGAATTAATATATATACATCTTTTTAATCGTGATTAATCGCATTATTTTCTGATATTAATCAAGATTAATCACAAGGTTATGCGCAAAATTGAATAATGAATTCTAAAGTAGTGTATTGCCCACTTTTAATTCTAATGTACTGCTATATACACAAAAGTGCAATAACGTGGTTTGTAAACTCTTTAAACAAATCAGGTACTTTTTTACCAGCAGTATTCCGTTTACACAGAAGCAATAAAAATATTTATTATATATCTTAACGTACCGTAAAACTTCAATTAATAGCCGAGTCCCAGATAGCCGCCTGCCTCCTTTACTGGCCTGGTATGGGAACACATTTTGACAAATAAACGCCTGCTTTAATTAAAAGCCTGGTCTGGTTTTTATAGAAGTTCTTTGGATGTATAAAACTTTAGTTTAGTCTTACAGACTTTAGTCTGTAAGGGTCCACCCGTCAAAAGAATCAAAACAGCTTTTCAGAAAAATTTATCCAAGTTGTGAATCCTGTCATGTGAAGTCCATTGCTCTCTGTCTGCTATCTTCTCTCATCCTGCACTGTGTTGTTGTTTTTGTGAGGTTGCTGCCTTCAAAATAAAAGTGCATAAGCAGTCTGTCGGAGCTAGATCAAATAAATGACGTGTATTTGATATTATTTGATAATTTTTACATAAGTATTCTGTTTGAAATAAATAAACTGTTTCATAATAGTTTCAGTTTTGTGCAAAAATAATTAAAGGCCCATATGCACGCTTGTCCCAAATAAAGGCAGGATCAATTCAGTGATTTTAGCAAAAGCCCGGGGCAATTATTCAAGGTTTTACGGTAAACATTAATGTAATCAAATATAAATATAAAACAAAACTTTTTAACATTGCCAGGGCATTATCTTTTATAGCTTGTTAAAACAAGTTACCATCAGAGTCCAGAGCCACGATCATAACATCATAACAGGCACCTTCTGAGCAACAGGTTAACACATATGAATCTGTTTTCTTGTTTTTTTCTGAACAGGTATCAGCAGAAACATTTTTCTTTCATCAGGGAGCAGCATAAACAGTCTACATTCAGTAGCAAGTGTCCCTGTTAGAGTTAGGTGAAGTGCTCGCCTCACGCACGCGCCCGCCCGTGGCCGAGACTGATCCTCGCTGTTTATGAGTTTCCAGAATCGATTAGTGTTTACTAAATAGGACATCCACCGGGGGGGAATTCACATGGCAGAGCCTTCCCGCAAAACTAGATGACGGCCTATCAGGTAAAGTTATGTAACGTTAGCCTATAATTTTAACTTAAGTTAAATAGGCTACAGATGTGTAGCGCACAGAAGCCATTGCCATGGTTACTGTCCTTAGAGCGCCTGCCGTTCGCTGGCGGAACGCTTGTCTCCCTTTCTGATCACCAGAGAAAAGAGTAACCCCGCAGGGCCAAGTAACTACGTTGAGATTTTAGTAATGTTCCTAAGACCAACATCTTCCCCAATACTAATCAGTATGTAGTGTGTAGCTATCTACTTTGCTATGGCATTTGATCGCTTCTCTTGCTTTTGTTTATCTACTTCTCCCACACACTGCATCCAGCATAGTCTCCTCCCTCCACTGCTTGTTCGGGTGGGTGATTTGCAGGCTGATCAGCATCCTACCCCTCCTGTGACCTTTGGTTTGACTGTATGTGTATTCAGAGCCAGTGAGCAATGGAATTTCAAAATAATAATAACGTGCGATAACATAATTGTCGGTGTGTTAACGTGCCCAGCCCTAATAGTAAGATATATATACATATATATAATCTGTCATCAGTCCCTCAGCAAATGAAACATCACTTCATGTGGCTACCAAAAATTCCCTCCCCTTCTTGTTAATGCTTAAATGCTTTTAGGTCAATCCCAAAATATAATTATTATTTTGGAATTACATTAAATATTACTTTTTCAAAGGAAAATGTTGTCTTTTTTCAGGATTCTGCAGCTGATGAACAGTGTCATGACATTCATGTTGTCATGTTATTACAGACACCACGACCTCTTTCTTTTACGTTCCCACAGAGCACTATTTGTGACACTGTTGTAGCAAAGGTCAAGATTCCACATGCAGTCAAGCAGTCACCTTCACCACTCGGCTGAGGTCTGGCAAGATTCATTCTCTGTTCCTTGCCATCTCTCTATGTGCTGGGTTCATCATTCTTTCAATGGAGCCAAGCAAACACAGGAGAAAAGTGTTTGCCTGAAAGTGTGTGTGTTTGTGTGTGTGTGTGTGTGTGTGTGTGTGTGTGTGTTTTTAAAAGACATTGGTGCAACCATTTTAACAGGGCGACTCTGTTTGAATTAGAGGTTCTAACCCCCCGCTTGCTAAATGGATTTCTGAAGTGGCTGTAGTTGGAGGCTTTCAATCGGATGCAACCTTGAGTCCTTTTTTTATGTGAGCTCTGTAGGATTTAAGTGCCGGTATAACATGAGCACGACTGAATGCATGCTCCTCATTTTTTGAAATTGAAAAATCTCCAAAGGCTCTCCCCATTGTGCCGGCAATTAATGGAATGCTGGCAGCGAGGTTCAGGTGCTTAAAAGTTGTATTTTTTTCTCTCTCTCTCGCTCTCTTTTTAATGACTAATAAAGGATAATCATCGTGGAAAAAAACCATCATACTGCTGTAGGCTTCCTCTTTATGCACAATGATGTATAATGCATGCTTTGAAATGAAACGGCAGCGGCCTTCGAACCATTCCATCTCCAAACCTTAGTGTATTTGTTTTGCATGCCACAGTGAGGCTTTTGCATAACAATAGTGAGTGTTCCCATTTACAATGCCTGCCTATTAATTTGATCTTTACATTTTTAAGTTTGTCCATCAGGCCGCCAAACAATGGGTCCCACAGTCACTGTTTGGTATAAGTGATTAGAAAGTTGGCTAATTGCCTCTCTGAAGAGTTGTGCTATATCTTTTTAGCCTTCTTGTTCTTCATCTGTGCTCCTCTACCAGTGTTAACACTCAAAAACAGATGAATAAACAATTTAATTCATCAGTAAAATGTTTTTCCCCTGTGGTTTTGGAGATTGCCTCCAAACATTTTATTTATTGATTAACATGTAGTATGTTGATATATGAGGTAAAATATAAATTAAATGCCAGTGACAGTTAATAATGCTCTTGAGATGAACACAAAGATTGAGGAAATTATACTTGGTTCACTGTCTGTCTCTTAAAGTTCCTATTTTTATCCAAAATGAAAAAATCAAGCATCAAACACTTGTTTGTAATGACTGACCATCTGTTATCCTGGAAAGACCACATTGAACCTCTCTGCAAAAAGATAAAACAAAGAATTTGTTTTTCTTCACCGCCTTAGGTCTTTTGGGACAAGTAAATAAATAAATTTTTCTTTTGTTTTATACTTCTTTGATTATGAGTTTGTCCCCTACTTTAAAGTTAAAAATGCTCTACCAAATAAAATTCTGCTCAAAGATTGTAGACCAACACCTTGAGAAACTCTGTGAATCAGCCTACCATAATCACTTATTAATACTGGCCAACAGTATTGTCTCTGACCCCAACCATGTCCTGAACAGTGAATACAAATTGTTACCATCAAATTGGAGATACAAGGTTCCACTATTTAATAAGGTTAGACTGAAGCACTCTTTTGTACACCAGTCGATTCTATAATTAAATATGGGGCATAATCCCAGATCAGATGCATGTTGAAGGGCCTTGACGATTGTCTTCTGTGATTGCAGTGTTATGTGGTGGTGGCAGTGTTGGTTCTGGTTGTGTGCTTTGATGTGAAATTTTTTTAATGAATTAAAAACAATAAGAAATTCCCTCTTTTTAATAAGAGGGAACATATTGGTTCACTAAGAAATGAATACAGAGGTGGGGTAAAAAAACAAAAACAAAAAGAGCCCTACATTCAACTTAATGACATTGAATAACTGAGCGGATATACACAGGCATGCAGAATCTGCTACTTTGTGTTTATTTAAAACTTATGGTGCTTGCTTGGAAAAAATGTTTTAAATAAAGGCAAATAATTAAGATTTCATATACAGTTAATTATGTTTTCATCATCATCATAAAGTCACTGATTGGTGTGGTACATTATTCTCACTGGTTAATCCACCAAAAACAAGTTTTGCCACCATGTGGCGCTGGGTGCGTGTTCATTTTATTTACACTGGTTGTGCTTTTCTCAGGCCTTTTGGGCCTTTTGGTCCTGCCTGAAACTGGACTGAATACCAAACTGGCTTATTCCAGTGTTCAGTTGCACCATTTCTTGCAATCCTGGAACACTTCCAAAAGCTTTTGTTTTTTCTTGTGCCCTCAATCTTTTTCTCTTTGACTGTGCTTTGACAATGCAGGGAAACATACAAGCGCATCTCGGTAAACACGAGTGATGTGGTTCCAGAGTTTAAAAGCTTCACAGAACACTGGCAGACACAACTTGGGGCTGTTTGTGTGATGGAAAGGAAAATTTGTTTAGAAACTGACAGCACTGTATCTGCGTGTGTGTGTGTGTGTTTGTGTTTGAGAGAGTGAAAAACTGTGTGTATGTGTGCTTATGTTGCTTTTGGCAAGTTATTCATTTGTGTTTTTTTTCTTTTTTCTTGCTCTCTGTGTGGTTATCTTTTGAGTTGGTTGGTTTGGAGCTGATGTCCACCTTCGGGGATGCACATAGCATGCATTTCTGAGTATTTTCACCTGAGGCTGCACTTGTTAGAGTCTGTGGATAAATGTATATACATTATTTATACAAATTCAGGGCGAGTGAAAGCAGGTTTAACACATTTACAGACAGGAGGCCAGGCACTGCAAGCCAAGCTCCAAGTGAGGATTGCAACGCTGTGTGTCGGGGATCGAGCTGGTCTCTTGCTCGGCTGTGACCAGCATCTTTAATGATTCTTCATTTGTTGGCTAACGATTCCATATATTCTTTCCAACTGTACCTGTTAGGAATGTGAAAGTCTTTAAATAATTAATTGCCATAATTACAAAAATCACATTGTAATTTTTTAATAAAGAAATAAAAAAAGTCATATTAACACCAACATTTGTGCTGTTGAAGGTTGTGGGATGAGTGGAGTCAAAAGTTGAGACATTCAATTAAATTTGAATTTCTTTTGATTGTTTTCAATATTAGGCTTGAGCTGAAGACCTTAATTCATGTTAAATCATTTGTTCAACAATAATTGAGGGTTTGATTTTAAAACTATGTAATATCTTACTATTTCATCAAATCATGATTTAAAACGACCTGTTGCAAATATTATTAACTTTATTATTATTAACTAACAAAAGATAAAAATTCGGGTGAAAATTGTATGCAGACATGAGAGTCAAAAGTAGTAAAGGTCAATTCCATATAGAGTAAGACAGGCTTTATCCTACTAAAAACCCTAACTGGATAAGAAAATCTTACTGAATCATGAAGGTAACATTTAAAACAAGACACTGTGATTAAAGACATTTCACCAATTACAAGGGGAGTTTTTTTTTTAAAGAGGAAGAGATGTTTGGACTTCTTACCAAATTTAATGACAAAAGATACTTCAATAAAACCTATAAAAATATTATAATTACAAATATGGCATTCTGTAATTGTAACTGTCTCCTAATATGAAGTGAGACATCTTCTCCCACACCTACCGGTGTATTTTATGACCAGTCTTGTGTTATTACAGTGTAAAGACATTTTGTTTTCCCAGTTTGACTTGACACTCCCCACTTACCCTTCCCTTTCTCCCATTCAGGAGATTCCTCCCTCAAAGGTGGATGCCTTGCCAGCTAGTTGTAGTCTTCACGTTCCCATGGAGCTGGAGTTCAAAGCTTCCTGTTTCCCTCGCAGTCCTGCGCCTCAGAAAAGCTATGGCCTCGTCTACGTTGATTGACCTAGCTGGTGACGGTGATTTCATATTGTGATTCAGTTTTTAATCAGAGTTGGTGAAATATTCTCTTTGTATTTTAGCTGCTTTTTTCTTAACCTTTCAATTTTCTGTCATCTATGATCATTGTAGAGACGCAGGAATATTTGGTACATCTGTGTCCCTGAGTATTGCATACTTTAATTTACTGTTTGTAAGTATTTTCAGTGATTGCTTATTCTGCCTTATATATTAACATTTATTTTTATATGCGCTGAATGATAATGTAAGCTAAATGATTCAAATATAATTTTAAAACCTAATTTCAGTTTAATTTTAGTTTTTTGCATTTCGTTCATTTGTATGTTTTTCAGGGTGTATTCATAGCTTCACTTGCTGTACATTTGCTTGTGAAAGCATTACTGTATATTGTCCAGGTATCTGTGTAGGTAGTACTTCAGTACTTGTGATGCATTAGTGTTAGATACAGATCATATAACTGCAGTGTCCCAGGTTGGATTCAGGTGGACACTTTTTCACATGCCATCTCAGTCTCTCTCTCCCCTGTTACTTTCAAACAAAGGTCCAGAACGGCACTGGGGAAGGTTATTGTACAGCATTTCACCTAATTTCTTGCTTCTATCTATCTACAGAATACATCTGTTCACAGACAAATAAACAAAAATGCAATTCAGCCACTTTTCTTAACATTCAAATAAATAAATAAAAATACTTCCTGATTCCCAGCTGATGCTGGTTGTCAAAACTGGAGTACCTATACTTAAAATTTTGTATCTACAACATATATTTAGGGCGGGAAATAGTTTCATGGGCTTTGCCAACATGCCAATATCAACAGGACATTTTCTCTATGTAATAAAATATGTCTAAATCTGCATATCACTTGGGAATTATTCTCTCATTCCTTCATGTTTTACTATAATGTTATTCAAGGAATGTTGAAATAGCTATACATTTTCTCCCACACAAAAGACACATCTAATGGAACTGGACAGCGTTAGTGTGAGCAGGAAGCAAGAATCTGGTGTTATAAGCATAATAATTATTTATTGAAATATGAGGAAAAATTCAATTAGCCTCAGAGAGACACTCCCCATGACAGGGATAGTGATAAGGGCAGTCAGAATGTCAGCAGGAGGGGCAAAAGTCATAGACAAGCGGGAAGGGAAAAAGCATTTTGATGCATTGGGTATCCATATGTTGACAGTGTTACATGAGCATGTGAATGCACGAAGGTAGTCATTGTTTAAAAGCGTTTATCCTACATAGAAGTCTGTCTTGACAGTTACTCCCTAAGCTACAGGTTGGTTTATTGTAAAGCAAACAGCTGAATTTCAGACCATTTCCTTCTGCGTCCGACAGCTGAAGTGACACAAAACTGTTTCTCCAAGCTTTTACTAAACTTCATCTCCAAACAAACTCCTACTGTGGGTGGAGCAGGACTGCAGCAGTGTTGTTAAACATGCAGTAAAAATGAGACTTCTGCAATGAACACTTTAAAATGCATGACTGTCTTGCCTGCATGTGGTATTAGTTCACCTGTATCTTCTAGGAAAACCAAGGCAGCTGCAGAACCTAAACACATAATTGAAGGAAGTGGGTGATAAAAGATTGTCTGATCAATAGAGACAGTTAATGTGCGTGTGAGAAAATGGAGCTCGGGACTAGGAACTGCTTAATGGACATGGGATTTCAGTGAATTTTCTATACATTAAACATGCCATTGAAATTTTTGATAATTCTATGGCTTAATGAACAAAACGTCGACAAGAAAACAAACACCACAGGTTGTTGTGGGAGGCAAGTGTTGGGACATTTTGAAAATACAGTAACAACAACTACTGTACATGTGGAAAAACTCCACATGAAAATAATTCAGGGTGCCTGTTTTAAGAAAAAATAAAGCCACTTTTGTTCATTTTGGACACAATACTAGAGGTCACAGCTCACAGGGGAAGATGTCGTCTTTGGTAAGCGCCAACTAGACAGAACAATGATGCAGATTGAAATTCAGTAAGAAAAACCGATATGGCACAAACATCTCTCACACCTACTCGCTTAAATACAATAGTCTTTTCATTGTACAGACTTGCATAAACATTTAAAAGATAAAAAAAATAATAAATGTGGTGATCTTTTTCTTTTTCAAAGCCCCTTATTTTGCTCAGACCTGGATCTCTGAACTACTTGTGGAAACAAAAGAAGAACATGCTACAATAAACAAATTTATTCTTGCGTGGACACCTCACGTCATGTAACACATCGATGGAAACCCAGAGACGCAATAAATTATCTTCATTATTAAGCGTAACCAGTGACATACTGTACATCAAAAAGGTTAAAGCAGTGTAAATAAAAAAGAAAAAATTCTACAAAAAGGGTGAAAGTGAAACGGAACCCTTATACAGAAATGCTTAAGAAAACAAATGTTTGAATGCCAGCAGACACTGATAGAAATTAATCTTTTAAGTGTGATTCCTTTTTGATTTTAGTGTCTCACGACATAATTTAAGTACTGCTCGAAACAAATAAAAATAGAACACTGTACACACACCAAAGAAAGCAAACCAGAGGGATGTTTTTTTTTTCTTTTTTTTTTTTTACCATTTCATTGATTTCATTTTTTAGGAAATCATTGCTTTGCAATTTTTGCTTCATCACAGTTCTCTCCCATATGACCACATGAATGTAAACACCTGTTGAATTATTCTTTTTTAGATTTTTACAACATTAATACTTTATATATATATTTGTACATATTTCCATTCACATCTGCACGGTTAGCTAGCATGGTAATGAAATAAGGCAAGACTCACATAACTGTGACATCACAACTCTTTTTTTCCCCCCTCTCTTATAATACTGATTATTAAGGTTTTTTGTAATTTCATTCTTCTGTTCTGCAGCAGGCTTTGGTCTTTCCGGACAAAGGCAGGGTTGATCCTTCTCTGTCTCCAGAATCACACTTTTTTTGTTCCAGTTGTAATGAAATAATAAAAGTGGGGAGGGGAGGGGGTGGGTTTTCAGGAAAAAGGGCTATAAATACAATTGTTTTAGTTGAAACTATTAATTGAATTTATTTAACACTGGTCTGTCTGAGGTACATAGTTTAGATGATTTGGGGAGGTGAAATAAGAAAGGGGAACCACAAGGTGACCATGAGGAGCAAATGACTTCCATTACAAGAGAAAAAAAACATCATATTTTTTTTCTTATTGGCCTATTTATCATGTTGTTCATTAAAGAACTTTTTTTTCCCCCGTCAGATCTCCCTTTTCAGTAAGGTAAAGCTGCCGTGGCAGGCATTTTATGTGAGTTCAAAAAACAGATGTGACCGTAGGTAAGAGTCTCTGGCCCGGTTGACTGCTTGTCCGTTTGTCTTTACAGTACCAACGACAGCTAAAAGCCAGTTTTAGTGAGAGAGCACACCGCAGGATCGGCGACCGATATAAGCCACGGCTCTAGTCACAAAGCTGTCTGAAAGATGGGTGGTGTTGCTCAGCTTCCTTTCTCAGCACAAAAAGCCTCTCACAGTGTCACCAGTGCTAAACCACTCGGTTGTTAATTCTCTAAGTTGCAGCCTGCCAGTCTTGATACACTGTGCTAGTGCAGACGATTACATCCCATCTCGAAGTGTCAAATGCAATGTTTGTTTCAAGTGTCATTTTTCTTTTCAATATTGTCTTGGTGTGGTTGATGAGAAGTGGCTCTTCCTTCAGATTCCTTTTTTTTAATAAAGGTATCCATATGTTGTTTGTGTGTGCACAATACAAAGTCAAGTCTGAGCTGGAGATTCAGTTTGGTGAAAGCGTTGTTTGGAGTTTTTGGACTGCAGCAAAACTGCCAGGATGTCTGCACATCTGCATTATGGGTAGCACAGTCCAGTCCTAAGCTCTCTTGGCGTGTAGCATTTCAATGAGCAGGTTGTTGCAGGGCACGTCGCCGTTCAGGTGTTTGTAGTAAAGGTATTCTTCAGCCTGCAGGCTTATGGCTCGGATCTCTGGCAGCCGGAGGAGCAGCTGGCCAAACTTGTCCGTTTGCTGTGGGTAGTTGCACATGACGTAGTCCAGCAGCGCTGCATTGACCTGCTCCTGGACGCTTTCTACTAGGTGGAAGTTCTCCAGGTTCTTCACATCTACAGAAGGAAGCAAACAAAGAAAAAGTTTGATAAAATGAGACAAGCATGTTTCTTTGACTGCTCTCTTCAACACATAATTGCCTGCAATCTAACATGTGTGGTAGAAACTAGTTCTCTCTGGTAGGTTCATGTTGACTGCAGAAAGGTAGTTTTGTGCACATCCAGTCCTGTGTTTAGGGCAGATGCTTGATATATTGAGGGTAAGTATGAACGTCAGCGAAAAATCATGTGGAGACAACTGCAGGGACCATAATGGTTCACATTTCAAAGACAAAAAGGTTAGACTAATTTGTATTCTCATTTATCAGGGGACGATGCTACAACTTGACATCTTTGGTTGTAGCTTCTTTTTTTTTACTTTAAAGAGGACTTCAAAATGCACCATGCACGCATGATAAAATACCCCCCCCTCCTTGCCTTTTTTTTCTCTGAATCGTCTCTTGAGAATGCGATGTAGAGGGAATCAGGTAAAGGCAAAAAAGGTTCTTCTCCTGAGAGATTCATTCCCCAGGAGTCGATGAATTATGTAGAGCAGAGTTACAGTCATATTAGCGCCAGAGCTGATCCTTAACCTAGCGCCTTCATCATCCTTTATATCATAACAAAACAACAGAATGTGTCGTAATTATTAGGGGGGGGAAATACTGAGATAACGTTTTTTTTAAATCACTTTAACTGCAGGGTGCAATAAAAGCACAGAAATTCATCTTGGAGGATGCAAAATACATTTTGCATCTTTCCAAAATCCTACCTTTACGCGCAGCTTTAAGCACTTTTCCTTGACAATAATAAGCTCACTGGGGGTTTGAGCCGATTACTGCAAGACAAGACAAAAATTTGCTAAATGGATAATGGTGGACCAGAGCGCTGTGTGTACTTGTCATGATTATGAAGCACAGGGCTGCAGAATATTTAATCAGATAGTAGCTCTATGTGTGTGTGTGTGTGTGTGTGATCTTTTATTAATCTGTTTGACCCCAGGTTGAGTGTGCTCACAGTGGGTGAATGAGTCCCTGTGTCTAGTTGACAACTCCTGACCAACACACACACTCGGAGAGAGACACACATAAGCACTAAAACATACTATCTTTCACACCAAATATGTGCCTTTCTCAGACACACACATACACTGACACTAATCTGTGGAAATACACATAATATTTCACTCTCCCACAGTATCCCCTTCACACACACACACACACACAGATCCACCCACCCAGAGCATTAGAAGGAAGGAGGGGGAGATAAATCAGCAGCTAATGAGGTCTAGAGAATGAGAAGCAGGTCCTTCAAGGCACTTCCATCTATGATGCACTCTACCATGCTATTACAATCTGTATGTGTGTGTGTGTGTGTCTGTTCTTGTGTTGCCTGTGTATGTGTGAGCTGGCGTGTAGCATGTGCATGCTCACCCTGACCTCTGAGTGACACAGTGGGGGGCTAAATAAGGCCAAGAGGAGGGCGGGGGGTGGCCTGTGACAAAGACGGCTCCAAACAAACATGACATGTGCTTTTTCCTGCTGCCACTCAGCTGACTGACCCCCTATCCTCTCAAACCGGCTTTTACATCACCAACACCGCAGAAGCATTACTATAGCCTCACATAAGTCTATTCCCTAAACGCTGTCTCAAAGCCGCCTCCACACAGTCAAGATAAAGGTTCTGGTGGCAAAATACTGTCCTTTATAGTGCTGGTAAGGTAGAAAAGATTACTGTGTATCAAACCTAAATATATCCTGAATACCTTTTAAGAAAAGTGTTCCTTCCTATCAAGTATTAAAAGTCATATTAGACTTGTTGACTTGTTCTTTTATGAGATACATTTTTATGATTTACATCAGATAACTTTTTAGATGTTATACTATATATGGTTTATGCAAATTGCTATTTACCATCTGCACACAGTAGTTTGATATATTTTGTAATATACATTTAAAAAAATTAGTGTCATAACATGTTTATCCCAAAAGTTTTGTGTGGGGTCAGATATCAATGCCCAGCTGTAATTCTTTTGGATTTTGATTTTGATTTAAGTAAATCCAGTGTAAACCTACTGGAATCATTCTATAAAATACCCATCCTGTATAGGTTTTTAATTGTAGAACACAAACCTGCAAGGCTGACTCATAATTTACTTTTTGGAATACAACATCTGTTGTTGTGAGGAATAGTTTCTGCCATCATTGTTACTAGCCATAGTGTCTGACCACTTAATATTGGACATTGATTAAAGGGGGAAAATCTTCAAATTCAAGGCCCAACTAAATGTCTGAATTGATTAGATTGTATTAGGGGACTTACACTTACAATGTGACGCTACAAAATTGTGCCACACAGTATCTATGAAAGATAATAAGGTATATTTTAGGTATGAAAATGATTTCATCTGTAAAATCCTGTTATGTGTTATGTAATACAAGTAAGGGCAAGTATGTTCTGCCGTACAGACACTATCGATAACAAGCATCTCATGCAGCTTAATAATCAATTCAGGGATGTCAGAGCGTCTTCTGAATTTGGTTTATTAATTATTTTGGTTAATTCTGCAGCAACTGATAAGGTGAGCCCAGATCACAGCAAAAACATGTGAGGTGTTGCCAAGGTTTCTCCGAAAGATTTGTCTGTGTTCGTGTGTATCTGCATGAGTTTGTATGCATGTGGAGAGGAGTTTGATGGGTGTATGTGTAGATGTTGGGTGGGGGAGGGTGGGTGCTACAGAGAATTAATACCCAATGTCTCTGTCAAGCTAATTAGGGGGAAAGTGAGGCAAAAAGATAGCATTTTAATTGCTAATTATTATCAGAGCCTCTTTTGAAAAAATAATAAATGAGGGCTTCAAAAAAAATGACAAATGACAATAGTTTGATATCTACTGCCATTTGTAAAACCAGTGGGCAAGTGAAAAACCAGACAAAACACTGAGGTGGATGAGAAATGTTTCTTAATTTTATTGCTAATCAAATCAGACAAGTGTATTGATTCTAATTTACTGATCATTAAGACAGGAGAGGGATGATGAAGGAGTGAAAAGGGTTAAGAGGGAAATGAAAAAAACAAACAAAAAAATCAACAATTGATCAATGATTCCCAGACAGTGTCAGGTCGGAGCATTAAGTGTGCTAAGCGCTCTCTCCTCTTCCTTCAATGCTGCCCCCCCCCCCCCCTTCTCTATTTCTCTCTCCATCTCATTGTTCAGTCACTGTGGGACTAATTATCAACTTTTTTTTTTACATAAAACAGCCACAGTTCGTTGCAGCGCCGCGTCTGAATACTCAAATGGAAACCCCGAGGTCCCACGGAATACATTGTTTCATTTGACGGGCGATCATGCTGAAACCAGCAACCTAATGTGAAAGCACACACACAAACACACACATACACATTCATTCTTTCTTACACAGAACCCCTGAAATTACCACTGTGCTTTTAATTAGGCTAGATCTTTGCTAGGAGTGTGTGTGTATGTGTATGTGCGTACGCATGCACTTTTAACCGGCCCTTACAATCAACCTGCTCCAGGGACACACACGCTCACTGGACATTCACTCATGCAAATACTCGCTGTATTATTTCACTCTGATCTCAATAATGCCTCACAGAGTGGACACTTGGATGTGAAAAAAAACTTATAAGAAAAATAAAAAGCATCACATGGTGTCAAAGGTCACCCTTCTCTGCAAAAAGCAAACAGGCATCACTTTGTTTATGGCTGTAAGAAGCCAAATAAGTAGAAAAAGACTACACTGTACAGTAAGGCAGGCTGGTAATAGATCCTATTGGGTAAGAGTGACACTTATACAGTATACATCCATCCATCTAATATAAAAGGAAGAAAAAAGAAAGACATAAATGATTGGCCACATGAGATGTTAAGTTGCATTTGCTTGGATGTAATCCTTTAAAACTACTTTTGTATAGTTGTGTTTACTGAAAAAAACTCTGACTTAAGAAAGTCTTGGTGTAAGTGGGAATTCATTATGACGTGTCAAACAAACCATACACCCCCTCCACCCCTTTATTTTCCATCATGATATTTCTTCATCAAACTATCACGCATTTCCAATCATGTGTTTTTCATTTGAGACACTGCTATTAGGGTTATACTGTGCATGGCAAAATGACACCATGCTCTCTCACATTACAATTTTAGTGCCCCAATCAGTAATCCTCTCAGTCACATGCTGCCAATTCACTCTGCCTTTCAAACTTCACTACTTTCCTGCTGGGTCCAAAAACAACACGTAAAACTCGGGTCATCAACGGTTATTGAGTCAAGTGTTGTCAGTAAACCTGGCCAATTAAACGTGAGCGGAGGACAAACTGGTCACTTCCTGTATAGGTGGGAGTTTGGGGCTTGGCTATTCCAATAGGGACTTCACAGTCGCTTATACGAGCCTATCAAAGCTGAAGCGCCTTTTACTACTGCCGCAGTGCTTCAAAGAGCGAGTAGTTGTGCCCATATCCAGACCAAGTCCTCTTTATTGCACACTGCTGGATTGTTATCAAGTCAACAATGTCCACCGCTACTCCGCTGATATTCATTATTAATCTCTCTCACAGCTTGGATCCAATCAGAGACAGGGGCGTTGAAAGAAGCGAACCCAATAACCTTGGGTGGGTTGAAGGGACCAAGTGAGGGCTAAGGACCGCCTACAATAAGCAACATGTAGAGCTACGTGGTCACTGGGATAATGTGACTGTGTTTGTGTATGAGTGGTGTTAAAAAACAGGGCAGCAAGGCCAATCAAAGCAAATAAGGTTCTCGGGGCAAGGGGCAATGACCGCATGGTTAGCAGTATCACTTAAGTAGGCTATTATCTGAGTTATGGTGCACTGCCCTGATACATAAACTAGGCTTTGTGTTGGGAGAATAGCAACCTCCTTTACCCCCCATCCTATCCTACACACCACCATAAAGTCATGAAGTACACAAACACACACAGTACAGCTACACACACACTCACCTCAGCTCCCATCAATACTCCACTGACAGCATTTCGCGTGGAAGTGTGTGTCTGTGTTTTTTCCCTCTACAGGAGGTTCTGCTTCCCCATTAGAGTATCTCAGTCCTCATCTATCTATGCTTGCCAGCAAACATGTTTCCCAGCTCCCTGGAGCTCTCAGCCTTCTTGTTTTCCTCTAAGTCCCATTTGGGGAATTCCCTTGTTCCGATACGACGCCTTCATGTTAGAGGCGAGTAAAACTGGAGTTGTGTGCTCCTTAACATTTAATGGAAGTTCTTTGAGACTTGATACACCAAAGGCTAGCATCATGATTATCTTATCACATGATACAAAAGGAGCATGTATATAAGCTCAATAGTTTATCAATTTCAGTTTTATCTTTTGAATTTTGATTTCTAGTAATGGTGCCTTGAGCTACATGACTTTTTGGGGGTTAAGGAGCGGATATACTCAAAATTTCCTACAGTAGTACATATGATGTATTGGCAAAAGTGTTTATTATTGTATTTTTGAAAAGCCACACTCAAAGTTGGGGTAAAAAGGTGGGGTCATAGAGGAAAGCGAGACACAATCAGAATTAAATGGTGAACACTTTCAGACAGTCTCCTGACTGGCATTTGTGGTGCTACACTCATTTGTACATACAATAAGTGACACTTTCTCATCTCTGCTCACCTGGTCAATCACTGTGTGAATTGGGTGTGCTTGACGGATTGTTGTTTCCAGAAAGCTGCAGAAATTATGATACATAGCCCCTGATATCCACAAGGTGTGGGGGTTAGAGGTATCAGATGCTGTTCGACCATCCAACAAGCACTTTGGTGTTCTGGGGCCCTCAGGCTATAAAATGAGGTTACTGTTTTGTCTGAGCCTTTAGAACATCTGTCAGCCACAGCAAATTTTTAACCTTCTTGTCTTCTGTATCTAAAGGAGTGAAAGGATCTCAGGAAGTGTCCTTTACACTCATTAACATTTTTACTAGTTTAGCAATGGCCCATTAAGCACTGAACAGTGACCCTTCATCTTGAAAAGTGACTCTTTATCTCATCAGCATATAGTAACATAACGTAGCTACATGCCCTCAAGCTAACATAGGGCCCAATGTCCAGAGGCCAAATATCGTCTGCGCTAACTACGCATAATAACGACTGTCTCACATTCCTGGCTCTGGAAACAGGCCACCAATGGGGACGGCCTATTGCCAGAGTGTCAGAATAAAGCATGAAGGCTCAATTTGCACGCCAACTCATCAAACCCTCCCTTTAGCCTCTGAGGGGGCCAAATGCCAAAGAAAGAGAATTAAGCAGGTATGGTCCATTTGGGGATATATTAAGTCAAATCTAAGCCTCTACCGACAACAGTGCTATTGTTGTTAAGCTAAACAGGTAGCCGCTGGTTCACTTCTGTCGCCCAAGGATGGGTTGGCGGGCTTGGTGGGGCGATGGCAAGAGGTTGAGAGATATTGAGAGGAAAGGGAAAGTGCCTTAGGACTGATAAAATAAACAAGAGAAAAGGCGCTCTGAGCAGGAAGGAGACAAGCTTCTCTCATTGCCTATGCTGGCTGGAAGGTGCTGGGGATTTATCCTGAGGTGAAGGGGAAAACAAATTTACACCCTGCATCAGTTGGTCCTGTCTGTGGCTGTTATTATGGACTTTGAGGGCTTCAACAGATGGGCATAGCCAGGGAGGATAATATCAGTGGGGATAAGTATTAAAGGGATAGTTCAGACCTTTTGACGTGGGATGTATGTATGTATTTTCTCCTTTCACATATAACGGTAATAGTTAGTTGCTGTCATCTTGATGCAAGGAGCTGCACTAATTAATCAGTAAATATTTGAATACTTGATTCATAAAAGTAATTTATCATGCAAAATAGCCAAAAGTGTTCCGGTCCCAGCTTCTCACATGTTGCTTTGGATTTGCTGCTTTTCTCTTTTATATGGTTCCAAATACCTGAATATATTTTGCTTTTAAAATGGTGGGAGAAAACAAGTAATTTATATTTGTTGACTTGGGCTCTGCATACTTGTGATAAAATTGTGATTAAATTTTTTATGTTATTCGCTAAACATCAGTTAGTCAAGAAACTAGCTAGATTAATCAGTAATGAGAATAATCCTTAATAATGTACAATAATTTAGGATGTACATTTTGTGGTTGGAAAAAACCCAGTGAGCTGACAGTTTGCGATGCTTAAATGAACAGCTGAATATGGGGCCAAAGTAAAAAATGTAATCTCAAAACAACAATCTAAAAAGGTTTTGCTCGTAGTTCATTGATTTTTTTTACTTCTGTGTCATGGCTTAAAATATTTTTGTCAACTAGACCCATTTGCTGCTGTTCATTTCTGACAAGCTGCAGACTCGCTGGGATGAAAGTCATATTGCTGGGGGGGAAAATCACATTGTCTCAGCATTATGAAAATCCATTAGCCAGAGGGATACTGAGAGACTTGAATCAGCAATGAACCTAGTGCTTAGCCCTCTGTGGCCCCACTAGTCCTCCCCCCTCCACTTTTTATTGCCCCCATCTTTAGTCCCCCTGGAGGCGGAACCAAATGCCTTTCAATGAGCCGACCTCGGACAGTGCGGTGCACCTACAGGTCCCTGCTCTCTCACCTTCCTAATGCTGTCTGGATTGTACGGACAGTTAACCCCCCCCCAACCACCATCACCACCAAAACAGATCCCAGTCATGGAGCTATATGCTGCTAATGACGCTAACACTGACTGACGGGCTCAAATCTAATAGACGACGATCCAGAAGAAAAGTCACTGTGTTTGGTGTAATCTGAGGAAATGATTTATGGAGCAGTGAAATGGAAAAAATAAAATTATAATGAATTAGAAATCAATACGGTTGTACCTGTGAGGTGACTCTTCAAGACTTCACATCACCTCTCACTTCATTTGTACCTGTCAGCAACAACAGTAGCAGGCACAGCATGTAATGTGTGTGTGTCGTTGCTGTCTGTATCAATGTGAACCTCGTTTACATTCAGTGCACTTTTGCACCCCTTGGCTAATTACGCACAGGGTTTGTTTGGTGGTGGATGGAGGGTGTGGGGAGTGGAGGGGCATGTCAACCTTTCTTGTTTATGATAAAGTGACAGAAAATCATTGGGGGGTCAAGTACCCCCCTCCAACCCTCCTCTGCCACGAAAACTCCTGCAGCAGTACAGAAGGTGCCTGGTGTGGGAAGCCTCCCCTTTAATGAGACCATTAAAGGGCCCGTCTCCCCGTCAATAGATTTCTCTCATTCTTTCTCTGACAAATTTGAATTAATAATTCAGTGCCAAGCGCCTGGGGATGTATATTTTCAGCTTGAAGGACAGTTAATCCATAGCGTCACCCCCCCTTCGTACTCTCTCATTTTACATCTACCCCACTCCCTCCCTGCTTTTCTTGGCTCTCATTTAAAGATGGAAGCCAGCAGGTAAAGTGCGGACAAAAGAAACTGTGTGCAACAAGTTTTCCACATCTTCTTTTAACTTTTTTGTTCTCTGTGTGATTTGCGTTCCCTGTCGTGTGACAAGTGGAGTCAACTTATGCAAAGTGCAAACTGAGATTTAATTTATTCGAAGTATTGGATGGCGGTGGCTGTTCTCTCCTCCCCCTCAGGGATAATGTAAGATGACATGTTTGCATACTGCCTTTCAAAGCTGGACTTGATTTAGAGAACTAGGGTTTTACTGGATGTTTGTACTGCTCCAAATCTTAGGACTTTCAAATGCATAATACAAGGGAATTAGAGGAAATGAGTCATTTTGAGGATAAACCACAATGACGCTTGCTTAATGAAAAAATATATTGTGGAGTGTGTTTGTCTGTAGTTGTGGCTTTCAATTTGTGTTCTGCATTCACTATGGTTTGAGAGTTTTACCAATTTTATTGAAAGAATTTAAAGAGACAAAATGGGCCTGTGGTACAAGTACAAATCTAGGACGTTTAAGATTCATGGGAAGGAAACCAATAAGAAAAGAAACCAGCTTGTGCCCATAAAGTTTAAAAATGTACAGAACAAAATCAGCTTATATGCATAAAATCAACAATGTACTAGGGTAATCAGGGTCAAACTAGCTGCTCATCTTTAATGTGGCTGCTCTCTTTTTACATTCTAGATATGTCTTTTCCCTCCATGACAATGTGGTATGAACAGAAGCATCAACTGATATTTTTGGATTTGATAACTATTTACAGAGCAAATCTTTTCTGATGCTGACTTCCTGTTTATTTTCTTATATCATAAGTAGCTAAGGATATCAGTGCCAGGTGGCACTAAAGTACAACTTTATGCTCTAAGGCAGCTTGCACAGACTGGCATGACAAATGCATGGCAGTGCCTAGTAATATTCCTTTACATTACACAACATTATTCTCTGATGATATATGTGTGTGTACTGTATTGTAGTTTTATGTGTGTGAAGAGAAGGTTGATTAATGCTCTCTAGTGTTTTAACATGTCCTCCCTGACCCTTGTTTGCAACATTTGCCAGCAGCTCTAAAGGTTTCCATTGCACTACCATGTTGTTTTTTAAAATGCAATACAAGGAATAGCTATGCTCAACATGTGTGTGTATTTGTGCATAAGACAGTGGACTCACAGGGCTTTGTTGCTTAAAATACCCTTCAGGACAAGAAGGAAAGAGACAAGAAAGGAGCTGTGATGGTTCAGGAGTGGGGGTGTGGGGGTCACAGAGTGGGTGGGGGCTCAACATAGAGAGAGAGAGAGAGAGAGAGAGAGAGAGAGAGAGAAAGGGTGGGAGAACAAGAGACAGCGAGTCAGACCACCTGTTGGATCATCTGTGCTTTAAAACGATTAATCACCACTGTCTCTGGTTACGCACACACACCACAGCATACACACACACGCACGCACATCACCGTAAAGCTCCACTGTTCTCTGCACTGCCAGAAGTATCTTGTAACCACATTGTCTAAAGACACGCATGCACACACACACACAAACACACTGAAGCTCAAAGAGCAAAGGGAAGAAGGTATAATCGTATAGCAGCCACATGACTACCATATAGCTTACCACCACCATAGTTTAAACACATGCCTCTGCACTGTACACATTCACATAGGAAAACAATGGCTGACAATCCACATGCCAAGCAGTACTGTGATGCCATTTGTGATATCAGGGCGGTAGGTGAATGTAGAGGATTATTTTTACTTCTACTCTAATCATCAGCGTTTTTTCATATGTAGGCTCACACGCTTGCGAGGGGAAAGCTAGTCAGAAATCAGCAACAAATAAAGAGTTTCATTCTAAAAACAAGAACGTTGTTCAAGATTTTTCTAATTACAAAGTAAGGATGTTTTTTCCAATCACAGTAGGATCCTAAGCAGGCATTAAGTCTTCTAAAACAGCTTAGTACGTCACCCCTTTTATCTTGCTCAACCATTACATCTCTGAGTTCATTCCACACTTTATTCTTTTACATTGTGCGTATCATAATGATTGTCCAATGAGTGACATTGAGTAACACTAATGACACATCATGAGCTATAGCAGCCATAAATATCTTGTCATAAAGATTTGTTTTTGCTGTGAAAATTCACCACTAATACTGTAGCTACTACTGAGACATTGATTGAAGGAGTTAAGGGCTGCCATTCGCATTTACAACTTTACAAATGATTGACATGGTGGGTGTGTAAAGCTGGGGGTCCATCTGATTGCATTTGTATTTCTGAACATTTGACCTGCAACACACTTAAAGATTAAGGGGCCACACCACCGCCCTTTAGCTAGATCCAATGGTTTGTGTGTTTACATGAGTGTCTATCTGTGTGTGTTACATCACTATGTATATTTACTTTATACTGTATATGTGTGTGTATGTATGCATAGGTGTGTTTGTGTGTGTCAGTGAAGGCTTCCTAGAGAGCAAGAAAAAGAAAGGAAAAGCAACCAAGAAAGAGTGATCACTGGTTGAGAGAGCTCCTGGGAGGATTGTGTAACTCTTTCTATGTAATGTTTAAGTAAGGTCGAGGCAGGTGGTCCGATCAATACGCTACATGACTGTGGCAGTTGTTCTTTCCCTGCTGTCTTGCAACACTGCAAACCACACACACAGTCCTCATCTTGTAGCACAGTTGTAAATCTACAGCTTGTGAGTGAAACATTGATGCTCTTTCGATTGCCAGAACCAGCCCATAGTTGTTGGTTTGTCTTTCTTAGTTTACAATGCTCTTGAGATTATGCTTTTTGAAATTACCGCAATGCTTAAAACGGCTGTTGACATGTTGCATATGACATAAATATACAGTATTGTCTACCATGACCAAACTTAATAGCACTTTGTATAGAGAGTTTAAAGCCAGTTGGGTCGATGAAATAACAGTAAGGTTAGGCAATGTAGAATAAAAGTAAACAAGTAAGTCCTCTGTACAAATTATTAAGCCAAATGAAATCACAGGCAGATAATAGATGATCTCCAATCAACAAATCATTCAAATCAAGAGTGGGATTTTCTGCAGCACTCCAATATATGCAAAATTTGTTCTCCGAGTCTGTTTTTCTCAACTAATGTGAACTTGTTCTCCGCAGGGCCTCGGATAGCCCAGACCTGTCCTATCTACCCCAAACAGACAACCCTTTGCCTTTAATTGGAGAGGAGTAGCAACCTAGCTAGCACAGCGCTGGGACCTGAGCTGCGGCCACTGAGAATGCATTAGCATTAGCATTGCAGCGGACCGACCTGTACATAATGATAACCTCAAGCTCTGGCCACTGGGAGCAGCCCCACACACACACACACACACACACACACACACACACATACACACGCACACACTCCACACACAAATGTACACTGGTACACACTCCCTTCCCCTGTCTTCCCCTGTACACGCAGTCACGTAAACAAGCAAGTGTAATGCAGCCCCAGCGGTGTGCTGCTCGACGATCGGGGGAGGAGGGGGAAAAATGTGTGTAATGAACTTCATTTCCATTGATCGGGACTGAGAGTACAGGACCGGGGGCTGTTTGTCCCAGAAGGACTGCCGTACCGCTGCTCTGTAGCCCCTCATAAATGTTTGAGAGGCCTTAGCCGCTCTAGATCCACGCTACCTGGGTTATAACAGACCGACATCCAGGTTGAGGCTGATATTGGATGGATGGCTGGTCGGTGGTGGTGGTTGAAGGGATCGATTGTTATTTTAGCTTGATGACATTTAGGTGATGTGCTGTATGTGTGTTTTTGTGGCGGAGAACTGGGAATATTCAAGAAAAGTGTAGATGTTTGGCAGTATTCAGCGTGAGAAGTTTTAGACAAAAACTTCCCTGCTGTCTCACACTGACACTTTCAAGTCTTTGTCCAGGCACAGAGTCTGATATCTGCAAGAATATTCTAATTTGTTTGACAATATCTCCTATGCTATACCGCTAAGCTCTTAGGCCCTCATCTGGCCCCTGAAAGCCCCTATATGCTGTACACTTGATTGATATTACTGCAGATATCACTTAGAAAACACCTGATGTGCCGGGTGGACCATCCGCGCCTCCTTTTGACTGCTAAGTACCAGCTGGTGGGAGGTCCTCTGCGTTATGCAGTCGGTAATAAAAGTTGAACATTGATTTTCTGTAGCAGCTTGTAACTGTTAATGTTGAGACATCAATAGCCAAAGCAAAGCGCTGGTGCCTTAATAGGAGACCGAGAATGTGGAGGGCGCGAGCAGAGGCTGACTCTAAATCACAGAATCTATCCCTGCCGATCGATAGGACAGTAACTGCAAGTGTCCCTCTGCTTTCCTAATGTTTTATAATAAACTGACAGCCTGTAATAAGGCCAAAGGAGAGGGAGAATGAGAGGGAGGGAGGGAGAAGGGCAGAGATGGAGGGCAACAGTTTCTCCATAGCTTGCTAGTCTTAAATCACCCCACATGGGAGTGCAGGAGAGGAGCAGAGGAGGTAGACTGAGGAAAAGGTTTTTTCTTTAGTAAAAAAAACTTTTACAGGAGCATTTGTCTGGTTGTACTCACTGCTACGGTAGTTAATGAGTGTATTGATAGAGGGGAGCAGAGGTTTAGAGGATATGTCCTGTATTGCTTTGGCGGGGCAGTGAGTTAAAGTGTGTATTAAATCCTACTGCCACCGTGCAGATGTCACCATATTCCGGCAGGAGTGCATGGCTGGGCTGCATATGTTATGACTGTTACTGGGTGTGGATAGTGTGTGTCATAAAGAGAATATTACTTTTATAACACTACTGGGAGATGGTGAGAGAATATGCTCCACTCTGTAATAATAATCATACTGCTTTGGATTTAAATTACTTTGTATTACACGGTCTGCTGTTACTCCTTTTTGTTGTTTTCATACTCATCTTGTACTCATTATATAGTCTCATTTTCATGGTTACAGTGCCTTTGGTTCCAACTTGAAACACTTGAGCCAAGAGAAAAACTATGAAAAAAAAACAAATATACTTCTTTGTGGCACTTTGATCACATCATGTCAAAAGTTTGACAATTCAGTATTTGGTGGGATATACTGTGGTTTCACTTTTCTCTGGGCTAAAGATAACAAACAGGTAATGTAAGGAACTAATCCTACAACTAAAACTTCTACTTGGCATGACTTCATGGCATGGTTCTCAAATCTTTGGAGACCTGGAGATTTCATATAACATACCTGTACTTTTGTATATGAGACATTTTGTCTCTTGTTATCTCTTTCTTTACTATGGTTTGCGGGAGTAATTTATCCCATACACGTTTAATTATGCTACCATCCTCAGTAGTACATTTATTTAGCTGATGCTTATATCCAAAGTGACTTATATAAAGTGCATGTGGATACAATCCAAGAATCAAAGTATATTAACTTCATCAAATATGCTGACCTGCTTCTACATTCAAGTGCAATATTTCAAAACTATAGAAGATCGTTTTCATTCTGTGACAGAAGATGTGTCGAGTTTCTGCTGTCCTCGTATCAATAGGGAGCTCTGTCCATTTCAACAACCCTGCTCCTATTATGTTGCTTTTCTCATCTATTAAGTGGCTGTTTGGAACCAGCTAAAGAACAGTGTCAACATAATCGCCATATAAATCCTTTCAAGATAAGGCCTAAAAGGAGAAGAAACGAAAGCTGTAAATTAGGGAGATACTTTGGAGATAATGTGGGAAATGTCGAAATCCATCAAGAAACTGTAACGTATCTAAGGCAAGGCTGAGGGTAAAGGGGGAGTCAGGTCAAGGGTGAGAGACAGCAATCCTCAATTACCCCACCACCACCACAACTCACCGCAACTGCTGCTTAATGACAACAGCCTGCAAGTATTGCCAGGTAATAGTGGCGGGCTGGAGACCTGGAGCTTTTATTGCTTGATAAAGTCTGAAAGCCTTTTAGGCAGCCTCATTACATGGAATTCCCTACAAAGTGGCAGCCAGAATCAGGAGCCAACTGCATGCCATGTTAGATTTCTTAGCCTAAAATTGACAGAAAATAGGCGGAAGTATTAGGTTCATTGCTTTAGGGCACACTCCCACCTACTCCTGATGAGATGAAAGAAAAGTCGGGACACTCAAACTTGATTAGACAAAGTTTGGGCAAATATTTTTGTTTGTTTCCTGTGTCACAATGATGCCTGAAGGAAGCTGATGGGGGGTTTAAAAAAAAAAGAGTCCAATACTTTTCAATCAGCATGTGTTTGCTGAGCACTTCACCAAGTTTCAAAACAGAGTGATGAAAAAGCACTAGATGCAGTCGCTGTGTGCATGGATTGCACTTTGTGAACCTTATACATATATTTACACAGCAATCACCACTACTGTATTTTCCATTACTGCTGTCATTGCACCAATCCAGTCACTGAGTCTGTAATTTGTGGGACAAACAAACATTAGTCAAGCATAGGAGCCGCATGCTCATACACACAGACACATATACATACACACACACGCACACACACACTAATAAACATGATTCATGCCACATTTCATACACATACGTCCTACACTTTGTGGGTCTTTTCTCATGAACTTCTAGTGTGGCAGAAATTACATCTGAATTGTAATACTTCACATGTGAAACTTAACATAAGCTCAAACATTTCACATGTGAGATGTCTGCAAACTACATGTGTCTACTTTAAGTCTACTGTGTTCACATATGACTCTCTCAGATGAAAAGGGAGCTTTTCTGCCTAACCCGTACAGCATACATGCACTGTCCTCACTTGTTGTTGCAATGTTCCCACAACAAGTCTTAACCATAAAATACATGCATTATTCATGTGGACTTCATTTATGTCTCCATAGATGATTTTCCCCACCAGATGAACAGACTTTGTCCCCACAGTGTAATCACATGGTCTACCTAGTAGCAGCCAAAGAAATTTAGGGATGGGTAGTCACTTTGTTTACGCCTGTAATTTCTGCTGTTTCCTTGAGTCACAAGTTTCTGAAAGTTATTTGTGCTTGTGATTTATTTTCTGGTCGGCACCTGTACTTACAGTAAAGGTTAAATTAATTAAGTTACAATTTTGTCTGCCATTTAAGCTGTGTTCCTGTTTAAGCAACACTGCCTAAAATCTGGAAAACACATGCTTTACTGGCTGATCCTGATGTTTCCTGGTCCCTCTTGAGCACAGGAAAAGACGGTCCCATTTCATGTTAAGTCAAGGCTTCCCATAGGCCAGAGCCTAACAACCCATACACACACTAATCGTACCTTTATACATGTATTGATCAGGTCAAAGGTACAAATGATGACTCCATTCTGTTGACTTACAGCCCAGCAAAAACTGTGGGTGCCACACAGCAAGCAGCACTATTGTGTTGCTTTTAATTAAGTTGTGAAGGGCTGTTCCAGTTATATGCTCCATTATTTTGCCCTGTTGGTCTCAATGGGTATAAATATTGAACCGTCGCTGCCTCTTGATGTTAATCAATCCCTGACCGAATTCTAAATGATTCGGTTCATTTCAGGAAATGAATATTTGCCAGGCTTTATGGGGGGAGCGGAGGTGGTGTGCATGAATTAGCCAGCTCCCTTGCTCACTGGCCAGGGATCAGGGCATTGATTCTGAACAGCCTCTGCTGTTGCTTAATTAGGTTACCTGTCTGGGAATTATGTGAGTTTTTTCTCTCTCATTGTGTAGAGAGATAAATTTGAAAAAACTGAGAGAGAGAGAGAGATACTTGTCTTTTTTTATCAAGGTTAATCACGTTTGCCGTGTTTGTGTTGTTGTCAGCAGATTGGTGTCTGACCTCGCGTTGCACACACAAAAAAAGAAGTCTGCCTTCAGTGTGTGGCATGTTAAACATGCTAATGAGAGATGCATCCTAGCATAGGAGTCTGGGGAATGTGAGGGTTGATGAAGTGTAGGTAGGGAAAATTAAATTGAGAGCTGTGTTAGAGCATGGAAGAAAATATTATTTCAATATTTCTATGTAATTGATGTCTATGAGATAATGTATGAACTTGTTAACTCATTCCAAAGTGACTTGTTACAGAAAATGTATTTATTTAGAGACTGGTAAACTGATCTCAGCCCTATGTTATACTTGTTTTCGGTTTTAAGACAGTGAAACAGTGAAAGAGAATAAGTTTAAATGACTGTAGTTAAGACATTTTAAGGAAGGAAAGGGGTGGAGGAAAAATTGAGGGAGGGAGGAAAAACATAGATAAATGACAGTTCAGATGTAGGTGAAGATAAACGAGGAGTGACCGAGGTAGTGAGGATGGACTTGTGATAGACTGAGGCATACAAAGATGGATGTGAAAAACAGAGAGAGAAAGGGCAGAGCTATGAGAACAGAGACAATGCAGAGGGGCTGGATGGACGGTGAGGGATGGAGGGCGGGAAGGATGGAAGGATGGATTGGTGGGTGTCTCTAAACTCCGACCTCAGAGCCTGACTAATCGGTTGACAAACAGCTAATGTGGTGCTGAGGCAGCTCTTGAATCACAGGCAGTCTTGATTTCTTATGAATGGACAACACTACTGATTTCCAATCACTGACTTTATATATATATGTTGTCATATATATATATATATATTAACCTAACCAACAGTAACTTTGCCGTGTAGGCTTAGAAAATGTGCATACTTAAAGGCATACAAGAAAACAGTGTCTGTTTTGGACACTTAATAGTTGTGACAACTACTATTATATTATTAATTGATTATTTGATTGTCTCCAAACATTAATTGGTTCCACTTTTAAAATATGACATTTTATTGATATTAAACTAATTACCTTTGGATTTTGAACTGTTGGCCGGACAAAGCAAGCAATCTGAATATATCATCAGAACCATTTTTTACTTTTTGTAAAGAAGTTTTGGACCAAATGATTAATTAAGAACATAATCAATGGACTAACCGCTGATGAAAATAATCATCAGTTGCAGCCTTAATTTTCACTGAAATGATATAGCTCAAATACACTCCTGGAAGAGGCAGATGAAATAAACATGCATGAAATTATGGATCATTGTATTTCAAGCATTTGAGACTAAATATGGAATCACTGACTAAATATGGAATCACTTGCAATACTGTAAACCATAAGATAAATGTATAATACAGTTTGATGACCCGTTCTTACATTTAAAGCAGCATGAGGGGAAACACTTGGAAATTAAGTTCACAGAACTACCAATGCGACTTCTTTAAATAAACCTTCACTGCTGAGGAATCAAACATGCCTGAATTCTCCACATTTGATCAGCTTTTCACTGGCTTTGTTCCTTCTAAAGGCTTCAGTATGGGAGCATTATTTAGGGCTCTGTCCACAAATCTGCTCTCTCTCCGCTGGGAGCATTTACCACCCCGCGCTGGTCTGGCAGCCACTCTGGTTCTCCTCTCGGCTGACAAGGACTGGCAGCGCCTGTCTTAGCAAATTACAGCTGATGGGGTCTGACCTGTAGATCTGGGTTAACTGGTGGCTGGCTGAACACACTCTCACCTCTGTCACTGCGCCTGCTTTGCCAGTATGGAAACCGTCTGTGTGGTGGCATGCATCAGGCATACATCTGTTTGAGTTTTGGGGAACATTATAATAATAATGCTTGTTATTTTTGTCTTTTCCCATTGATAATGGTACATTTTAAGCATGTCTTAAGCTGCATCATATTTCGTGTTCATTTTAGGAAGCACATGCCCCTCCTTGTTTGTTAAAAAAAGTATTTCCTCCAGAACTTCATACCTGGAAGCTGCCTAGCACAAACTCATTTTACTGCTGTGCATGTACAGTGCAGTTGGGAGTTAATTCCACCTAAAGTGGAAATTCTTTCTTTTCACTTTCCTCGGCCTGAATTAGAACTTGTGACCCATTTCTCACCTCTGGGCTTCCACATCATCTGGTCATATATACAACAACTTGTCAGCCTTTATATTAGGCCTTTAAGCCTTTTAAAGGAAATCAAAGCCACATTAACAGTGTTCTGACACCATACAACAACTAGTAGTAATCGTTTACTGAACTCTGACTCAGGGAACACACTCTCTCTCTCTCTCTCTCTCTCTCTCTCTGCCAATTTGTGTGCCTCTTGCCTAACACACACAATCATTGCTCGAAGTCTTACAAACACTTAAGCGATCAATGCTCTTAGAGTGATAATCTCCTCCTCGATAGAGGGTGACAGCCTTCAGTTAAGACAAGCTATGTGTGACAGAGGAAAGAGAGAGAGTGATATAAAGAGATAGATAAAGAGAGAGAATATAAAAAAAAGTTTAAAAAAAAAGGATGTCTAACCCTGAGAACAAAAACACACACAGATCAGGAAAAGTGTCTCCTCTCAGCTGGAGTGACTTCTATATAACCGTCTTTATCGACAGCTGGCTTAACTAAAAGCTCTTCTCGCAGGAAGGAGGTGACTGATTGTCCATCCACAGAAAGAGAGAGAGAGGGAGAAATATTGAGAAAAATCAAGACACACAGAGTGATAGGGAAAGAAAAAGAGGCAGGGAGAAATAACACAGGGCACAACTACTTCCATGACTCAGATAGGAAAGCTGTAGTTGCAGTAGTGGTACGAGCAATGCTATTAGCACAGTATTAAGTGATACAACTGTATTGCCAGACAGGATCATCGATATTGGATGAACTGCAAATGTGTTCAAAATTCCTGTATGGCACCTATGGTAAGATGAAGGTTAGGGTAAGATCATTCTCATGCCAAATTAAGCCTGGTTACGTATGGTCCTGCTTCAGAACATACCCTCCCAAAACTTTGTGTGGTGTTGAGGCAGCAGTAGTAGTGATAGTAGTATTACTGTTCTATCGCAGTATCTGCGATAGAAGTAGCAGTGTCACGGTAATTATGGCAATGGCAGTTAAGTAATGACAGTAATGACAAACAGTAGTTCCCAGTAACAAACCTGTGTCATAATGTATACTCTCCACTTATATTAGCTCCAGCTGAGAGTACAGTGACCAGTGTTATAGATGAAATAAAGCCAATAGAGAGGGAACATCTTATCTTTTAATGCAGCAGTGAGTGCAGAGCTACTTTCATGCCTCATTTCACTACAATCCTTATTAATTGGCTCTGCTTGTGGTTCAAGCGCAGCTGTGTGAGCATACACACAGATGCATGAACACACACCTGCTTTCTCATTGCCACACACATTATGCACTTTCCCTCAGGTAAATGTATGTATTTCAGCCTCTAACAGGCAATCCCACACACACATCTCTGTTCAGCTGTGTGTGATTTTAATCAAATAAATTCAAAATCTCCTTGCTTTGCATTACCCAAGCCCCTCCCAATCCCTCATCCTCAACCCCCACGACCTCCACCTCCACTGATCCCCTCAGCCATCTCTACGGCGTATGTGTCGGGCTTCTTTTACGTGAGGCCTGGGCACGTCGGAGAACAGGCACTGCCGGGGGCGATACACATCCCTCAGGTGAGCCTTTCATTATGGATGATGTTTCTGCCAAATTATTTAGACCCTGAGCCGGAGCAACACCCCCGCCCCATTAAAAAAAACCCACACAAACAAACGCACGCATGCACACAGACAGACACCCCAAAGCCCCACTGCAATCCTCCCCATCCCTCCCTCTTTCTTCACTGTAACACCACTAACATAAACATTAATCCTGCCTGATCACCTCAGTGTATGTACTGTAGGCCTGTGTGTGCCTTTCTCTGGCAGTTCATTAGTCCTTCTTTCTTTGTTCAGAGGAAGTAAAGAAGGGAAAGTGCAATACTTGTGGATTATGATGATGGAGGCAGGGGTAGGATAAGGTAAATATTCATTATATGTATTCCACTGTTGCTCTCAGTGCTATAGAGGGGCCAGGTTGAGCAAAGAAAACTTAACGTCACTGTAATGGAGGATGTTAAAATAGATTTGGTCGTGTGTGTGTGTGTGTTCGTGTGTGTGTATTCCTCAGAGGCCATTTGTGGCAGACTTGTTAGGAAAGAGACAGAGATGACAGTCTCCTGGCAGTGGCTGACCTCGGCTTAGAGAGCGGAGAGCAGCTTTGGGATCTGAACACACACATCACCGTACCCCTTCTCTTCGTCCCTTAATTCATTTGACTACTTATCCCTCCACTTCCCTCCCTTCCCAAATCCCATGCTCCCTCTCTCTTTTTACAGCCTCAGCTCCCTCCCACCTGTCCATCCCAAATGTTTCACGGTACCTGCCTCCCACTTCATCATCATCGTATCTCCTTCTTCCCCTCCTTTCCTTCCTCTCTTCTCCCCTCCTCAGTTGATCTCTAGCCCCTCCAAATCCCTCCTTTCCTTTCTGACCCCCCAAAGCTCAGTGAGAGGGAAAAAGACAAAAAATCCAATTGAAAAAAAGAAACACTCCCTTTCCCTTCCAACTCCCCGTCCTCATTGTCTCGTGCACCTTCTTTCACACACCCAGCTCACCACTTGACTTGGTTCTATGTCCCAAAGCTAAATAAAAACCTTTTTATTCCATCTCTTTTGGAGGTTTTGCACATTTTAATTGTGCATATTTTATCATGTCTTGCTTCTGATACAGTGTTTCCAGGAAATTCTACTACTGCTGATATCAACAGCTAAATTTCAAAAAAATGTTAACTCTCAATAATTTACATTCCCAACTCATGTTGATGTACCCTCTCTCTCAACAATAGTTTGTGGCACAGAAGGACAAGGTGAGTGTTACTTGCTGCTGGTACGGCCAATGATTGCTTTTTCTCAACTTGTGAGACAGATTAGAGTTAGAAGTCTTTTCAAACAAGCTTGGCTATAGTGAATGTCTCAAGACAAACAAGATATGAACTGAAACTTATCAAGCATTTATTTACTTTTGCATGAAAGCGAAGTCTATATAAGCTTGCTTTTCTCCCTGAGGACCATACCTCGCCTCTTTCCTTCCTCGCTCACTTTCTCTTATGTCTCTTCCAGACCACTGGTCCCATCCTTCCTCCCCTCCCACCTCTTCTCCTCATCCTTCCTTTCCACCCCCTCCCTCTCCCACCTATGGATTACCAGTGCCAGTAACCCATTTTGCTCCCTGCAAAAAAATCCTGTAGTGTAAAGAGGCCTGCTAATGCTTAGGAGGACCATTACTATTTCCTCTTTAACTGCAGATCCCCCACAACAAATATTCCCACTTCAGGGCTTTCAGAGACTCACCCAGGCTGAATAGGACCAGGAACTTGAGGCAGACAAACTCCCGTTGGTCCAGCTGCAGGGAGCGTAGCTTTGCCACCAGCTCCTGGGCGTGACTCAAAAGGTTGTTGAGGGTGGCTCCCGCCTGTGAAGCAATCACTGCATAGTCCACCTGGAAAGTGAGATCTGAATTTTAGCACAAACAGGGCTAATCTGAAGGCAAAAAAGTCTTTTGGATTGAAGATGCTGTGTGGAGTTTTTCACCACTAGTATAGTCTACATATAGCATACAATGCCAAAATGACTTTTTAATTGATTCATAGATGTTGCATTCAACATTCACATACCTATAGCTTGTTAGCAACTTGTAGGATAGCTAGGCTAGCCAGCTACATAGATGGCTTAGTTAGATGCAGTAGACTCATTACATATTAGCTTTCCCTTCTTTCCGGATGGATGCATAAAAAATCAGCTGCAGGCTGTAGGTTTTTGCAGTTTAACAGTTTTTTATGACAACATGCTTCGGGTTTATGGAGAGAGCATGGGAATTCACCTCCAACTGGCTAGACCTGCCAGATCTGACTTGCTCTCTCCATTCTCTGTTATACAGCAAAACAAAACCATGCATGCTGAGACACAAAATAAAACAAGATAGATGTACAGGTGCACTTCACATCTGCAGCTGCAGCACATTTGTCTGGGAGGCAAGTCCTTAGCTGCCAGTCAAAGTAAGCAGGACCATATTAAATTTTTATATTTATTGACAATTCATTACCATAATTGACTGTGCTAGGGTTTCCAGGGGAAGGTAGATGTTGGCATGCGCGGTTCCTAAAGCTCAGGGAGGAAGAGGGTCCCTGTGAGCCCCCATTTGCAATTAAAAACACTTGGTTTGGAATTTATTTATCGTGTAAATAGGACGATTGGAGCCTGTTTTTCACCTGTCTGAAGAAGGGAAAGTAAAGTAAATGTCCTGTCTTCTTCCCTCCTTTTCTTTCATTTCTCTTTTACTACACTACTGTGCCTCTTTCCCAATTTATCGTTAACTCCTTTGTCCCTCTCTCTTTTCTTCTTCCCACCTTCGAGACGGTAAGAATTATGACTCGGTGGAAAGCAGACACTGCCCCCCTTCCAAGGTGTCAATCAATTTACATAAAATCAACTGTGCATGAAATAACTTCATTGAAGGATTGGACTGTTGATGGTGATGCCTTGGGTTATTGCCTTCTTGCCTTAAGTAAAAATAGAGAGGAAAAAAATGCTATAATGTCACTATAGCAGACTTAGCACTAACCCTGGTGACCTGCGTATCAGTCAATCAATCAATACTACTTTATTATCCCTCCTGGAGAGACAGAGAGAGTAAATATATGAATAAACCTTCAAATCTTAACCCATCATGAATACGATTAACAATCTTAGCAGAACATTAAAGATGGAAGGTGAGATTGGTGTGATGCATAGAGGGCTTTGATGTGTGTGAAAGATGGGGATGAAAAAATGTACCTTGTTTGAAAGCACAGAAATCTGTGAGTGGCAGAGGAACATCTGTTTTTGCATTTCTTCATCATTTGAATTTCATGTACACCAGGAGCGTTGTGCTATCAAAATATCTGGATTTTCATACCGAGAACTGGCTGCCAAGCTGCGAGGCCTTGCTTAATCATTCAAAAGTTCAGTCCAATTTTTGTCATTTCATGTTTGCACGCATTTGTTACACTGTGCGTTTGATCCTATGACAGTAGAAAGAAGAAGCCTACTAAAAAACACTCATGGCCAATTCTCACTGCTGTTGGTGACATGACGGCATGCACCAGTCCAGAGAAAATAAGAAAAAAACAAAACAGAAATTAGCAAGCGTGGAACATAAGGTCAAGAGAAAGAGCAAGACAGAAACCGAATGACAGGCTATAACAGTAAATCTGCTGGTGCCATGGATTTCTTTTCAAAGGTCAGTATGTGACTGACGAGAGCAAAGAAGCGGCTCGATTCAAAGCAAGAGGGGAGAAACATATGTCCAAATTTCCATTTGAACAAATCTTCTGTCTTAAAGTCACATGAACTAAAAATATCTGCAGACATGAGGACATTTAAATTGTTCCTAACACAAACTTCATCAACTTCATCAACTAAACTTTGTGACCTGATCTGCGTTACTGGAATTTATAGCAAAAAATAGACTATAATGTAATGCAACGAGTGGACTTTTTCTTAACAGGAAAATCTTTCTTTACCTACTTGTTCTGAATAAGGTTCAACCCCCCTCTCTGAGTTTTAGCAAAAGAGGGAGAAATGCAGAAGAACCACATAACAAAAAACAATTTGATCACAGATAACTCCCTCACTGAACATGACTGAGTGGCCACGACAGTCTTACATGGTCCAACTTTTGACTGTAATGTATTTTGTAATGCAGGCAGATTGTGTTTTACTCAAGAACACTGAAGTTGGCTTCACCCTTATCAAGTTCTTATGCTATCCCACAGACCAAAAGATGAGCATATTGTAACAATTAAGTTATTAGCACATTACAGATCAATGTGGCCAATGCTCAGCGAAGTATGTCGGCCTAAACAGTCATTATGTGATTTGTTGTGAGTGTAGCATTTGGCTTTGGGTGATGCTGCTACTGTGTTCTAAATATCCCTGGTGGTATCGCTGTGCTGTCACCCCTGGCCAGGCAGAGAATAATAGGAAATAATGAACTGGTGTCAGAGCTTCACACACACACACACACACACACACACACACACACACACACAGACTTTTCCCCATTGCCCCCCCTCGCCAACACCAGCTGTTCATTAACCAAAGTATGCAAACGAAACCGCCGCCCTGCGCCTCCCCTGATTATCCCACCCCCCTTCCCTGCCTCCGTACCGCTCTGGTCTCTTCACACTGCCTCTCTTCTCCCCTACGCCTCATCATGTCCTCCTCGAAACCTCCAGATTTCTTCTCCTTCTCGTCCCTTACCACGTTTTTTCACCTCCTGTCCTCTCTCAGGCCCTTATTTATGCCCTGTCTCTTTCTCATTTGTTTCTTTTCTGCATTTTGCTCCTTCTCTTTTCTTCATGACAGCATGAACCTTCTTACCTCCTTCACTTCTTCCTTATTACCACCTTCTTCTTCTCTCCTCTTCTCTCTCCTTCTCCTTTATCACTCCTTCCTACTCTTTTCTCACAAGACCTCTTTCTCCCTCTTTCCTCTCCACTCAGTCCTTAATTTCTCCTCACATTTTCTCCTCTTCACTCATCTTTATCCCTTTTTCTCCTTCACCTCCTGCTTCCATCAGTTCCTCTCCTCTAATTCTGCCCTCATTGTGCATCTGTACTCCTCCATTTCTGTTCTCCTCCATCATTTCTCCCACTCTCCACCACCTGTTATCCCAATATTTCTTCTCTTTGACTCTTCCTTCCTTTTCTCTCATTTTTCTCTTCACTTATGTACTTCATTATTGTCCCTTCTGCATTCTTGATACTGACAGACTGCAACCAATTTTTAGTTTTTAAGTCCACACTGGCATGGTATACACTTCCACTAAGATAGTATTACTTGCTACGGTTTGTACTACTACTGTTTATTTACAACAGGCAGTACTTCTTCAATTGTTCTGAAAAATCTACCCCTGACCTTGTCTTCATTCAGAATCATGGAATTAAAGTAGGACTTCCCTGTATACAGTGTACTTGGCTCCCTTCAATATTTACACCAGCATCTTTTGTTGTAAAACATTTTGTTCAAGACCAATGTTTTGGAGAGCTAGCCAATCGATAATTTATGACTTCTCATCTCACTGACAGCCATGCCACTGGTCAGAGGCATTTTCATGATGAGCAGTTTCATGTCTTTGTGAGCGCATGAGATTATGAAAATCGCCCAGCGCTGAAGAAGCCTTCGCTACGTGCCCTGGGTTTGTGTGTTCACTGTCTGAGAGGGTGTTTCATGTGTGTATGAAGCAAAAGCAGAAACAGAATCACAGTGCCCTGATGCGTTGAGGGCCTCCATTTAGGCCTAAGGCATCAGCTTCCGCCAACTTCCTCAAAGGCCCCAGTCAAACAAAATAACACACTTAGCCACATTCTTTATCTGTCCACCCACTCTCTATGCTGCAGCATGCGTAACTGAATGCTTTATTTATTCGCTGGAAGAGGTTTCAAGCACTGAGAAAAAAATTGATTATTCTGGTGACATTAGTATATATCTATAAGCGTAATCTATTTTTAATGAAGCTGTGACTCCTGTGTGACTGAGTGATCAATAAGGCTTTAAGGGAAATGTTGAGGAGGTGTTGTGGAGTCCCTTGAGGAGTGAGTGATGCATGGTTTGCAGGATTTTGGAGGAAAAAGGAAAGGGTGGAGGTAGCTGGAAATTTCCAGGGTGGGATTGAACCAACTCACCTGCTGGCCCGTGACCAATAGGATGGAGCCCTCCTTGGCATGCACCACCTGCCGGAAGACGTGGTCTAGGATGAGGAGTTCACTCCAGCAGTTCTGCAGCAGCTTCATCTGGTCGTCCACCTGATAAGAGAAACACACCAGGTCATCTACTTGACTTTCTCTCCCTACAAACTGTAACAACAGTTTATGTTTGGGTGATTGTATTTTGATTTTATTGTGTGTCAGGGCCTGTTGTCCCTGTAGAAGGTTAAGTCGTCAGTATGGACGGGTTTCCAACATCACTATGAGTTGTGCAAGCAATGTTCAATCAGCAGCCTGTCAGAGCCCTGGATTTTAAGAAGACAGTTGATTTGTTGATTTGCACAGAAAGTGACGAGTAATTAAGTGAAAGTCACGCTGCTAATGTGTGTTTCTGACTTTTTAATAAAAACTGCAATATTTTATCTTGGATCAGTGCCCTGGTGACCAGTTTCACCTCTAAAAAGTAATTTTACTAGTTTTCTGCAAGTTGTCTCTTTTCTAAATACCAAAAATGTCTTTTAACAACAATTTGTTTTTCAACATTGTGGCATCATCTCTACCTGCCCTTGGAGTTATTGTAAATGGTAAACTACTGTATATGTACATGGTTACAATGCAAACTGTTTGTTGTCCTGGCATTACAAATCTCACATTTATTGTACTTGGAGGATGAAACCATTTGAATTTGAAATGCTGATAACACAGAAATATATACTTGGGAAATAAAGGCTCACTTTAGAAATATACGTTTTCCATTTTGTTTTTTCAGTTTTAAATTTAAACATATACATTATATCCTGTTATATATTATAATATATAAATTGAAACATTTAAAGCTTTCACTTAAACACAGGATAGAGTCCCACCCTCAAAACAAAATGGTGAGGCACTGTGTCAGCTATAGCGGCTTATAAATATCACAGGTCAATAAGTTGCGCATCACAGACATTGTTTTTTCAACCTTTTACACAAAGCTCAAAAGTCCCCTGCACACTCTTTAAAGCTTTCTCATGTGAACCTTTCCACACTCAGTTAAGCGCTTTGCTACGTGCCTGATTTAACAGTGTTGCCAGGTTTATCTGTTTGCTTATTGCCAAGAGTTTCTGAGTGATTCCACAATGATTAAGTAGCCTTTTTTTTTTACCCCTGAATGCCAGCCGCTGGCTCTCAGGGACCTGCCAGGTGAGCTTGGGAAGCTGAGGCAGGTCAATCGGTGATTTGCTATACCAAAACAACCCCCTTCATTGTAACTGTCTTTTCCCATGCCTGGCTATGTTAATCATTACTCCACATAGCCAGACTCAGACAAAAAAGGCCACACTGAGAAGGAAGGAATGAGGAAAATGTATGAGAGGTTCTTTCTTTCTTTTCCTTTCCCCCCTTTTTCTATCAACAAACACTGTCCTCTTTGTGGTATCATCGGAAATAATGTGTCTTTCTGGGCACACTGCGGTTTTGCAGTGATGTGAATAACTTTGTTGCTTTGAGTCTGTGAGAACTATTAATGACGTTTTTTATGCCAATGTCACTTGTAAGGTGAGGAATGTGGATCGATGTTAAAGCTTTGCGACACAGGCAGGTGAACACTGTTGAAAGGAATTTCTTTTTGTGCGGTCTGGAAATTGTACAGGGATCCATTTGTTGAAATGTACAATGACCTTAGGTAGGGGAGAGCAGGGACGATAAAAACACTTTTCAAATAAATGTCATTTTAAAAGATAATGTTACAAAAAGAAACAATTTTTGCTGTAATCAACAACTCACATGTGTGTTCTGTCAATACCAGGTGTACAAATATGGAATTACTTTGGTATAATTTGACTAAGAATGGAAGTGCATTATTTCCTCTGTCCTGGCCTGTCGGAACGAAAGAAACACAACGGTGTAAATTTAAATTGTTTATGTTATTATTGTCTTTATAAAAATATTTGACACTGTCCTTCTCAATATGTAATTGCAAACATAGTATGGCCTTTATCTTATTAAAAAAGTATGGCCTTTATCTTATTAAAAAATTATAAATTTCATTTTTAAAACATATGGCAATTACAATCATTGCGCATTTGGATTTTTTTTCAGACCTATGTAGATCAGCCTTAAATGTAGATTATCTAAAATTCCTGCTTTGAATCAAATTGACTGATTTACATGGTGGACTTCAGTATGTGTTGCAGTAAGTACTAACTAATCTGTCTGATGATCCTGAGAATGACTGAAAACAACTTCTTCGGTATAACTCCGCAAAAGTGTATCCACCCAATTTTTTGAGGTTCTGCTAAGTATTGCTCACATTATAGAATGTGCTGACATAGTTTTGTAAAGACTTGTATGGGCTGGGAGAAAATTGCTGGGTTACTTTCATCCTGCGTTTCACTCGTCCCGACTCTCCCCTACTAATTTGACGTCAACAGCTGTAGCTCTGCCAACACTAAACACTTTATTATCTTGTATGACGTGGCAGTGGTAGTGGCCAGGTCTGAAATCTATTGGTTGTTGATTAGAATTGTTATGACTGGTGATCATGGGCTGGTGTCAAACAGTGTCTGTTTACCTTTAAGGCAGACATAACAATAGCCAAATCATGCTCAGTGTTGGAGGGCATAAACACTTGGGCTGCCTGACTATGGATGTCTTTGGCCACAGCCTCTATCAAGCCTACACTGATATCAAATGTTTACAAAATCGAATCGATAAATAGTATGGTGAAATCATGCAGCAAAAACTCCTTAAAGAATCAAATCGTGGAATACCGTACGTCTCCAGTTTCTCTTTTATCACTGAAAGTCAAATGACAAAATACAACAAAGCATCTGTGACCTTTTCTGACATTTTTGACACTACCATGGACTTTTTGTCTCGCTCCTCCTCCTCCCCTGTATACATTTATTTTTTGTGGTTCCTCACTAAAGGCGTCTCAAGTACAGGATGAATAAATTCAAATGCCTTCATTAAAACCATCACAGAGCAAGAAAGGCAGTGAAAGGAGGGAGTTCTCTTTACTGTGCCCCAATCCTCATCTCTTCGTTTCTCCATCTACCCTGGAAGCACGTGTAACTGTATGTATGTGTGTATGCAGACGGATGGGTACATGTAAGGCTCAGGCTCTTCAAAGGATCCCCCCTGCATGTCAGCGGTGCTGGCAAGTGTCGGGGTCCTTATCAAAGGGCTGTCCTCACTCTGCCTGCCTGGAAGCTCTTCTCTGACAAGAGGCCTGGGTCATCAAAGAGGGGCAGCTCAGAAGGGATGACGGCGGGTGATAGCAGCCTAGACAAGGGCTGGGGACACCCGCCTGGAAGTGGGCGACTGGTGACAGACAGACAGGCGTGAGGGCGGGCCAGGGGTTGGGGTTCAGTTCGCTGACCTTTTAAGTGCCAGCGACACGAGCTGTTTCCCTGACAAGCTCTTCCTTTGCTCTGTCAAATGAGCAACGCTCATGGCGCCTGATTTTACAAGATCTGCTGCCTGCTCTCTAAGATAATATGAACTTTCTGACATGGAGTTGACGGCCACTTCGACTTGTTTTCATGCAAGCAAGTCTTGAATACTATCTCTGTGCAGAGAAGCAGCTACTGCGGTCAGAAAAACATTGGCTGATTACAACCTCTCTCAGTTTGATTGATTTACAATATGACACTACAAAGTTCAATCAGCTGTTTGTTGAACTCACCAGGAGCAATAAAACAGGTGATTTATTCAGTCTGTTAATTTTTATCTCATGACATGGTCATGGAAAAAAATAACATTGCCAATTGCTGATTTACTGTTTCCAGTCGACTCAGTAGGAAACAGATTTGTTGCTGTGTTGTTCTTCCTTGAGTATTTCTCACTTCCCCATTTTGTTACAGTATGTGATACACAATACACTGCTATCACTGTTTAATTACTAACATAATGACTCCTTACTATCACTCATCTGTACATATGTACCACACTATATCTACAACTCACTATAGCCCAGGGATGTTACATGTGGTATAGATTGTTGTTTTTCTCCTTTTTATTTAGTACCATTCTTTCTCCCCAAGCCTAGTGGTTGCCTCTAACACACAAACTAAACCAGCATAAAGAGCAGCCTATTTATTTAGTTTCTTTAAATGAACACTTCTTTTTGTCACTGGATGGATAACCCAGATTAAAGAGAAGAGGTTAGTAAAGCTTTATCATAAGCACAGCCAGTCTTACCTGTACTGCCTTGAAAAGACAGAAATAAAAAAAAATATATGACAACTTTCAAGCTTCTCATTTCTACAGTCTTCATTTGTTTTGCTGAAGGAAATTCAATAGAACTGTAGAAATATAATTCTGTAAGTGAATCACTTTGAAGGTTATCCCTCTGATTTTAATTTCCAGGAGCAGCACGCTCAAGGTTATGAAATCGGTAGGTTATATTAGCTGTTACAGTAAATACTTTTCATAGCCTCATAGTTTGAGTCTTTTATGCTCACTGCAAACCAACAAAATGCACTGCTAAGGAACATTCTCTTTGTCAAACTAGAGTCTTGTTTCAATACTTACCTAAGACAAAATCTCCCTCTTAAAAAATGGCCATGACCATTTTGTAAATAATGAAATAACATATTGCACATAGTCTATATTATTATTATTCTATAATTGGTATATTTAGTAAATTTTCATATTTTTATATTTATGTATTATGTCTATTGTTACGCACCTTGTCACCAAAGTTTCTTTGTAGGAGTAAAGACTGTTTGACAATAAAGTTGTTTCTGATTCTGATTCCGATGGTTGAAAAACATAATTTTGCGCTTGGAGTCACCAATGTACCAATTTAGTTACACAGTATAAACAAACTTTCAGCAACATAAGGGAAGGAGGTTTCCATCTATATCTACTTCCACTGTACGCATTTGGACATTCCAAAGACCTGTCCTTGGATGGAGAAAAACTCATTATGAGGATTTAGCTTCTAAAGTTCACCCTGATGCAGAAAACACGCACCCCAGAAATCGCTTCAAACTGCTCTCAAAATCCACATTTAAGGCTACTTTTCAAGGTGTGATCTATTTAATATTTTAATATCATAACCGGTGTTTGGTTAAAAAAATGAGAGAAATTCCAAGCAGGAACTTCTACTTGCAGCAGCCAGCAATGAAAAATACATATCCTCCAAGAAACCAATTTAACACCTTTATGATCGTTCAGGCGAGTGGGATCAATGCCAGGATCAATCGCTTAGCCCATAGCTTTTGTTCAAAACCACTGCCTAAGATTAATGGGATTTTCCAGAGAGAGAGGTAGAAAAAGAAAGAGCGTGGGTGAGAGGGGGAATGAAAGTGCCAGACAGGGAATGAGAGAATGAGAAAAGACTTGGGGGAAATTGAGAAAATAAAACATAGTGATTAAGAGCAGATATTCCCTCCATTTCTGGGCAAATGTAAATTAATTGGAAATGGAGCATTCAGATGCTCGCTGAAAAGAGTAATGTTTATTCATAGCCCCCTGCTAAGAGTAGAGCAATTATCATGGTGTGTTGAGTCAAAACAGGCCAATGTAGTAGAATCTTTTCCCCCCCTTTCTTGTGGCCGGGTTTTGGTCTAGTGCCACGAGCATTGTTAAGCTTCGTACGGTACGGCGGGCTTTAACGAGAGTACACAGCTGGATCTGATTTTAATAAGTAGTTCCATTTTTGATGTGGCCTAATGAACAGATTAATGGAATCTCCTTCTGTGGAGCCTTAATGAATGGAGAGAATCATGCATTTTTTTAACACAGGAGGGAAACACACACACACACACACACACACACACACACACAATGAGTTTATCTGCCTCAAACGACTTGTACATAAACAATAACTGTGCGTCTCTCTCTGCTGGACAAGAATCAGTGCTGTCTTGGAGTACTACAGGTGAGGTTTGAAGCTGACATCAATGATTGTGCGTCTCTAGCAGCCATCCTTTGGTGCAGTCCTGTCTTGGCATCTGTTCGCCTTGAGCCAAAGAGGCCCTGTATTCACCTGGGAACAGGCATTAATTCACCTAGAAAGGCGCATGTTGTTCTCAGAGTGTTACGAACACATAATTATGTCGTGCTTGAATGTACCAGAGCTCATTTCCAGTTTAGTTTGGTAATTTAATTGAAAAGACTCTCAGTGTGGGGTTCCATCACCAACAATGGGACTGTGTTGGTCATCAGTGTATCGCAACTCATGGATTGGTTGAAACACATGCAACCCTGCTGACCTGATATCAAATCTTACTAACACTTATCTCTTTATTACCACTATTACCACCATTGTCATAACAAATCCCACTGCAAATCGTTTTTGGCAGCCATGACTTTCAAAAGCCACAAAAACAGTTATGTCTGTCAGAAAAAACAACAGATTGAGTGACAAAATTCCCAGGATGTTCCAGCTTTGTGACCTGGTGGGGGAGGGAGAGGTGGCCTTTGGGTGTCCATGTTCCAAACTAAGTCCTGCTCTTCTTTACACACTACAGAGGTGGATGAGAATTATTATCCCCTCCACTTCCCCAAACCAGCTCTTGTTTTATCATGGCATAGAGTTCATGTGGGCTTCGATCTTGCGGCTGGCGGGGTGATAAGGAATGCTGGGAAAATGAGCAGGTGGCAGGTGCTGCTATTGGAGAGGGAGGGGACCTGAAGGGAGGAATGATAATACTAGAGATAATATACTGAGCAACCAGCTTCAGCAGAACTGAATTTGTCAGCCAACAGACAAGGTTGAAGATTAAAGCTACCAGAATCTGTTATTTACCTGTTGGTGGTTACAGTGTAGCTGACTTTTAGGATGCAGCTTTTCAGTGCTACTGGTAGTGCACCTACACTGTGAATCCACATGATTAGCAAATTATGAAAAATCCATTAATTCTTAATAGAGCTGAGAAGCCAGGGAAACTCAATTCACTTTTGTGGTTAGTAATATTCATTACTCTTACGAATGGGATTTTATTTCAGAAATCAATCATTTCAGCCATTAATTCACTGTGTATATAGTCAGAGTGGAAACTTTAGTCTCTGAAATGTATGAGCAGAAAGGATCAATAGTCAACATGGACCAATTTTTGTTTCTGGCATTAGAAACAAAACATCAGGCATTCACAGATATATAAATGTAGCCTGGCATTGGCAGACAAATTCACAAATGCGTATTAGTCTGGAACCTCATGACTTCATTTTTCATTTCCATGTGGCATTTCCAATGGGCGCAGACCAAAATGCCTTTGGACACAATTGGATTGACCTACAACTAATCAGAGCAACAAAATGTGTGACATGCTAGTTGGGAAGGTGCGTGGTCTGTTTTCAAGCAGGAAAAAAATGGTGGCCTAGTCACAGACTTCCTCAAATTACAGCTTAACAGTACGCTAAAACATGTTTCTGAAAACATTTAAGGTGGGAAATGCAGTAAGAGACTCTTTATAAAACTAGATTGGTAACGCTCCTCTGAAAGTCATCGTATCCTATCCGTCGCATATTAGATAAATGGTTGTTAATGGGCTGACAGATCTGCCAGCGCAAATGAAACATGAGCTCAGCAGATTTGTCTGGTTCCCAGGCTAACATTAATGCACATCGCTCTAAAAGACAATAAGCTAGCGGACTTAACATCTGATTGGTACCACTGACATAGTCACTGTGATTTGTACAGTAAATTCTATGTATCTATGTATGTGACACAATATGTATATCATTGTATGCATGCTCATCAGCGTTTCATGTCACTTGCACCTGTTTGTTGGTTGCATGTATCTCTAATCCAACATATCAGGTAGTGGAGAATGCCCGTGGTTTTATCTCCGACTGAGCGCGCAGAAACCCTAGACTCGTATTATGGCCCTATACAGCCATAGAGATGCCACAGGCCATCTGTGAACTCAGAAAATATCACCATTGTCACAAGAAGGCCTTGTGTCTGCAGAAAAGTCAGTTTACAACAAGAAATTGTTTAGTGAAAAAAAACGTACTTTGCTTTTTGCAAATATGCGTCAGTTTCTTAAACTCACTTTAGAAAATGACAAATAATATTTAAAACTCAAAAGTAGACATTGGTTTCTGTGTTTTTGTTCTCGCTTAATTATAGTATGTGAGTATAAAATCAGATGGGACTTAAATCCTAAACTGTGGTGGCTGCATGCCCCTTGAATCAGGCTTTTCTATTCTTAGTTGATGGTTGTAATGTCTTGTCTTGTCTTGTTCATATGTGAATGCTAGCAGCATCCTTTATTGTTTCTATACCATCAAGTATATTATTTAAGCATTATGTGACGTACTGGACGTTGGACTTATTAGATAACATTACATTTGCAGTGTAGAAATTACATTACTCACAAGAAACTCAAATGTAGTCAAGAAAGTCTGTTTTGCTGATGCTAAAGTTTCAAATTATTTATGTTAGAGCGGGAATTATCTACAACCTCTTTTCTGAAAAGCATTAGACAACGTGTTTTGAGTGAGTCTGTGTGTGCCAGTGCATATGAACTCGCTGTGTATTGAACTGACAGCAGAAACTGCTTTGTGAAAGAGTGAAAGAATACTGTATTGTGTTTGTGTGTATGTCAGAAAGAATGCTAGTGTACGTCTAAGTGCGTGTTTCCTCATGTGCGTGTGTCCACTTCTGATTGATTTTGCCGCAGCACTGAGATTGATCAGTTCCCATGGTGTCACTGGATGCTGACCTTTGACACTGAGAACACTCTGCTTTTGATTGGCCATGCTGTCTCCCTCTCCCCATCTTTTTATCTTCTCATAGACTGCTCATCCTGATATTCTTCTTCTTGTCCCAGGTTTGTGGTAGAAAGGGAAATCAAAAACCCAGCCAGTGATTGGACATTCCCTGTTTCTCTCCTTGCCCATCTATATGTCCTTTCATCCTATACAGCAACCTTTTGTACCAAGCCTTGTTGAGATGAGAGGAAACAAGACGCAGACCTAATAAGGTCTTCCTGCTCTGACGGGGCGCCAACAGATACAGGAAAGGCAGTTGCACAGAATATGTAAATACATAGTAAATAAATAACAAAGATGCAGAAGAATCTTGGATGGACCACGGCAAGTAAGGTTAAGTTGTTAGCTTAGGCTAGCTATGCACACATACACACACGCACATCTGTGAGAATCCACAAGAAGCGCTGCACTACATTCATGAGACAGGAAAAACAAAGTATCTCTGTGGGTCTGTGTATTGCAGTGTGAAGAACGTCTTGTTTTCTCAAGGTTGCTGACGATGGCAACAAACCCTCTTCTCTGTCTGATATTAGCGCGGGGATTTGAGGATGAACCAAGCACAGCCAAACTTTCCTATTCCATTTTTTACTTGATGCATAAGCATATGAAAGATAGAAAAATCAATAAAGCAAGAGAACGGACCAGTGAGAGGCCAGACATGAATTTCAATTGATATCTTTTCATGAACGCAATGTTTATTGTTTTCTGCTGCAGCTAGTCTGTTTACTAGATATGTACAAAACTTCCAGGTAACGTCTGCCAGCTTTTTATTATAATCATATATTAAATGTCTGAGAATATCATTCACCTAGGTGGTAGAGTGTCTACAGGAAGGTGAGTTGGTCTCAACGTTACTCCAGTGTGGATATTCAGAGATTATGGGTGAGGCACTACAGATAAAAATTAAATTGAGTTCTAGAAAAAAAATTGGTTATGAGAAAGAAATGTATGTACTGTTGCCTCATTTCGGAAAAAAGTTAATCCATGAGTGCATGGCTTAGAGGAATGGAGTTTTAGGTACTGTTTTCAGGATACCTCAAAAGTGGTTCCACAACAACAACACACACACACACACACACACACACACACACACACACACACGCTCATACTCAAACGTGAAATCTCAGGGCTTAGAGCTAAGAAGCTATCAACTAATTATCAAAAACACAGAGAGGCTCTAATCAATTATTCACATGAACATTAGGCCGCTAATACACATGCAGCCCAGGGAACAGCATCTCCCACAAGTAACCCTTACTCCTCCTTCACTCCAACACACACACACACACACACAGATGCAATCATGTCAAGCCCTGCATACATACACAGAAATACACAAACATATGCTTGACAGTAATATATCCATACCTGCATACTTACACACACATGCAGCCTCCCTGCTCCCTTCCCGCCACCCCACTCACTTCTATGCAGAAAGAGAAAATGCATTCCAGCCAAATGTAAAATGAGTTGTGTGAGTAGACTGTCTATAAGGTTCCTGGCTGGGAGGTACTGATCATAGAACTCCTATTGATCCATCTACGCCCCCCTCCTCAGACACAAACACACACTCACACACACACACACACACACACACACACACACACATAGACTCCCCAAGCACATACACCCAGAGCTTAATCTACCAGGCGATTCCTGGGCATTAAGCCCCAGCTATTGAATTTTCACGCCGTGCAATCATTATTTGAGTTAATGCTGCAATTTATGACTTAGTGTTTGTGTGTTGTGTGAAAGGTAGGTGGGGGGGATGCAATATAACGAGAGGAAGTGAGTGTGTATGTATGGAGGTATGAAAGTATGGTATGACTGGGTGCAGATTTCTGTGTGTGTACATGTGCTGGTAAAAGTGGGGTTTTGCATTGACTTTATTATTCCGTCATGGCTCTGTGAGATGTGATGGAGAAAGAGGATTTGTGTGTTCAAAAACAACAATTTGTGTGTGTTTGTGTGTGTGACTTTCATTGACAGACAGTGGAAAATGACCCCATAATCCTCGTCTGGCTGTCTATGCATTAAGAGGAAGAGAAGACAAGGAAAAGAGGAGACAAAGATGACAACAGGCTAAAGGCTCCCCCCTTTTGTATTATTTACAACAGTGGAGACATTCCTCCATATATCACACACACACACACACACACACACACACACACACACATACATATACCCACAGACAGACGCAGACATGCAATATACCTTATAAGCTTAGACAGCCAAAGCTGTTTAAAAATGCAGAGACAGAGGGCGGGAGACAAAGATTCCCATTAGCGTTTGACTCAGTGGGATGGTTTTCCCCCCTTTATTTATTTATTTTTTTAGTTGTGAGGGGGTTTAGGTGGTGGGTTTTAGAGCAGACAGCTGTTAATCCATATCCAAATGTGGCACAGCTCCAGAGATCACTGGGATCACAGCCCTTGATGCACAAATTAAATATCTGAATTAACTAATTGAGCATTTCCGGAGCTTCTGTGATATGTAAACAGTCCAAGTACAAGGAGGACGAGGCATCAAAACCACAATGCCGCAGAACAGATGGAGCCCTGCTCTTCCCTGAAGTGCATCTCCAGGCCTTGTCTGACAGAAACTGCCATGAATGCATCTGTATTAGGAGAAAGACGTCTCTCTATAGCACTGCTGTGGCAGTATGAGGCCTAGTGGTGCTGCTGCTGCTAATGAAGTGCAGTGTAACATGTAGCATATTGGCCTAAGGGAAGGTGAGACTGCGGCTTGCCACCTGAAAACCTTGTCTTTTTGGTTTTCATTAAGCATCCCTGGTTAATTTCTAGAGGTTTAACTGTGTTGTCGACACCCTTCTCAGCCATTCCCCTTTCAGCATATTTAGTTTATTGCTCGTCATTGTTTCAGCTTGCTTGAAAAGCCTCTTTTTATCCCCCTCTGAGAGGGCGCAATCCTAAAAGAACGCAGGACTGTAATGCCTATTATTAGTGCTGTGCCTTTATTTCACATGTGTGGAATCATTTACCCCTGGCTCGTGCCAGTTTTGCAGTTATGGCGTTTTGGGAGAAATGGAGAAAGAGATTGACAGATTGAGAGTTGAGGAAGAGGGAATGGTGTGAGAGTAATAAAAAGTCCTGATGTAGTGTAAAAGAAATAGGGAAAGCAAGAGCAAAATTAAAACCAGCAAAGAAAGGAACGCTAGTGGGGACAGGGAACAGGTGTCTTTGTCCTACTTTGGCGGAGGGGCTGAAGCCATTTTCTGGGCTGCGTCATTGTTTGGCGGGCGGTCCCATTGAAATTTCTCACTCGTCGTCACAACACAACCACAATGTCTAGTGTTACTCCTATGAACTGTATGCATCAGTCATCGCTGTGCAAATTCAATCACCTGCCTTCCCAGTTGAATATAAATACCCCTCCACTCTTTAAGTGTAAAACTAGCCGGCAGGCTGTCAACTCTGCTCCACCACTGTCTTATCTATTGTCTCCTGGACCCCCGAGCACCCCATGTTTCTCCACTCCCTGTCCAGAATAGACAAGCCATAAATAAGCATCAAAAATAGACGTTAGGGGACAACTGTTGACAGCCCAGTGACGAAAGCGGCAGACACAGGCAGAACCTCTAGGCAGGCTGGATTACACGCAGATAATTGAGGGCACGCAACATCAGAACATAAGAAGCTAGAGGCACATTTTTTACTTACTTGAAAAGCCAGTTGAAGCATTGTGTTTCAGTGTGCAGTTTGGGGAACAAAATCTTTGCCTGAAGAAGTTTGCTACTAAGTATCTCTTAAAATACACAGTATTTGGCCTGTAAATCTCTTATGTTTATATAAACATATATCATCCTATATGTTTAATGAATGTGTTAAAATGGAAAATTTTCTACCATAAATGCTTCCTTACTAAACAACACCAAACATCCACTCAACGTGTTATTTTTATAAGCTGGTGTTGCATGCTAATCTTTGTCAAAGTGAGTAATATGGGGCTTATGAGGTGTACTATTAGCAAAACACTATAATTTTCCATTATGTAAATACATGAAAAAAATGTCTCCATCAAGTGAATAAGTGATGCTTACTTCAAAGTGAAACGTTTTGATTGGATGCCCTTTTTTGCAGCTATTTGTGCTTTGATGCTTTCCTAACTGTCTTTTACAAAGATGAAATGTAAAACAGGAAGATAAATTAGCTGACAGGTTTGCATAGTTTTGTGTGGTGAGTTTAGTTTAGAGGTTGAGGGTCGGCGTAAGGCTGCAGCAGCCACACCTCGGCCCCTCTGACCTCCAGGAAACCCTATAGCCAGGAGCTATTTAGAAGCAAAATGCCGGCACTTCTGTCTGTATATTTACCACTTGTCTGACAACATATCGCCACCCTTAGCCACCAAGCCCGCCCGCAGATAACAATCCTTTTATGAGGATCACTTCTAATTTGTCCTTTGCTGCTGCAAACTGTGAGCGCCACTTTTTTGGCTTGCAGACTTTATGACAGGAGGCACTTTGGAAAGGTTCCTGCATAAACAGTAGATTTAACACAGCTTATAACTATATGCACAGCAGAGAGAAGGAGAGGCGAGGGAGAAAGTTGCTTTGTACTTTGGTGGAGTGTGTAAAGTGTTTTCACTCTGTTGAGTTGATTTGTTAGCAGCCTGGCCAACGAAATCAAGTCCCCATATCCACTTTGTTTACCCATTTTCTTTGTCTCTCATTCCCACTTCCTCTCTTCCTTTCAATAGCTCTCTCTCTCTCTCTCTCTCTCTCTCTCTCTGTCTCTTTCCCTGCTTTGACTGACTGTTGCCAACTTGAGAAACAAGCCACCGAGGCTAACAGCACAGCCTAGTCAGCTGCGTCACCATCTTAACAAGCAGCATGACCTGCCAATAAAAAAGGCTTTTACCCTGATCTTCCTCAAACAAGACTTAAACACAAACTGCTCTTTCTCCCGCCGAATGCCCAAAGTGCTCGCAAATGCGAATCAGCCCGTGTTAACTTGCTTGAAAATGAAAAACTACAGACGAGGTGGAGGAGGCAATTTTTGTTTTTCTTTGCTACCTCATCAGCAGTTGTTTGAAGAGGAGGGTGAGATGGAGAAAGGCAGAGATAGAAGTTTAAAAAACACATCCCATGTTTAGCGGGGAGGTGCAGACACTTGATCCAAGCAAGAATGTCATATCAATATTCATAAGCAAGTTTCTCACATATTTAGTGAGGATTTTAGTTAATTGTTGAAACAGTGAAAAAAAAACTCCTTGAGTGAGGATGAAAAAAGGAAGAGGAAATGTTGTTGAGGACAGTTGAGTCTATCATTGCCCAGAGCTCTGTAAACTTGTACTTCACGACAGCCTTTCATCCCTCATCAAAGCAACAAGTAGATGAGCAGACTTTGTGCATGCTAAAACCTCCCAACCCCCGTCGTCTCCTTATAGCTGCCGCTCCACTGGGACTGGCGACCTTAAATCTTCTCTTTTAACAAGTTTCCTGTTCTTCCTTCCGGCCTCCTGCAGTCCCCTGGGGTTGGACCTACGGGACCATTCCAGTATTTGGAAAGGCTTTATCTTAAGGCTCAGTCTACAACCATCAGGGGACGTGAGGAGGACATTGGAAAATTAGATTTTTGTCAGATCAGTGGTCGCTGAAAGCATGGCAGATGCTATTGTAAAATGCAGACTTTGGCTATGCCAGGAAATAAATACTGATGTACAGAAAAAAAAACTATGACACCATAAGAGCTGTACATGAAACACATGTTTGCAATTGTCATCTTGCTATGTTGCACACAGTGGAATAAGGACTTTTTCAAATAACAGTATCCTTCTGAGACACATGCAGTATGCATGTACTATACACTTCAGCAGGAGGATCACATTCAGGAGGTCCAACCTGTAGCCTGCCAGGTACAGAACAGCCTCTGATATGTAGGATTTATGCAGTTTTTTGACTGACCACACACTGTGTCTTTAAAACAGACCTGCTTTTTTCATTTTGTATTGGTAGTATTGGAAAAAAAATCAGGTGGGTTCTTAGTATTTATGAAAAAAAACTAGAGTGATGTCTTCTGCAATGGTCAATAATTTATGAATGAAAAGAGCCTTTGTGAACCCCACCACCCTCTCCCTCCCCGCAAGCCCCAAACTCCTGCTCCTACCCAGTGCTTCTGATCAAACAGATATTGTTACCACTAAAATAGCAACTTAAAAAAAACACACAGGCGGCCATAAGACCTGCCTGCAGCCTGGGAGAAAGACTGACAGCAGAGGGGAGGCGGTGAGAAGAAACAAAGAAAGATCCTAAATTAAGTGAAAATTTAGACAAGTCTCCTGACCACAGCAACAAAAAATAATAGAGGAGAAACGGGAGTGTGTGTTGGGGGGGACAATACTGTATGTGTGTTTGTGCATGTGTGTTGAGATGGTGGTGGTGGTGGTGGGGGGTGTCATCTATCACTGGACAAATGCTAGGCTGTGGGGAGTGTTGGTGGAGGGGGGGGTTGTCGGCCAGAATGGTGCTGCTCCTCAAATGAAATAATATATCTTTGAAAGCCTACGCCCCGCGCCAGGCCCCGGGCCCATATATCAAGCCCAAGAGCGTCTGGTGGATTCGCTCCAGGCCCATTAACCTTCCACCTGTTCCCCCCTTACACCCCACCCCACCCTACCAAACCTACCGGTACTCTTTTCACCCCCTCACACCCCTCCTTGTTGTCCTTCACCATGCCCCCTCTCCTCCTCCTCTTGCCCTTGGTTGTTGCCTCTCAGAGCTCCTTGTTCATCTTCCCATCTAACCTCCCCCCAAACACCTTATTCTCTTCTTCATTTCCCTCTTTCTGTCCTTCTCTGGCTGTCCTTCATTTTCTCCTTCTCTCTCTCTGTCTCTTCCTATCTTTCTTTATCTCTCATTATCAACTCTTTTTTTCCCTCCCTCCCTCTTCGCTGCCATATCATAGCTGATTCTGTCCTCTCTTTCTCTCATGGTCACTTTCTCACTCTAAATCATTCACTCCGTCACTCTTTTCTCTCTGCTTCTTAGTTTCAGTTGCAGCCTTTGCTCTTCTCTTTCTCCTTCTGTAACTTATTTAAACTCCCCGTCCCCATTCCTACTTCCCTCTTTCTCTCCTCATCCTTCTCTACACATTCTTTGTTCCCAACTGAGGTAAAGCAAGAATGCCATGGGGAGTGCGTGTGTTGGGGGCTGCAGCACAGCCTGCCGAATAATTCAAATGCAATGGACCAGGGACACAAATCTCTGCCAACTGCATGCAGCCGCCAACCCCATCATGCTTGCAGTTTGTCAGGATTGGGGTGTCAGGAGGGGAGGCTGCTGGGGGTGGGGGCATTGACCTCTATGACAAGACAGGCATTGCAGACCGAGGCTCTGAATCTGTGTATGTGTATGTGTAAGGTGGTATAGATATACCACGTCCCAGGCTTCACAGATCACGCCTAAAACGGTTTGTTAATTTCCACACAGTTATGGGGTGTGAAGAAAGAAAAGGTGCAATCAGCGGTCAAAGCAGGGCAGGGGCAATAAACCCCCCCAACACAGACACACACACACACACACACACACACACACACAATTATACACACAAACATGCACCAACAAACATGCGCACACACTTGGTTGCACCTTGAAATTTAAACTGTTCCTGGATAGGTCATGGAAAACAAGGTGTGTCTGGACGGCTGTATGTGTGAGAAAGATAACTAACACTGTAAAAAAAGACCCGCCAGTCTGAACTGGGTGTTGTAAGTATAATTTCACCAAAGTAAATTCATGTAATATTTATGGATGTAGATGGAGGGGAGGTGAGAAGGGGGGGAAATTATTCAGCAGGGCTGAGTGGGGGGCACATCAGAGGACCTTACATTATTCACTCAGGTAAATCTATAAGTGGAGAATATTCAGGTGTGAGATGTGAACATCAGCCCCCCTCCTGTCCCACCCCAGGGACCTGTCACACTGCATGATTGACTGACGTGCAGCCGCTTAGAGGAGTCGAATAAACTGGCAGAGAAGAGTCAGTGTTATAAATAATTCTACTGCTTAAAATGCTCGTCTTATTTTTTTAGGTTGTTGCAGATTTCTGGGAATCTTGTGAGTTTTTAAGAGCTTTTGAAATTTGAGTTGGAAGAGAATTCATCACCAGGAAAACACAAAAGAAACATACTTATTTGACGGCTCGATGGGGATGATGCACAGGAAAGACTTTTTAAAAAATGTATTCATAGATATGTTTACTTGAATGTGTGCTGTATCAAATGTATCAAATCAAATTAGGTCAAGTGAACACAATACATTGTCTTAATACATCTCTTTCTAAAATGTCACAGTCGCAGTAGGGTAGTTTAATGTATTGGTTTTTGGTTAATAATATTATATTGCGATGAAAAGTAACAAAAAATGTGTTAAAAATGTCTAAAAAATGTTTTTTTAAATATCTGAAAAAAACCCTTTTCATTTAATTAAGAAATCAACAGTATAGTTTTACTAAATGTTTTGACAGTTTGAATTTCTTTCAATTTTTAAAAATGTGACATTCAGCCAGTGTTCTGTTCAGTATTTAAAAGTACTCTTGAGCAAGACACTGTAGTCCTACCAAATTATTATTTTTTATTATGATTATCATTTTGCATTTCTATACATAGGAAATAATAGTTGACAGCTGAAAGATAATGTGATGAGAGAGAGGTGGGCTTGCAACATGCAACAAAGGTTGAATACAAACGTAAAATGTAGATGTTGCCACCAGGACGTCCTGAGCCCTATCAAATTAAGGATGATGTGAAAAAGAGTCAGTATTTTTAATTGCAATAAAATATGATTTTGCCTTTGATCTGGTTAAGTGTAAATACTAGGTAAATTATGCCTATCTTGTTCCATGTTTACATGCATTACCTCATCCCTTTCCTGCCCTTTTGCCCTTCCTGTTGATTTTCTTCGACTCTAATCTCTTTTTCTCTTTGCTTTTATGTTCTGTCTTTTAGTATCCTCCTCTCCTCTATCAAATCACCTTTTCTACTTACTCCCTTACCTCCTCTTTGTTATTCCCTCTCCTTTCTGTCCCTCTCCTCTGCTCTCCCAACATTCCTCCTCTACTCCTCTACTCTCTCATCTCCCCTCTTTGTTTCACCTCTGTTCTCCTCGCCTGTCCTTTCCTCTCCCCGGCCATCTGTTTATCCAATATGGCCGTCCCATCTCAGCTGGGAGCTTTCCCAGGGAACAAGGCTTCTAATACAGTTCCTCCTCAACTTAATGGCCCTCAGTTCTGCTTTTGCCATTCCCGCTACACACAGAGAGAAAAAAGCGAAAGAGACAGAGAAGCACAAAAACCTGTCTGGATCCCCCCAAAAAACTGTCCCTGGATGACTAAAATAAACAGTGAAGCCACATTTCAAAACGTCACGGGTATTTTCCTCCCTGCTACACATTTATCAGGTGGATGGACTAAATATATGTATAAAGTTACACAGCTTTTTACTCAAGACAAATTTTTATAAACATGTCATCTTTAGAATATACCTGTCACAATGCTGTTGTTAACAGTTTGGATTTGAACAATCGGATCAATTCTGGAGTCATTTTTGAGGCTGCAGTTAGATTTATAGGCAACTGCCACAGAGCCTTATTTTGCAAACACTGTTCCTGTTGTATGTGATGACATGAGTTGTAATTATATCCAGACTGTTTCAACATTTTTATTTTTTCTGTGATGCACCTGCATTTCCAAAACAGTTTGCTCTCTTTAGAGCTATGTCAGTTGGTATGTGGAGCATAAAACTCAAAACAGTGTTGTCAGACCTCATTTGTTGACACATACTGGCATTTGTCAGTTCTCCCAAACACTTTACACAAAACTAATTTCTGTGAATAACTGAGCATATACCATGATGGATCAATTTTTTTCTACATCATCACAGTCAGAGCTTCTTTCTAAACACATTTTACAATTATTTAGTTTTAAGAAATGTTATTTCTAGGTCTATGTCCATTACATCCATGTCTGATTGAATCAAAAAATATCTTATTTCTGTTCTATGTGTTTTTGAAAGGGAAACTTAGTAAATCGCATTTAATCACGTTATAGGACATACAGAAAAAAAAAGATTGTTTATCAGACAATAACTCCTGGAAATCATGGCACATTGAATAACAATCATACATTATGTGAGTGTAACATATCTGAAGGTATACTTCCTCTTAACTGTAATATGGCTGAACTGTAGCAGCCTTAATACATTGGGTTACTTAAAAGTATTTTCTGACATGGTCATTTCCTTTACTTCATCAACCTCTGTTATGTTGTGTTTTGACAAGGCATACAAAAGTGCTCGCTGTCCCGAGACCAGACACACATCCTTTTTATTAAAGGGTGTAGAGAGGAAAGGGAGGTGGGGTGGTGTGGTCAAAAGGGAGTACAGTTAGGAAGGTAAGATATAAACATATGAATCATCAATAGTCCCAATTGCCCTGCTAAATTCTCCCTCTCATTGTGTTTGTGGTGGGAGTCGGTCAGCCATCCCAATGCTGAAACAATGGAGGAGAGGTACTGCACTGGACCAGCTATATTATGAGTCACCCTCATGCACGAACACACATACACACACACAAGGTGTAAATACACGTGCGAACACTGGCATTCAAGCAGTTGTCCACTGTCATATTCAGCACAAACAAGACCATTAGAAGAGGTGTTTTGCAAAGAAAGCAGGACATTCTTTTTTTTATTCCAAATGTTCCAAAAGAAAAAAGTCAACCAGCAACTTATTTGACTCTTTAAATTTTGATTGTTTGCTTTTTGATTCAGTGAGATGTTTTAACTAAGCTCTTTTTCTAAACTCAAAATAAATGTATTTTTATGTAACACAAATCTTGGTTTACATTTTATCAAACACTACAACAAACAATTTTTATTTCAAATTCATGTAGAAAGAAGTCAAGACCAAGGCCTGTAGCTGCCTTTAGAAAACATTTTTGAGTGGATTTGTCCTTTAATTGTCAAAGTTGCCTGGTTGACGATTGGTGCCATGGTGGGTGAAGGGGTTCATTGCAGGACAGGGAAGGATGGGGAGGGGAGGGTGGCAGAGTACCAGCCCTGTGCTAGCAAATGTCACTGAGAGACAATCACATGTGTTCAGAACACACTCAAATACTGGCATATACTTGACACACACACACACACACACACACACACACACACACACACACACACACACACACACACACACACACACACACACACTTATATACCAGATTAAGCACTGATAATATACTTTCAAATACATTAAACAAACTATGAAACACATCCACACATTTAAATATACCCATTGTTGTACCCACTTGTATAATAGCATATACACTGATCCTACAAAACATATCCATACTCATCACATACACATACTCATCAAATAAGATAAAAAAACAACCTTCTGCAAAATGTAAAATTTTCAGAAATGAGGTCAAGAACTATCATTATCCGAAATCAGTATATATTTAAATAGTAAAAAAACAACACAAAACAGCCCAGGATTGTCAAACAACAATCTAATCTTTCAATAAAAAAATCAATACACACATTAAACAGCTGACCTAAATCTGCACATGTAACAACATTACTGTGAAAACACACACTCAAACTGTGTGATTAGGAACTCATAAATGGCCGAATAGATGTGGCACACACACTGAAAAAAGAACAGGCTTATGTGCAAAGATATCTAGACAGACATAAACGTATAGGCATACACACGGACATGTACCTGTTTTCAGTTTGTTTAAAATTTTATTAAAATAACCACAAGTGATCATGACCTCAACCCTGCCAAAGCCTTCCCTCATCACGACACTTTGTCACTAATTTCAAAAACAGTGCACCAGACCTGACTTTCTCTAATTGTCAATGTGTTAAATCAATCAAAACTGGGGTGGGCTGGGTCTTGGATCCAAGGTGTTAGAAATAAACATCCCTCACATCATGCCTCATTCCCAAAAAGAGGGGGAGAAAGAGAGAGGCAGCGTGCTGCATTGAAAAAGAATGAGGAGAACTCTTTAGAAGGTGTTCCTAATGGCTAAATATTTATGAGTCCTGTGACCGAGGCCAACTTATGGAAACCAAATCTTTAAACACTTTTTTTGGCAGACAGCTTGCACCCCCAACCCCCCCAGCTTGGCTCTATTACTAGAGAAATTCTTTTGTTCTTACAGAGCTAATAATAGTGAGAAGGGCTGTGCATTATGTGTGAGCGGTGTCTGTGTCTTAATGTGTGTGTGTGTGTGTGTGTATATGAGAGAGAGAGAGAGAGAGAGAAAGAGAGATGAAAGTGTATTTATATATCCTACAGTGCCAAACTACTACTGTGACAAACTTTTAATTCTACTTTGCTTCCTGTCTCTTTGGTCCAAGGTTCAACCTCATATCTAATAGTCAAATCTCTATTAAGAGGAGAGGTCAAAGGTCAGGTGGATTCAAAATGTTCAATTGAACTAGCAATTATGAGTTAAAACAATGGGACACACACAATTTGTAGTGTGTAGTGTATACATTTTTAGCATCTATGGAAATAAATCCCCTACCATCGGCAATGTTTATCATGCTTGAGCAGTACAAGACCATTGCATGTATTCCTATGTACAGGATTAACACACATAGACAAAAGCAACCATATTCCCTGAGAGACAAAGTGCAGAGGGCAGAGGTCATGTTTGTTTTTTTTCTACCTAATTTGGTGTTGAACTGCTGTTCTGGTGCCGGCTTTTATGAACACATAAAAGCCGGCACCAGAACAGAATAACAACACATTGACACACACAGTACACACACTCTCCAATTATGATTGAAAAAAGTCAAAGCAGAATAAATGAGATGGAGGTCATTTTAAAACCAAATGTGTATCACAACAGTATCAACAATGCCAGTTTAAATGTGTTCGATATCAGCATCGAACAATCAAGAAAGCTGATCAGTTTGGCTAGCTCACCGTTTGCTTATTCTCCTGACCATCACCTACACTAAGCCTTGCTCAGCACTCCCAGTAATTACTAATGAGAAACAAGCAAGGAAGAGAGGATTGTGGGTTGTGTGGGAAAAACTGTCAGAGTCACAGCTAGCACATTATTTTTCATCCCCCCTTGTGCTTTAGATGGCTCTTTAAAAACAAGGCAAGGGGGGTTCAGTTCAATTATCTCCCTCACTTAAGTGAAATGCATCCCCACCTCCCCTAAATCAATGGGGCTCGTGCAACAGGAGCAGGAGGTTTTTTTTGAGGGGGTCGAGGGGAGTGCAGGAAGAGGTTTCTACTGCATTGCGCTTGGGTCATTTTCTACCTTTGTAACAGGCACCCAGCTCAATTACTATTAGGCACTAATATGGGTAGTCATTAGCCAAACATAATGACATTTCATTCAGCAGCAAATCAGGGAGTGACAAACACAAGTAGGTGAGATAATTGAAATAGGATGAGGGTGTGAGAAATAGAGGCTTCACAGTGAAGCAGAAATGATCATTCAAGTTAATGGGCAAACCACACACAATTATTAGTGGTAGCCACACCCTACGGCGAGCCTGTGTGTGTATATGAGTGAAGTACTGTGCACCCCAGTTGAATGCAAATACAGATCTCGAAAATGTCAATAGCGGGCACATGGCGCGTGCTAAATGTCAACATGTGTTTTTCAAGGACTCTTGTCGGTGTGGTAATTGGCTCTGTTTTTAATATTACATTTATTTCATGTGTTATTTTCCCCTTTGAAAACAAAAAAATATTAAATATTTGGAGGGAATTTTGCAACAAGGCCCATGAATATGCAGCTGAGCCTTTGGCGATGTGGTGTGAAACAAAGGAGTCAGACAGCGGGGAAGAAAAACAGGTGAAGCACCCACTAATCAAACGCCTTTCATGTCGCTCCGAACATTAACCTTCATTCAGAGCAAATAAAGCTGCGAGCAAGCAAACTCACACCACAAACTCTTCCTTGGGCTCTGTGATGAATAAGTGGGACTTGGCAGATTACATACACCTAGTGAAAATGCTGTTAAAGAATGTCCATCATAAATAACTAAAGGTTAAAACAATCTTAATTAAACTTAAATGTAATTAATTATTTAATTACATGATTAAAAGGGAAAAGCAATACGATGTGTGTCTTTCATATCCTCTGTGTGATATGGTCAGCTCTTTTGTTTGACCAATATGCTAATGTACAACATCTCATATCATCACACAGTGTGTGCCCACTTAGATCTGAGGAATATTTCAAGGGGAGATGGGCGGTATTCAGTTCACATAAAACCCTTAGACTAGGACCCTGTTAGTATGAAAAGTGCCTGAAGCTCATAGTCAAAGTTTCACAACCCATCGCCAAAATGTGTCACACACAGGGTAAATACTGCTGGCTGCTGAATTTTGATCAGGTTGTGGGACAGACAGCGGTGGCAGCTACGAACAGACAATCCTCACCCCCCACAGCCCTGTGTACTCTGCATTAGTGCTGAGCCAGTGCATAAAAGAGGAAGATTAAAGGCCTGCTGAAGATAAAGGATTGAGCAGATGATGTTCTTGAACTTTGTAAAGTACTGTCAATTATGGATGACAATGTGGTGAAAGATTTAGCAGTGAAACAAAATGCAGGATAATTTATTAAAGGACTCCAGAGCAACTGCAAATAGAATTAAAGCTTAAATGGTAGTAGTATTAGTAGTAGTAGAGTTATGCTATCATAACCCATAAGAATAAGGCTATAAAAAATAATGTGTATACATTTTTCCTCACATTCAAACAAAATCTCTCTCATCACATGAATCATGTACACCTACCTTGAGTTCACGGAAGAAGATGCTGCTGCGTGCCCACTCCACGATGGAGAAGAGTGTCTGGTCGGCCATCTTGCACATGAGGCCGAAGGTGTTGAGCTTCTCGTGTTTGCCCCGGCTGGCCTGCTCCTGCTGTAGGTAGGCCAGGATCTTGGCCTGAACCTGCGGCTCATCTGGCTCACACTTAAGCAGCTCTACGATCAGGTGAGGGAAGCTGGGCGGCGAGCCTGACTGATAGGCATCGACGTAGGCGTAGCCCATGATGGACTCCGGCGAGCTGGTGTACGGGTCAGGGTACTCTGACTTGATGGTGCGTGTACCTTGGAAGTGTCCATAGGCCGCCTGGTAGCCCTGCAGGCTGCCGGCGTGTGGTGGCATTGCCATGCTGACCGGTGAAGTGACAAATGGGCTACGGTCATAGTCTGTGGGGGGCAAGGCAGTGGCATGATGATGGTGGTGGTGGTGGTGGTGGTGACCAGTGTGGTGGCCAGGGTGGTGGCTCAGTGGAAGGCCCTTGGATGCGGCCGAGTGGATGTTCTGGATGGCTGAGGTGATGGTGAGGTCAGTTGGCACGGCTTGCATCACCTGAGTCATGGCCTCAATCTTCAGGCCATTGGCTCGGATCAGTGCCTTCTTTTGCTGCTTGAGGGCCCGGTCACGTTTGTACATTGGGCCGAATTTGTTGCGACCACCACGCATGCGGTCTGCCCGCACAGCTGACAGACGGGAAGAGGGATGAAAAGGGAGACAAGAAGGGAAAAGGACAATATTAGCTCTACAGTATGTAAATCTTTGTCTTGCATGTCTTCGTGACAGTGTTCATGTCATCATGTACAAAACAAACTACCTTTTGACACATTCGCCCTTAAATTAGGCAATAAACCGATTATATGAACTGTTTAATCTAGAACGAGAAATACACCATGTGTACAAACAAAGAGTTAAAAAAAAAAAAAACTGGTTTGTTTAGAATAGCAGGTGTCAGAATTTGGTTGGAGAAAAAAAAGAATAAATCTTCTATATATTACCGATTCGAGACTTTTCCATGTATGTACATGGATATAAGCATGGTATTATGGAAAAGAACTCTCATTTGTAACTTGTATGTAGGGCAAAGGCTTTCTTGTGTCAATTACACTTGGCATTTACCTGTTGACTCCTAAACCCCACAGGTCTAACAGATAGTGTCGTTACTCATTGACTAGAGAAACAAACTTCTATGAGCGGCTCTGCTAAATGATCACTGTACAGCTGGCTATCTCTGTCTATCACTCAGGAAATACACACTTCAAAAGCTAGATATTGGTATAGACTCAAAGAATAAAATACATGTTTAAAAATGCTATCTGATTATGCAATATCTAAAAGCTTAAAAAATGTCACTGTACATTAGCAGAAACCTTTTCATTTACAAAATCTCATATACCAAAAAGGCTGACAATAGGCAATTTTTTTGTATTTTTATGATGAACCAAACACACCCATGATGCCCCCTGCCTCCCCCCTCAGTGCAGGATCCTGTGGTGAGGATCACAACGAGACTGTACCGTAGGTTTTTCTAATGAACGGGCCGGGCACACACTGGACTGCTACAAGGGCCATGTGTGATCTGGCCGACTGCTGCCATGGGGAAGCTGCTCTGCTGTCTCCCAGTCGGGGGGCGCTGGTGTTAATTATTCATACTTAATTACTTCTTACTTTCACAAGGCTCGAGGAGCCAAGGGTGCAGCGAGCTAACGGACATCTGGGAGACCACCCAACAGAAAAACACTCACTAATGCCAGTACTGTAGAATATTATAGACTTATTTTCATTGTATTCAATAAGATCTTACCTTCCTCTTTCAAAGAAACCCACACATTTAACTGTGTATACAAATAAATGCACATACTGTACACCTGCCCTGATCATACACAGTGAATAATCACATAAGTCATCCTGGGTCCACTCCAGCTCATGTCTTGATGGATGAATGAAAGAACAGAAGAAGAAAATTGAAGAGGGGATTGGGAGGGTGAAGTGGGGGGCATCGTTTGGGGGTGAGGAGCAGTGCACACCCACACCCACGCAAACACACACACACACACACACACACACACACACACACACACTCCAAGCCGCCTTGGGAGTGATTTTAATGACCTCCGTCACAAAAGTGTCTGTCACTGATCTGAGCAAGAGGAGCCAAGAAGGGAGACACACACACACACACACACACACACTCACACACACATGCTGACTCTTTCTCATACATTCTTAAAGAAAACACACACACAAACACACACTGGCTAACATGGAGAGCATCACACACTGGTCCAGATCACAGAAAAAGATGGTAGCAGGCCAGACGCTCCGCCACCTTGGCGATGGTATGAAATTTATACACAGTGATTTTACACACACAAACACACACACACACACACACACACACACACACACACACACTCACAACCATTTCCCAACATGCTTGAGGTAAACTCCAGTGTCCAATCACCCTGGTTCAGGGATTATCATGACCGTTAAAAAATTGATCACACATCAAAGGTAAAAAAAGGAAAAAAATCAAGAGCCGTCAAATGTATCCATTATACATTATTGTAGGGCGACTTTAAATATTAATGATTTCTCCACAACAGCGTAATTAATGAGCTGAGAAACTAATAGTTGGCCCTACTGGGAAAACAAAATTAGGCCCTGGCTGCTTTCTTGCCTGCCTTGGACCCAGGGACCCACATCACATCATGAATATCAGGACTGGGGGGGGGGGGGGGGGGGGGGGGGGGGAGGTCTCACCACACACACACACAGATTCTTTCTAATTAAACAAGATTTGCATGCATGTAACAGATTAATATGGAAGGGGGAGGGTATGCATGTGTGTTGGGGGAGAAAAACGTGTGTATCTGACTGAGGTGGAGAGTTAATAGGTTAGATGCCGTGCATTGAGTTTATGATGACAAGTTATCATATGACCCCGTGACTTTAGAGGGTTAAAATTATGTCAAAAATGTTTAATAATTAAACACAGTTTAGTTGAGTTTGCTGCTTTTAAAGTAGTAATTTGTAAAAGATTTCATGCAAAAACACAGCAGTAATAGAAATCTCCTTTCATTAAAGCTTGTAGAGTGTCTGTTAAAAACTTAAACTCGCTGGTAGGTCTTTGTCCGGTGCCAAGAAAATGATGTGTTTGATGTTTGTGGTTTGCTTGACATAAGCAACACAAACTTAATAGTTAGTGTTAATAGACAATGACAGCCACCACTGCTGAACAGGCAGCCTACAGAAAGTTGACCTTCATCAACAGAAAATTCATGAAGAAAGATAGAGTACTGCACACACAGCTTGACTGACAGAAGTTGTCTGGAAAGTGCAGCTATGGGCACTTAGCTTAGCGCTAGAGGCCTAAATGACAAAAAGCAACTGGTAAACTGTAATGTGAAAAAATAAGGAAAGAAATTAAGAAAATGAATGTATGAAGAGAAAACATCACAAGGAACTTCTATTAGCACAAAAAGGATCTGAGTTGGGGGATATTGTGGGTTAGCAGTGAGGCTTTGGGCTAAAGCCAAGCTGAACGGTTAAAAGGCTGACACTGTCTTCCCCTCTGAATTCCCCTGACTTACTGTCTGAGAGCATGTCCACACAGAAACACACACGGGCACACACACATCCATAAATTCAAAAACTGACCCAACCAAAATCCTGTTCCTCTTTCCCAAAAGTATCCAGTACCCCGTGTACACACTATCTCAAACATGTACCAACACAAACAAGCACACACACACACAATTTATAAACACACATAGCACCTAACACACTCAAACACATCACACACACACAGCCCTCAGCGCTTATATCCTCTGATTTATGGTTGTTTAATATACAGGAATATTAAGCGCGCGTAGGTGAGAATCCCTGTCGGCCGCCGGCATATTAATAGGTCCCGCGGAGCCTTGCTGACACCCTGTTTGTCATGTCGGGGCCCCTGCTCCGGGTGCGCCCTATCCCCTGCACACACATGAATACCTATGATACCTATGCATAAGTAATGGGACAGCTCCCTGGCTTCCACTGCAGGTACTGGGAGGCTGATGGAAGACAAATCAGAGCAAGAAAGATGGAGGCAGGGAGGAAATAAAAGGTGGAGGGAGAGGGAGAGAGATACAGACAGGAATATACAAACAGTCAGATGTTGTTCCTAATTTGTGCTGAATGACTCTGTAGAGGGATTGCATTTAGATAAATTAATTAATTTAGATTTGATGATAGGTTAACTGCATTAAAACATTTTGTTAAAAATAGAAATTGCTGGTAAAAGTCGTACCTGAGGAAGCCTGTGTGAGTCTGTTCTGTTACGTTGTGAGTGAGAGCAAAAAGTCCAATAAAAATAAATGAATAGAAAAATAAGAGATTAATTTGTTTGCAAAAGACCACTTTGAATCAATATATTGTCATGTCTGGTTAAAAACAAGACACTGGCTGGTCAGCCTTTAATCAAGCTAGGATTAAACCCAAAAAATATTATCTGGCATTATTCTGTATCTCAAAACTGTAAAGGAAACAGACAGGAAAATAAACAGAATTTTATCAGAGGACAATAGTTGCATACTGTTCTTTGATTTTGTTAAAATGTTGTTTTTATGTGGTTATTGTGATAAACTTACATTTTAAAAGGTTAGTATTTTTTTATTTTTTATTTCTGCTTCATTAAATAGCACACACTGGAAACTATGTATTTAAACTCCCAGAATAACATATACCACTCTTATGCTCTCTTTAAGATGATACATAAGTCAAGGAAATATTAGGCAGTGAAGCATATGATGCCAGGCAACTTCAACGAGCATAAAAAGAAAATCATACCAGAGGGAGCTGTTCAGATATGGCACGCTTCATCAGCTTTAGTGAATGATGTGCTAATGGTTCAGACCTTAGTGGGATGTGGCTTTTTTTCTTTTTCTCAATGAGTCAACACTGGCTGAGATGCTGCAGTGCATACAAAGAAGTAAGCATTTTTACAGCACTGTGGCATGTGTGTGTTTGTGTGGTTAAACGAGTGTGTGGCTGCCAGGCTCCATCAATGTTTTGTCTGTATATGAAAGACAGCGTTTGTGTGCCTTTTTTTCCTTCACATCTGTTTGACACAATGACCTTCCTGCCCCTGACAGTAACTGGAGAAGATAAATTAACAGATTAAACAATCTTTTTATAAACAAATATTTAAAAATTCATATATTTTAAAAATCTTTATTTAACTTTATAAAATGTCATGATACGCAAAAGGGTTTATAAATTTAACAAATGTTAGCAACGGATGGCATGAGGTTAAAGTGATTTTAAGTAAAGATCACACTCATATCCAGATCAACTTGAGTGTTCATTTATGGGATAAAATCTGCGACTACTTAAACAGAGTCTCTAGACCCACCAGACTGCTCTTCACTCTCACAGTTGATGCAAAAACAAGGAAGAGGTTCTTTCGGATGAAAGAGGTCGGATGAAAGAGGTGATTTTGGAAAACATGCTTTGAATGTTGCACACTGGGTCAGAGGTATGTCATTTATCCTGTGGCAGAAGCACACAGAGGAGTATAATGGCATGCCTCTGCTGCATTTTTTCCTTCGCTATGTAAAGACGTCGTCACCGAGGTTGAACTATTTTTGTTTTGTTATCGACTCAAGATAATACGACTAATCTCTTTAGTGTTGAGATGGGGTGATATAAATGTCACAGCACTGTTTGTGGCCTGTCTGTCATTTCACCTTATTTCACTGCCTCACCTCAACTTTGAAACATTACCAAAGTAATGTGTTTGTGTGTTTATGTAAAACCATAAACACACAAACACAGAATTCTTTACTGCTACCACCCTCACAGCAAACTTAAAAACTGTACAGACTGGTCCTTTGGTTGGCAGACAACAAACAGGAAGGACACTGCACAACAGCACAAAGGCAAAAGTACACAGTAGAAAAATACTGAAAAGTTCAAGTCAACTTTGAAGTTTTCCTCAATTTGTTTCATAAACATTTGGTTTCCACTTGATGGCCTGAATTCACATGTTGCTGCAAGCTGCTGTGTAATGGAATGAAAAGATTGCAATAACAAAGCACATGACCCCAAACCTTTCCTTTTCCACAGCTATTGTACACAATTCTTTTAAAGATCAAATGACAGCTTCTCCCTCTCGCCTGTGGCCTTCTGAACACCTTTTTGGGCTTCTCATGAATATATGTATGTGTTTATCAGGAAGAGCTGTATGTGTGTGTGTGCTGCGGGGTGTCAGCCTTTCTGTATGGAATGTCTTTACTGGTTGTGGCAGGAGTTGCCCACTGGAGCTTCTGGCCCCTGACAGAGTGCTGCAGGGCCTGTCTTGCCCCCGAGCTTAAAGCTACCGCCAGCAAAACAAATCAAATGCTACCCCCGACCCACCCGTGTCAGCTGGAAAACGACAGCCCGGGACATTCTGCCCAGCGGCCATTCACAATTAACAGCAATTAATTACACCGCACATGGCAGGTAAAAGGAGAAGAAGCCTCCGGAAAGATTTTAGTCAGGCTCTACTTTCACCCTCCCAGGGTCTAATTTCTTTAACACATTCACTTTTCTCAATTATATGTGATCATTTCAGGAGCCAAGGGATTTTTAATTTGATGAAATTACCAATGTGTGAAGAATTTAGTTCCAATATTAGATTGAAACAGTGTGAATAGCAACACAGACTCTTATTCAAAGGCTGCACAAAGTAAAACAATTTGCAGTATTTTTTAAGGACAACATTGTAACTAAATCTCAGTTAATAAAATAATAACTATTACCTTTCGCTTTTAAATCCTCTATTATACACTCATTGAAAAATGACCTTCAGGTTGTTTTATTCACTTCAAAATTAGCGATTTCAGAATAAAACTTGTTAACTCATGAGAGGAAAAATAGTTGATTTTAAATATTATCTTTCAACATCGAAAGATGCCGTCTTGTCACTTCTGGGTAGCCATGTTTGAACAAGCTTCTGAGCCACATTCAAATTAAACAAAGAGGCCTCCAAACTGCCAGCCAAAAGTATCATCATTACCATTCTCGCCCTGCCGCCAAGTTTAATATTTTATCTATTACTCTGTCTGGCATGTTTAAGTACGTAGCAGCTACCAGATACCCCCCAACTTCCCCTGACCCTATCTAAAATACCAATAATCCAATCCAATGCTGGATTTCAACGATTTGTTAGAAATGAAAGGTTTTACTTCACAAAGTTTTAGGTATAAATTTTTGAGAACAGATATTACCGACACCTTCACTGTTAAATGTTCAAATAAACAGCACAATCATTGTGTCAGAGCAGGTATTAACCTTTTTTAAATGGTGGACAGCTCAATTTGGAAAGAAACTATTCACATGCAAATTGATCTAGGAAAATATTTCCACTCTGAGTTTCCAAAAAAAGTTAATGTGCTATGATTAACTGTAATCAGTTCTGAATGGAAAAAGACTAGCTCTGTCATTTCACTAGAACTTTGGTAGAAGTTTTTAAAACAGCTCTGTGGAAGTCTAGAAGCAGTCAACTTCCAATTTTAGATGGTCCATGTTATAATCTTTCTCTTTTTTCACTCTAAGTAACAGTAATTTCAAGCAGGCATCATATCTTGAAAAATATATGATACAGCACATAGAATGCAGTAACACTGCCTGGATCTGCTTTTCCATTCTGGCAGATGTGTACTGTAAGTTCTATATCATATTTTAGTGAGCGGTGTTTACTATGAAACCCCAGAATAGACCAAATCTGTGGTAAACTATTCATGAATTCACACAGAAAAAACAGAACTGAATGCCCACTACAAAAAAAAGATAAATATTCTCCAAGATTGAAATACACATTTCTTAAAAGATACTTTTTGAGCTTTTTGCCTTTATTAGATAGGGAAAGCTAAAGAGAGAGGGGGAATGCAACAAAGGGTCCCGGGCTGGAATCGAATCCAGGCAGCTATAGTAAGGACTCAGCCTTAATACATGGTGCTCTAACAGGTGAGCTACCAGGGCGCCCCAATCATTTTGAAAAACTTCTGGTGAAAGTGAGCCTGGGGGCTCTCTAGTGCATTTGGTGGCCTAGATTCCCTCTTGTTACTGGCAGTGGTGTAATATTAGTAAGTACATTTACTCATGTACTATACTTAAGTACATACTTAAGGTAATCTACTTGAGCATTTCCTGTTTTAGTCAAGTTCATACTTCTACTCTACAACAGTTCAGAGAGAAATATGGTCCTATTTACTCCACTACATTTATTTCACAGTTATTGTTACTACAGTAGTTACTTTACAGATAAATTTTACATACAAAACTCTGGATTACCTTATAGAATATAAAGCACTGTTATAAATAAAAATGAATAAAATTAGCTCTATCTCAACTACCTATAACAGTAAAATGATGTTTAACTTGAATATGTGATGGAGTATTTTTATATTGCAATATTGCTACTATTAAACAAATGATCTGAATACTTCCCCCGCCGCTGGTTACTGGATAGTTACATGTTCAGTACTAATAACATCTATCTGTTTTGAGAGCCCTTGAGCAAGACATTGAAATCGCAGTGGCTAGTTTGTTTGGACATGAACAAGCCATTGTGCACTTTGTAACACTTTTGACCATCTCTCCCTGCACTGTATATCACTGCAACCTCATCTTTAAAATGAAAACACACTGAATTACACATGAACAATTACACCAGCAAGAGCTGTGATTTCAAGTCATTTTGCGATAAGACAAACACCTGAATTGTAAAAATGTGAACATGTTGTTGTACCTTCAAGCTTCATGCCGACGGTGAGGCACTTTTGGAAGCGGCAGTATGGGCAGCGCTTCCTCTGGGTCTTGTCAATCTGGCAGCTCTGGTTCTCTATACATGTGTAGCGTTTGTTGTTCTGGACGGTGCGCTTGAAGAAGCCCTACGGAGAGAACCAATTAAGACGTCAACCCGCTTGACCCCTGCAATGCGATGGTAATTGGCCCATTCACACTCCCAGACAGATGGAGGGGGACAGGCTCAATGGACAGACACACACACACACACACACACACACACACACACACACACACACACACACACACAGAGTTACGTTTTGTACTGTGATGCTTTATGAAATTAAAGAAATGTCAGTCTTTAAAAATGTTTTTTTTTTTATAATGATGTTGAAAACTGAGTATTTGTAATAATTTTTGATTAAATCACACAAGGAAAGTATTCATAAAATTGCATTTACATCACTAGCACATAATTTTATTCAGCTTTGAACAAATAAGGAAAACAACTTCTCTACATACTTGCTTCACCTACTGTTTTCACTGCATTCTGAACACTTTATAAAGTAAAATCTAATTTTTGTCCTGTCAAAATTACATTACTATTCACAACATTCTCTATTCATTTAAAGACTCGGGGAAAACATCTTTTCAGCTCTCCACTTAATTATTAAAAAATATGAGCACAGGAGTCCAAAAGATCCAATAAATTATATCCATAATTCACAGTTCCGGGATTACAGAGATTCATACCTGCAACGTGGAATTAATTATAGGCAGCAGCAGTGAAAATCAAACGAAAGGAAGATGATATTAATGTATTCTAGATCCATAACCTAGGAGGAGAATCCTTAAACCAGGTCTTTAAAAAAAAAAATAATAAAAAAGAACATGCTGCTGTCAATATCTCACCAAACACAAATTTAATTGACAATCTGCATTGCCTGATCAGTCCCAAAAAAATAAAAATAAAAAAATCCACTGCACTAGGTTTTGGATTATCGACTTCTCAGTGCTAAAAAATCCATGCTTCAGAGAAAACTTTTTCTCCAATTTTCCATTTAGTGCACAGTGTACGCTATAAATACTTGACCCAAACTGGATTCTAGCATGCTTTAAAAACCACACAATATCACATCTGGAGATTAAGCGGATAACATCTCACTGAAAAGCTAATTTGACCGGCAGTTCTAACCAAGGAAAGGAACTCATCTCAAGCTCATTTTTATTTGTGAAGGGATTGCAGCAAGCAACTTTTGGCTCTTTCTGTCACACTCAAAAAGTTTCTCATTACCCAAAAAATGTAACAAATTAACATAAAATCAGAAACCATCACAACAATATGAACGTTTGTGCTGTAAAGTAGATACAAGAGTAGTGTCCAATTTTAATTTGATAAATTATCTGAGTTACTGGGTATTCCTGACCTTGGAATTCCATTTTAAAAAACTGCACTCTCCCTGCACAAAAACAACAACCAGGAAACTGATTTTATGTCCATCAAAGAATCAGGAAAAATCTAATTCACTTTTCCACTTTATCTCCCCGGATCTCTGCCTCCAACAACTCTTTACTTGCTATAATCTGTCAAACTAAACAACACTCCCTTTGACCTGAACTTGCCTTCCTCATATTTTACTTTATCCTCTGCAGATCTCAATTACATTTTGTCCACTGTGCACTGTGGCTCTGACCTTTGACCTTCTTGCTAGTTGCTTGTAATGTCAGTATTTTAGGATTATAAAGTTTTTCCGCTATTGCACTCTCAACCCAGTCTCAATCTCCAGAAATGAAGCATGCTGGGATTGAGCCTGTTTGTGTACAACGACCATGAAGCCCTTTTCAGCTTGTTGTTGTTATTCCAACAGGTATGATGTGGTACCATGTTTACTTTATGCGTGCTGGTGAGTAGTGTGAACTAACATTGTCTGCACATGTGTGCGTGCATGTACATCTGTGGAGTGTGTATGCGTGTGTGTTTTCGGGAGGTAGCAGGATTATGAGGAAGTTAAAGAGTCTTTACATGTGTGATTCACTCTTTCTGCAAGTGTGTGTGAGTGTGTGTGTGTGTGTGAGATGGCTGACCCTGATAAAAATGCGTCCAACTCATAACTGTGTTTTTGGGGTTGAAGGGTAGGGGGTGGGATGAGAGGGTGCAAGGAGGGGGTAAAAACCTCGCTAGAAATGATCAAGTATTTTCAAAATTAGACACCACAAAGTTGAAAGTCTTCATCTGGTAGTGCATATCAACTGAAACTGAAACATGTATTTTCATTTTAAGAGAAATCTAAGAATAAAATTTAACTGCTGGCTTTTTCCAGTTTTTACGCCACTGTGGCACTCACACTGGAGATGGATTGCACTGCCTGGCTGATAGCGGACATTTAATGCCAGTATCAGCTTGTAACATGTCAACAAACTGATATATCAGTCCAGCCCTGACAATCGCACTTTTACTGAATAGACTGCCTGCATTTTAGAGATAATCAATAATAGTTTCAGGTAATTATCAGTATTATTCATGTTTCAACAAGGATATGCAGCACTTTATAAAAGACCTCTTCATCTAAATTATGAATGCTCGAACACGCACACATGCGCACACACACACAGAGCTTTAAACTAAACTGGGAAACGTGTTTGTGGATTAGCTCTACTATTTGAGCCCGTGCTGAGGCTGAAAAAGAAGCAGAGATAACACTGACGTCTCCCTTCAAGCAAGTGCTTAGCATCTCAAGGTCATAATATAGGATAAAATCTATAACATCTGCTTTGAATAATGACCACATAGGCAAGAAATGTGCGCTCGCTGGGGCATCAATACTGTGAGCTGCACTTTTACACTGAATAGTGTTAACACAGAGACATTTGTCTTAGCTTAATTTTGTGCTGACAGCTTTACTGGGTTAACAAAAAACTTTGGTAATGCCTATTAGCTCAGTGCTGAGGAGAACTGTGGAAATGAACAGAAAGGGACAAATAGGTTGTTGATAGAGCTCAAATTAATTGCAGCAACAGTTTGCTTTGCAGTAGCTTCATTATTAACCTGTGTGAAACATTTTGCAACCAGACAATGTTGCTGTTCTCTTAATGAACTTGTGATGAGAGTTTTAGACAGTAGGATACAGGCTTGTACAAACAGAGACAGTATTACTGTGTACTTTGCTTCCTGGGTTGAATCCTCCTCCCCCACCTCCTGTTTTGTGGTTGCAAAAATTACAAAAGTCCTTTGAATGCTTTTGAACTCCTGTTTCTTTTCCGAGCTGCTCACCACTTCACAAAACCCTCTGACAATCACAGGAAAAGTTTGTTGGATCAATTGTCACAACAATATTCGACCTCCAACCTCTTTACCTTTGGTTTTCCTGTAATGTTAATGATGAGGAACTGAATCTTTACTGTGCAGTTACACTTGTTGCAAGATACTCTGGACAAGAATGTCAGCTAAATGTCTAGCGTGCGAAAATGTAACTGCAAAAAATGCATCTCCACAGATACACTGAGAGGTGCATACACTGACATAAAGCAGCCATACACAAATATATAATAGCCATAGCATTTCCAGGTATGGAATGTATTTTAAAATTGCACAATGCAAATATTCAAGGAAAATTATTTATATATTTATACAAAAGTAAATAAAAATGAACATGAGAACATGAACTTTGTCTAGCATTGCTACTGAATACTGCAAGCACACAGGAGATAATAATACAATCAAACCATGTTCAGCCACTGTAAACCTAATATTGACAGGCTGTGATGCACCACAAAAACTTTAAAATAATGCCATTAATTGGGCAACTATGCATAATTGAGACCTTACTTTGAAAAAATATTTTAGACACTGGGAATATTTTAGATATCAAGGCAGATGTGGGAAGGTCACCATGAGCACACAACAGACACACAATATTAGCAATAGCAATATTATTGAAATAGTGTAATGGTTTTCCAACGGGGAGTAGAGATAGAGGGCACTAACCTTGCAGCTCTCGCAGGTCAGGAGTCCATAGTGATACCCTGAAACTTTGTCTCCACACACGGGACACATCTCGTCCAGGTCTTCGTCATATGAGTAGTCCATCATTTTTAACTGGTGTGCTGCAGATGAAACACGGACACACAGTGAGAAGTCTATTTCATTGGTGAGCGATCTGTTTTCTAAAAGCCCACTTTCATCCATCAAGATGAACCATGGGGAACCACGCGACGCAACTGAATGAGATTTTTTTTAAAGTTATGTTGGACGTGGTGGTTTAATTTCAGGCGGGAAAGACGATGAATAGTCGATTTTGGAATGAGTTGAAAGGACGCAACCATTTATTTCTCCTCGTTGCCGCCTTCTCTTCTACATTCGTTGCAGACAGGAGCCAAAAAAAAGCGCATGAAAGTGAGCCTCATAAATATGCATGCAACTAAGTCGTGAAATCGCTGGGGAAAATGGAGAGATATTAGAGTTAAGGATTGGAGGAGAAAATGTTACCGCCCACAGACAAATGAAGACACACAGAGAAGCCTTTATCTCTGCGGGCGAGGAGAAAAACATCCAAAACCAACTTGAACCAACATCATTTTTCCCCTCTCGAAGAATAACTCGCAGTGCTATAGAGCAATTCTTCAAGGTTCTTGTATGTGTTTTGGTGGTGCAAAAGCAGAGGCATCATTTTATGTGACTTTTGCGTACGCTAGAAAAAAAGAGTCAATTTTATAAGTCGTCAGTATAAATTAACATGACAATTTATCTTGTTTAGAAAGTAGTTTCAGCCATTATTAAGAATGAGGAGAAATTAGACAAATTGGAAATGCACCAGTCATTGCAATTTAAAATCTATATAGTATAATATATAAATAAGTGGAATGCGACAACATGTGACTGCATATGTTTCTCATTTGTTTCTGTCAAGATTTAGGACTCAATATCCTAACGATTCGAATATCATTGTATTTGTTGTAGACCCCTTTGACTTGCGTATTAGAAATACTTGCATTGATAAGGCTGTGTGTGGCAGCGCTAAGCAAACAGCCAGGCTGACATTTACAACAGTTACAAAAGCATTTATGGTTCTAATCATAAAAAGCAGCCAAGATCAAACAGGAAAACCTCAGTGGATGTGGCTGTAAAAGTGGAAATATTTTGTCAACTAGACGCCTTTCAAGGCCTTCCCATACATTGCTGCTCTACTTCGAAATCCACTCATCTGCTCACTGAGACCTTTTAATTAGACATGATTTCTGGTTTGTTAACGCGTTGCCCTTGTGGGATCCGCGCTGCATATTCCAGCTGAAGCAACAAGTTCCACCGTGCTGCCCCGGTTTTTCCACAGAAGCTCAAAGCAAAATTCAAAAAGGAGAGGATTTGTCGGGCCTGTTCTCATGATGCACGACAGCTGCAGACTTGAACACATTTTAATAAAGAAAATAAACATTTATGGGGCATTGATTGCAGTCAGGCAGTGGATACGGCCATGGTAAATAAAGTTAAATCGTTACCTCTAGTCGAAAATGGTCCTAACAGGACAAATAAAGTATTTTTCAGGAATTCAGCCAAATATCTTCTACCTTAAAATTGTACAATATCTATGCTGCTGCTATGCTTATTAGCTACTATGTAAACCATGAGCTCACGTTTTAAGGAATAGTAACAGATAAATATAAAAGATAAACATACATTTTTATGTAAAGATGTGGGTAAATTGAATTTAGTTGAGCCCTGCATTCCTGCTTCATAAAAAAGCGGAGGTCTGCAGGTTATTGCTTTCGAAGGTGCAGGAACACATCGGTCAATCTCTCACCTGCTGGCTCTCACCTCGACGGCCACTTGCTCAAGCAATTTCCAAAAAGCTACGACATTTGCCAAAAACGCTGACGATTCCAAGAGGAAACCTCTTCAAGTCCGAGCTACCCTGCGTAAAAGTTGATAACGGACTCTAACAAGCCACTGCATGTCATGTGAGTAGCCCATATGTTATCAGCTCTCATAAACCGAGACCGGGCTAATTGATTGCCAGTTGATATCGCTGTGAAATCACGTGAGGGAAAAGAGGGGCATGCTTGAGTATATCTTGGCAGAAGGGTCAATCTCTTTTTAAAATTTCGCTGCTATATGTGAACTTTTTATGAACAGATGAAGGCAAAAATATTTTAATGCACGCCGTTGAAAATTTTAATGGATATGCCCAATCTGAAAACATTTCATTTCTCAATCAAAGCTTCACATTTTTGAAACCATAAACCTAATTCCGCATATTTAAAGTAATTATGCACTAAATGTTTGACAACATAAGTGAAATGTAAAAAAATAATGGGCCTATTAATGATCAAAATAGATAATAAAATAAAGAATCATAAAAGCGACATTTGGTGACCCCTTTTTATTTTAGTTCACCTGACTTCAAAATTTCCTTCAACTTTTAGGCCAAAATTTTATAAATCACAAAAGAGAATTTTGTTGAGAACATAAGAAAATATAAATTTGGTTGAATTTGTTTGTCACACAATTATGACCATTTTGCAATCTCTATCAAAAATAAATTAGACCAGAATTAACAGGCTTTAAGTTCACTGGTCCGAGTTCAATCTCTCAATAAAATCTCTAGAATAATGCACTGCTTTTTTCTTTTTGAAAGGCTGGCAATAACCCTGTCTTAACTACTCTTTGCATGCAGAAAAAAATTCACGAGTCAGTTCTGCATAACAGTTAGTACACGTGTCCTCTGCTCTGTCTCACCGTTTTTTACTCACCAGGCGCCCGCACACTTCCAGCATGAGTGACAGCTCGTGGTAATTATAGTTTGCTCACAGGCCAAACCTTAGAAAAGTATGATCTGCATTCGTACTTTCTAATTATTATATCAGAGAAAGGATTGAGAGACAATAACAGAAACATATTCCCAAACCATAATAATAGCAATTTCAGAAATCACTGAGCTTAATTTGTCAAATAACAGAATACATTCCTGTCATTTAATAATAGCCTAATGACGGTCAATAGCTTGCATAGTCCGCAGAAATGTGTTGGATTTATGCATGTTCAAAAGTTTTGGCGACATTGAGGTACGCACTGAGGACATGCAGCCCGATAACGCTCTGTAAAACTACTTAAGTTGAAGCTTATGAATTTGCCTCTCAGTCTTAAGAGATAAAATGTATGACAGTTCTTACCTTGCATGTTCCTGGGCATGTGCCCGTGTTCCCCATACGATCGAGAGAGTCCCAGGGATTCAGAGTCGACTTTGGGCAGCATGTCAGCGCTGCCGGCCCGAGCTGGAGACTCCGCACCGCTCGGCGGGACACCTGGACCTGAGAGGCAGACGTTCCCACAGAGACCGCCTCAAAGTGTCCAAATTTCTTTTTAGCTCTTTATTTCTTACTTTCTGCCTCTCTCTGTCTCCCAGTCAACGGACCATGATCTGCAGCCTGATTCAAACAATTCGGATTGTCTCGTCCGGGTCGCACAGGCTGTGCTTGCCTGTTCTAATTTGACTTTACTAATTAAATTTCTCGTAATTGAATTTACGCACAGAACCGCAATAAAGACGCAGAAAACAAACGAGTGATTCCGTCGATACTTTTCGAACAATCGCGCTGAGTTAGGAAATCAGTCTCTTACTCAAACAAGAAAACTGCACAGCGTCCGGATTAAAATACGATGGTGAGTTTCCCTTTATCTTTCCCAAATCTTTTTAGCGCGTCACCCATTAAAGTGGGGCTGTCAGTGTTTATTCAGCCTTTAGCAGATGAGTACGCGCCGCCGGGGCCGCCCTCTTCTGTGCGTGAAGTCGGATTCGGTGTGTTGATCGGACTGTGTGGAGATGTGGAGACCTCTCCTCCTCCTCCTCGCTGCTTTGTTTACTCCGCTCTCTCCAATCCGGGGCGCATGCGGTCGTCTGACATCATATTACCCCGGTCCAATCAGGCAAGGAGAACGGGAAACATTGCCTCAAGCCCTCCAGTTCCAGCTCTCCAAAATCTCAGCTGTTTAATCCCGTTAATGATGGACTTTAAAAGCGGAGGGAGAACAAGGAAATCAAGCTAGGTGATGCAACTGCATGTGAGAGCAGTCTCCCGATGAGCGCACGCAGCATAAAGGTATCAGAGCGTGTAACAACAGGAGCTTATTGTAGCAAATGCACGCACCCAAGGTACGCAAGCTTCTACAATGTAAAGGATAAAACTCTTCATCTTTATATATCTGTTGCATATATTTTATTGAAATATTTAAGCTCAATAATGATGTTAGCATAATTTTATCTACTTCTGCAGGCATCTTATAACGATCCCCTGATCACAAAAAGTCATAAGATATGATCAAATGTAATAACCTTTCTTTCATTCTTTCTTTCTTTCTTTCTTTCTTTCCCATTTCATAATGCAGGTGAAGGACACTTAAAATTCTGCATTAGTGAAATCCCATGTAGCCAATATAAAAAAAAAAAATAAGTAAAATAACCTTTGTAGTATTAGTGGCTTTGTGTTTTTTTCTTAAATGTTGTTGAAAAAGTGAGCCGGCCTCAGGCTTAAAACGGCCTTTATTTTCGGATCAAATCAGCCCCCTTACACGAAAAATTAGACCTGCTTCTGAATTACTATCAGTAATTGGCTGAGCAGGGATCAATTACTGATCTGACGTCAGGCTCGGGCTCAGCCAAGTAAAAATTAAATACATGAAGACAAAAAAATAATTAGCCGTCTATAGGTCCCCACGAAGCCCCCCTCCACCCGCTCCAACACAACCAGACTTTTTTTAGTTCACACAGACACGGTGTATCATTACCATAGGTCTGTGCCGGTGAGGACGAGCAGGGGAACCACGGAAAAGTAACGAGACAGACCGCCAGACACACATCTGAAGGGTCGCAGAGGGCGAGCTCCACACGCACACACACACACACACACACACACACACACACACACACACACGTGTACACAAAGAGTCACCTCCAGTAGTTAAAAATAACAAAAAGGGCCCATTTAATTACACATGAATTACTATTTCTACTAGACTTTATATTAATTACATTTTTTCAATAAATTCCTCAAGACTTTCTCCTCTCTTTTATTATTTCTATGATTTGTAAAATTTCTTTCTCAGTGAAATATCTACTATAAACTGGGTTTATTTCAATTTCTTTCTCTGGGAGAGTAAACTACTGTTACATCCTAATAGTCCAAACCATTATTGAAAAGCAGGATAAATATAGACACATATTTTTCAGAACTCTGGTAGAATAAAAGTGTAAAACCACATGTTTTATACAAACAGACACAACTCAACCCATTGCATTTAATTTTTACAGCATTAGTTCAAATGCTGTTCATACCACATGGACATGCTTTATAAGTGCATAATACACCACATTATCACTGGGAGACTCAAAAAATTCACACTATCACTCCTCCACAATTGTATATGCAACATGCTTTCCCTCTCTTTTCAAATATCCCCATGATCCAAATGCTATTTTGGCCATTTCAATAAAAAAAATGCATTCTAAAAGACCACAAGACATTATCATTTAAATCCAATAGAAACAAATGTTTTGGTGAACTTTGTGATGCAAAACATTATCAACTGCAGCTGGTTTACATAAAAGTCAATACACAGTAAGCACACATAAAACAGGCTCACCTGCTCCTATTTGGTCCTCTGTGGAACAAAGCTGATCATGTTGTCATAGTTTCTCCCTCTTTTTCCCAAAATGCACTCCAACACACACACACACAGAATTCCCACTACTGTTTCTTTAAAATGTCTTATTACTGAAAACGTCCCATTTCACCTCTGTTCCTTCACACATTGACCTGGAGTCTTTCTGTCTTCCAGCAAAAGGGTAATGATAAATTATAGTAACAAAACTGTTGAACATGATTTAATTCAGTATCAGTAATAAGCCAACCTACCTTCACATACTGTATCCACACAGATACCTTTTTTTTAATTATCATTTGGTGAACAGCACATCAACTACAATGTTGACAGGGTGCAGAGAGTCACCAATCAGCAACATACTCTTAATGCTGGGCTGTGATTGGTTAAAGACGGGTTCTGGAGTTGGGGGTGGGGGTGGAGTGAGGGAATGAGAAGGGAGAGGATAAGTAGGGGCAGAGGGCTGAGAGGGGGGATTCAGGTTAGGTTATAAAATGACACAGAGACTGATAAGACCTTCTGTGGTAAGATAGCACTGCTGGAATGATTAACCTGTATGGAGAGAGGGTGAGAAGGGATGGGGGGAGGTGGGGGGAGTCAACATGGGTGTTGTGGTGAAATGTAAGGGACACAGAGGAAGAAGGAAAGGATAAAAGACAGGTCACACGGTTTGAACACAGAAAGGCAGACAACAGACAACTACAATACCTCATCAAGACTGAGACAAATAGATAGATAGATAGAGAGAGAGAGAGAGAGAGAGAGAGAGACCCAGGAACCTAAGTAGTACTTTATTGACACAGTTTACAGTTTGAGGTGGTAAAAGTCACAACAAAGTAATGCCAACACCATGACTCAAACTTTGGACTAATTCTCAGCCACGTTTCACTTCCAAGTTTGGATTGATCTGATTGGCACACACACAGTAGCCCCCCCCCCCCCACACACACACACACACACTGACTACACTGACTACACTTTCAGGAAAAACACTGTTGCACAATGCATACATGCACTGAGTGATTAAAGCACACACATCATTGTCTATCATTTTAAATTTAATCATAAAAATCTGTGAGCTACTTTGCGTGTATCAAGTTGTATGTGTATGTGATCCTGATTCTGATATTAATGCTGGTATTGTGCAGCATTTCTGTTTGAGAATGTCTGTGTGTATGTTTGTGTATGCACATTGTTCATGAATGAGTGTATGTCTGCATGTATGACTGATCTGTTCTGATCAAATAACAATAGCCTTGGAATTGGTACACACACACCACCGTCATTAAATTACAATCAACACACACTCGCTATTCATAACCAGGAAATCACCTCTCCATCCCCCCCAAACACACACACACACGAACGCACCTCTCCCCTCAGCCTACCTCTGTTTTCTTTATTGATGTAATATAAACATAGAGTCATTCACTCTAAAAATACTGCTGGACCGAGCGTACAGAGCAACAACTCATAAAACAAAACAAAGAAGGTGGTAGTGTGACACAAACATAGTGTGGCTGATGTTAACAAAGCACAAGAAAAAGATTTCAATTTCAATTTCAATTTATTGATAGATAGCCCCTTGAGATGCTGCATCTCGATTTCAAGAGGGTCCAAATACACATATACGTAATACAACAGGAAAATCAAAAACAAAAATAAACAAACAACAAATGCTCAAAACAATTGAGTTACTAGGCAGCTTACACCCTCACCCCAGACCGAAGACACATCATAGCCAGATATGTTATAGCTAGATCAGTAACTACATCTCATTTACCTCATTACACAATTGGAAGAGATTCAATGCAAAAAGGTATAATATAAGAAAGACAGAGGTCGAATCCACAGGAGGTAAATCAATTAGACAGTTACATGAAGCAAAATACAACTACAAGCAATGTTTAGTCCAGCATCAGTAACATGCACACACATTGTTAAGATATTGAAATATAGATAACCTAAATCTGCAAAAAGATGAGATGGGTCTCAAGGAAAGAGGGAAATTGTTCCAATGGCAAGTAGCTTTATAATGAAAAGCTTTACGTCCAGCAGCTGAAAAGATTCCTGGTACAGTAAAGACAAGATATTGCATATCTCTAAGTGGATACATAGAACTACAAGGAACCAAGAGTTCTTTCAGATACGGAGGACAATCAAAGTAGGCACATTTGAAAATAAAGAGGAACCAATCTCTTCTTGAATTAAGCTGAAGCCAATTTAGTGATGCATACATTACACACTGATGAGTTTTAAAGGACACCTCAGAACAAATCTACACAGAGAGTTAAAGACAACATTAAGTGGCTTAAGAACAAAGTCTAGTGTTCATGTAGATATCAGCGTAGTCAATAATGGGCAATATCAACTGAGAAATTAACCTTTTCAACTTCAAATGTGAAACAATTAACAGATCTATAGAGTGAACTGAGACAGCCATATATTCTTTTTGTGATATAATCAATGTGAGGTTTAAAGATAAGCTCAGAATCAATCCACAATCCAAGGTATTTTAATTTTTCCAATTTCACCATGGGGGACCCATCTTCAAAATAAAGTTGCAAGTTTATAGCACAAGGTCGTCTGTGCCTTGTCCCAAACAACATACAACAGGACTTGTTGAAATGTGCTATACAAATAAACTTGCCTTGCCTTGCCTTGTGAAGCCATTTTTCAGTCATAATAAAGTCAGTTCTGTTCTGTTCAAACCTGTTCTGGATACAGTGAATATCAGTCAGCATGACGGTATCATCAGCATAAAGATGGAGCAAATGTGCAGTAAATCATTAATGAAAATCGAGAACAAAAAGGGTCCTAGAGTGGAACCTTGAGGACCCCCCTTTTTCAACCAATAAATAACCAATAAATAATCAGACAGTGAACCTTGAAAAGCAACACACTGCCGTCTATTGTGAAGATAAGTATTACACCATAACAGAGTACTTTGATTCAAACCCATTGCATAAAGCTTGTCAAGAAGAATGTAAGGGACCACCATATCAAAAGCTTTGGAAAGATCGATAAAAATAGCACCAGTTAGCTGTCCCTTATCGAAGGCGGAGAAAACGTCATTGGTGAACTTCAATAAAGCTGTGGTGGTTGAAAAATTAGGCCTATGAATGATGAAATGAAGCAGCAGAATTCTCCAGCTTAGTTTAAGCTGTAAGAAGTAGATAGAAGAATATAGTGAAGCGTAAAGTTTAATACCCCTCTTAAATACAGTGAACTAAAAGTACTGTATTTGATCATTTTGACCACTTGTGGGCAATGAAGCAAGCTGTAAGGAACACATTGACATATTGTCACCATATAAAGTTATTATGGCAAACTTGTTGAGAAACAAATTCCCATTAACAAATCCAGCCAACTCTGAGAAACATTATCATTCATTTGTCATGTTTCTAGACACCTGACGGATGGAAGTCCAAATTTTAGCTCTGTTTTGCTCTCCACCAAATCCTGAGGGAAATATTTAGCTCTTAAGCTGCTAAATGTCTGCTGGGCAGTAGGCTATACTGTGGAGTCTTTTTGCTGAAAACAGCTGCATGCTGCAGCTGGAAGCAAGGTTGATGACAGCGGAGTTTGCAGCAAGTAAAAACAAAGAAAAAGACATTAAAACACATGGGGAAACTACAGTGTTGGATAAATGTTGTTGATCTTTTGAAAGTATTTTTGCTTGAAATGAAGACTTTGGATATTGTCCACCATCCTCTCTTGACAAGGGATTTAGTCATCAGTTGGTAAACTATGGGACATCGCCCAGTTACTCAGCTGAGCCAAAGGCTCAGTTGGTCAAACCTCTACTCTGTCACTTCTTGCTCTCCATGACCACGTTTGTTGTATTGCAGTATGGCCAACACATCAATTTATTTGTCGTCAGTGACAAATAATAAAAGTAAAAAATAGTGATTCTAATGAGGCTCTTGCCAGTTAACCAAAGTGAACAGTAATTTCTCCAACCATTGATCAAATCATTATTTTACAAGCGAAGTTGTCTGACAACATAAACATAGTACAGAACAATGAAAACATCTGTAGTGTGTGATCAGCTATACTTACATTAAACATGAGTGATCAATTAGAGGTGAGAAAAAGTTGATTAGTTAATATTACTGTTACCCAGTACCATATGCTCTCTGCGCTGACATTTAGATTGATCTACTTCAAATAGCATTTTCAGAAAGTTTGGTTTTTAGTTGAGAAAACTGACATTGTAGATAGTCAAAATGGAAAGGAAAATAATTTAAATTTTTTAATTAAATTAAATTTAGTTTGGTCACAATTCCTGCATGCTCTTGCCTCTTGTCTGATTGTCACTCTCTCCTAATTCCCCAGTATATCTGGCATCCCTTTGACTTTCTATTGTGCCCCAGGTCAACTGCTGTTACCTGCTGGTCTCCAGGTCTTAGGCTGTGGACAGTCACTGGATTATTGGAGGAAACTGAGTCTGTCAACAGCAAGTGTTGACATTTGGGCTTAAGAGATAAACCTCACAAGGGATCAAACAACTGGCCCTTTCGACTGAAGACAAGAGTTTGCATTTGTGCGTGTGTGTGTGTGTATGCATACATGTTTGTATAAAGAGGTTTCAGTGTTGCAAGTTTGTTGCTGACAACCTAAAGTGGAAGGGCGCTGATATTGTCTGTGGGGCTTGGTTATCTCCATGTCAAACGGCTTAGAAAACATAACAGTGAGGTGTGCTAGAGACACGTTTCAATGATTTATACTTTATACAAAAGTAAAAACAGGGATATAAATATATAAATGATAAACACGTAGACTGAATATTTTCAGGCTTGACTGACATCTGTGTGTTCAAAAATGAAGTCTCACAGAAACACAGATATGAGAGGTTCGAAAGAGACAGACAAACTCTGCTGATGTAAACACAATTTTTTAAAGAACTTGTGAATGTGTTGTACTTACATTTTGAGAAATCATTACCACGTTACTTCTGTAGTTCACTACAGTAGTTCAAAGAAATGACATTGTCACTGAGAAGATAAGCCTGCTGACTTGTGCCCTTTATTTTACATTTTGAGCCCAAGGTTGTAAATATTGCTAATTCTTTTGGGAGACACAACAGAAACTGTGTCCAAAATAAAGTTGAGTTATTTCTTGCAATGGCTGATTGTGGAATGGGCAACATCAGGGAGGGTGAGAAGGGATAAGTAGCAAGATGCTCTTTCCTACATAAAGAGAGAGGTTTTATGGTAACTGTGGTTAAATCATCATTAATATCAACCCTTGGGACACAGATTACCAATTATGTCTCATTTTTTTTATGGTACTTAAAGAAATATTTCATAATTAATTTGAAAATGATGTCTTAATCTTGAAAATATGCTACAAATAGCAGCTGTAACACTGGTTAAAGTAGTGGAACAGTGCAGGCAGGAAATAAGAGGTTAATAAAAATAGTGTGGGCTACTGTGATAAAAAGCAGGTCAAGGTTTGGCACTTACATGTCTGATGAAATGTCAATCACATTGGAGTGAGGGATGGTAAAGAAAAAGTGGAAGGAGAAAGGAGAGCATCAGAGGGAGGGAGGGAACAGAGAGCTAGCCTGTTAATGTGAGTGGAAGAGGATGAAAGAAGAAGATCTCCACAGAGCTAAATGTCCCACTAACATCTCTGACAGAAGGAGGGGAGAAGGTGGGGGAGGGGTTCAATGCCAGGGAAAGGTAGAAGTAAGAGGAAAGACGGGAAGCTGCCTCGGGTTAAAAGAACCCTGACTTGTCCAACACAAGCAGAGATTACAGATTTAGACTCAAGATCATTTATTTTCCAAGAGCAATAAATGTGCAGAAATTTTTCCAGCTGTGCTAAATACTCTGATCAAATCAACAGACAACAATGTCGGCATAAAATGATTCTACAAAAACCCAGATTATGTTCAGTGACGCTTAAAAATACTATTATTACTAATTATAAACTTTATTTATAAAGGCATTTATCAAAACAAAGTACAAAGTGCTTTACAGAGTGATTGAATAATAAAATATATGAAGGGAAAAATAAAATAGACCATAGAGAAAATAGAATAATAAGAATATAAAACATTAATATAAGCAGGATAAAAAGAAGAAATAAAATGAGAATAAAAACAATGAAATAAGCAGGCGGCTCAGATAAAATCAGAATATGCTTTTCAATATATGTGCGTTTTTTTAGGAGAGACTTAAATAAAGACATTAAGTCAGACAGCCTAATTTCCTCGAGCATGTCATACCAGAGCCTTTTGGGCCTGACAGCAAAAGCTCTGTACCCTTTAGTTTTCAGCCTGGACTCAGGAAGAGACAGGAGACCATTGCGTGAGGATCTCAAACTACGCAAATGCTTATGATGAATTAAAAGATCGAAAATATAATCTGGAGTCAGGTCATGCAGAGCCTTAAAGATCTTAACCACCCCTCTCCCCCCAAGCAAAAAATCCTGTCATGTATGTACACTGCTCCAAAAAATAAAGGGAACACTAAAATAACACATCCTAGATCTGAATGAAAGAAATAATCTCATTATATACACTCCTTTCTTTACATAGTTGAATGTGCTGACAACAAAATCAAATTTATCAACCCATGGAGGTCTGGATTTGGAGTCACACTCAAAACCAAAGTGGAAAACCACACTACAGGCCGATCCAACTTTGATGTAGTGTCCTTAAAACAAGTCAAAATGAGGCTCAGTAGTGTGTGTGGCCTCCACGTGCCTGAATGACCTCCCTACAATGCCTGGGCATGCTCCTGATGAGGTGGCGGATGGTCTCCTAAGGGATCTCCTCCCAGACCTGGATTAAAGCATGACGTCCAAGATGTGCTCAATTGGATTCAGGTCTGGGGAACGGGCGGGCCAGTCCATAGCATCAATGCCTTCCTCTTGCAGGAACTGCTGACACACTCCAGCCACATGGGGTCTAGCATTGTCTTGCATTAGGAGGAACCCAGGGCCAACCGCACCAGCATATGGTCTCACAAGGGGTCTGAGGATCTCATCTCGGTACCTAATGGCAGTCAGGCTACCTCTGGCGAGCATATGGAGAGCTGTGCAGCCCCCCAAAGAAATGCCACCCCACACCATTACTGACCCACCACCAAACCGGTCATGGTGGAGGATGTTGCAGGCAGCAGAAAGTTCTCCACGGCGTCTCCAGACTCTGTCACATCTGTCACATGTGCTCAGTGTGAACCTGCTTTCATCTGTGAAGAGCACAGGGCGCCAGTGGCGAATTTGCCAATCTTGGTGTTCTCTGGCAAATGCTGTAAGCACAACCCCCACCTGTGGACGTTGGGCCCTCATACCACCCTCATGGAGTCTGTTTCTGACCGTTTGAGCAGACACATGCGCATTTGTGGCCTGCTGGAGGTCATTTTGCAGGGCTCTGGCAGTGCTCCTCCTGCTCCTCCTTGCACAAAGGCGGAGGTAGTGGTCTTGCTGCTGGGTTGTTGCCCTCCTACGGCCTCCTCCACGTCTCCTGATGTACTGGCCTGTCTCCTGGTAGCGCCTCCATGCTCTGGACACTACGCTGACAGACACAACAAACTTTCTTGCCTCAGCTCGCATTGATGTGCCATCCTGGATGAGCTGCACTACCTGAGCCACTTGTGTGGGTTGTAGACTCCGTCTCATGCTACCACTAGAGTGAAAGCACCGCCAGCATTCAAAAGTGATCAAAACATCAGCCAGGAAGCATAGGAACTCAGAAGTGGTCTGTGGACACCACTTGCAGAACCACTCCTTTATTGGGGGTGTCTTGCTAATTGCCTATAATTTCCACCTGTTGTCTATTCCATTTGCACAACAACATGTGAAATTGATTGTCAATCAGTGTTGCTTCCTAAGTGGACAGTTTAATTTCACAGGAGTCTGATTGACTCAGAGTTACATTGTGTTGTTTAAGTGTTCCCTTTATTTTTTTGAGCAGTGTACATCCTGGCTCTTAAAAATAGAACTTAGCAGTGTGTAGCATATTAGCTCAGCTATCTTTGTTGTCTACCAGCAATGACTAACCTAGCAATTATGAGTGTTTGAAACTTGTTTCATTGACATCCTTACTCTGCCAACAGCAATCTATTGCTTTTTCACTCATACTTCTGATAAATGTACTTACTATAGGTAGCTTTGGACAAAAGCGTCAGCTAAATGCCCCAAAATGTAAATGTAAATGAATGCACACCCTCACTTCTGTCCCACTATGTCAGTGTCAAACGATGGTTTATTTCTAAATTTGTCTTCCTGATAAAATGGTTTTGGGAAACCTGGCTTGTAGTCAATGTTTTGTGTTTCAGTTGCATTCATGACATTGCTAACAGTTTACAAAGTTTGAAACCAGACTGTCAGAAAAAGAGCAGAGAGAGAGTACAAGACAAGACTACAGGAGCAGAGAAGGGAAAGAAACAATTAAGGTCAGAGATGTTAAATATGGAATATAAGAGAGGGTTTAGAGGGACGTGTGAGAAAGCACACACACACACACACACACATACAATTCACCCTAGTATAAACATTATGCCCTGAGAATGTCCAGGAATATATGTTGTGGTAACTATGACTCACAACCTAACCACTTCTCCATCATCTCTCTTACACACACACACACACACACACACACACACACACACACACACACACACACACACACACACACACACACACACACACACCCTTGCTCCCATGCACACACCAGCATGTCCAAGATGATAATTAATCTGCCAGCTTCTTGGACCTTATCCAAGAACTTCTTTAGGAACAGAGGTATAATTGTTATATCTACCGTCAGATTGCTGCAGCTCTGACCCTCAAACTCTACTTTCTACTTGTTTCTTTAATGTCAACCATTTAGAAGTAACTACTGTTGGAAAGACTGTAAATGAATTTGTAGACGTGTCAAATCGGAAAATGAGGATATGAAAGCATGTTTCCTATTCACAATATAAATACCAGACACTGTGGCCCATTTCAGGTTATGCCCTTCTGTAAAATGAACACATGCTGAGACTCAAGAGCTGTTGTGTCACTTTAAAGACCACATGTTTTCCTTAATCTGTCTGATGGCACGCACACACACAAATATATTTACATGCACTCATATGCATGTACAGACATACACTCACCCTCTATGATATGCTTTTTCAATCTATCTTGCTCTTTAAACACACACACTTTTACTGAGCGACTGCTAGATCCATTAAGAGGTCATGTAACAGTCATTGTTCATTGCTTCATAGAAGCTTCTATTTTCAAGAGCCAGTAGAAGGAACAATAGTAATCGCCAACACTGTGAAGTGTTCAGGTCGCAACAAAAAACAACCAAACAAACCATAGGGAGAGGTCTTATTGGAAATACAGTATTTCTGTGTATGTGCATGTTTGTGTGTGTGAGAGTCTGTGTTTATGTTGTTGTGCGTGCATGGATTAATATACCTTATCAGCTTCTTTCACTCTGTCTGTGGATGTTGGTTTACAGGAGCTAGCATAAGCATCGTCAAGTGAAATTCCAAGGGTAGCCTGCTCTATGATGGAGGTTCCCAAAAGTAAGTGTGAACGCCAAAAACAGCTGCAGAAGGAATTTCAGTTCATGGCATTGTTCTCCTCAGACAGGCGTGCATTTCTGTTTCTCATGTTTAAACATCGCTCTTTACTCTGCAGCGGATGTTTGGCCAGGGCACAACTGAAGAAATCAGAGGACGTCTGTTGTTGCTAGATGTAATGGGCTTATTAGCTGTCACGGATTGATTTAAGGATGCACAGGCTGAGAATCTAAAAATAAATACATAGGGATAGCAGTGTTTTGTTTGACTTGTTACCCATATGTCAGTATTGTCTTTGTCAATTCCAAATCCAACATCTCTTCTGAATTCAACTTTCTGAATTAGCTTGCCAGCTGAGAAAATATTAGTGTGGGATTTAAACAGCCAGCTGTGCTTATATGGGAAAATGAACAGGGATTCAAGTGTTCTACAATTTATATTCTGTTACATATTCACTTTCATGAGTTAACTGCTCTCCATGAATAGCTTTGTGGAGAAACTGTAAAATATATGTTCTTTTATCAGCATTACTGTCCTTGTTAACCTCTGAATATAAACCCATATGTTCAACATACGCAAGTTACAATTCCATCTTTTTTTCTTTGACTATCACGTCACAGTCTTTCAGAAAAGGGACACAAAACTTGCCTGTGCAATGTGGTCCAACATGTAATTGGTTGTGTGAAGGCTTTAAATGTCTCCACTAATTTCAGCCCTGGAGTCACCTGCTGGGAAGCCCGACATCCTGCTTAACATACTGCACAAGGTATGGTATGAATCTAACAAAGAATAAAATTTCCTTTAACGTGACTGACCCACAGCTACAATGAAGTTGTTCACTTCTCCACAGACCAAAATGGAATATGCAATGCTACCATATAAGTTGCTGTCTGAGTAGCCCGGCCAGGCTAGCACTAGTCAATCACAAAAGTTCCTGGAGCTTCTCTCAATTTTAACTTTACTAGTCTGTTTCCCTTGGCAAGCGCAAGTCTTTCACCGAGGAGACTGGGGTTTGAGTCCTCCAACCAAGTCAATGTTGATTTTTTTAAAGTTTTAATTTAAATAACGTTATTTAGGTGACTTACCTTAACTACTTATTTTAACCCAAACCACAATCTTTTCCTAAACTTAACCAAGTACTGTAGTTTTGTTGCCTGAACCTAAATAAACTGCAACAGTTTCACAATGTTAACCATGTGTTTAACATCAAGTGGCTTACATAATGTGCTTAATCTGGTACACTTGTTGCTGGACTGGTACTTTGACTAGGTGCTTTCAGACTTTATTTTCTGGGAGTATTGCGCCAAAAATCTGTCTCACTGAGCTGTATGAAAGGTATGGAGCCGGAAAGGTGGGGTCCATTTTGATCCACGCCTGAGCCAGGAACGATGTCTGTGTGAAAAGCCACAGCCAGCATAACATTGTTGTATTTTACGTAATGGTTTTTTTCTATGCTGCTAGTTCTAGAAAGCCAAATCGCTATGTGAAAGCACACATAGTTCGCACACATGGGATCATGACGCAAGCTTTGGTTTAGTATAAATGAGCGAATGTGTTATATTGGCAGATATTTTTTCTCGGTTTGTGGGATTTCTGTATGAAAATGGCCACTGGCTGAACAGTCATATATGGTGTTTTAGCAGTCATTGACAATCAACCTATTTTTTCAAGTATAAGGATGTGTTGGAAATTTTGTAGTTTTAAATCCTAGTGTGCCCATGCTGTACTAAGTCTAACTTTTCATCAGCTGAGAAAATAAAGCATCGTTTGCAGTGTTATTGCTTGCAAGATTATCAACATTTTCCAGACTTTTTTCTTTTTTTTTGTCAAATACCAGTTTTACCTTTGTATGCATTCAAAAATATTCAAATTTAGCAATCCGAGAAGGGAAAATCACTTGGTTCACCACTCACTATACAATGCGTGACAAAGCATCACAAGCAACAACTGCTTAACAGGTATTCACTTACTCAAGTAGAAGGAGTAGGTTGAGGCAAAGTGGTTACACACAGGAGTAAACTACATCACTTTATCACCAAATATATAATGAAATAGTAATGGAACAAACGTCCCAGAGTAATGGTATTTAACAGATAATCTTGAGATGAATGTTTCCATCAACCATATCATTCACATTCCCCATACAGGTCTGGTGATTTGAATACAATAAAGACAAAATCTTCTCTACTGAGGCAGTCTCAGCGACCAGGTGAGTGTGCGGTCATTCATGACGATGATGCACAAACAATCACACACCTGACTCTATACAATCTCTTCTCTATTCACAGCACTGTTAATATAGGTGAATCCTGGGAGATGGTGTGGGTTTTTAACTGCTTTGCAGACACACACTCACACATTTACACACACACACTCACAGTGACCCTGGGGTCAGTGTGCGGTTGGCTGTAACTGTCCGCATAGTGAAAAAGTGTGTGAGAGAGGATGGACTGCGCTTACACTCTCCGCCTGTTACAGACACACACACACACACACACACACACACACAGACAAATAGTAGTGGTTGGTCGACTGTTGTCTGTAGTCATGGAGCGGTCAGTTGTGACAGACACATCGAATCCCCTCTGGCTGACCCTTGGCCACTAACACACACACACACACACACACACACACACACACACACACACACACACACAAATATACAACTGCGCTCAATGGACCATTTGCTTCTCCCTTTTATCCAATCCCTGTCCCTTTCTGCAAACTTGCCACACCATTCACCACTGTGCTAATGACACAGAACAGCTAAAAGGCCATCTAAGAAATTCACACCTCTGCCTAAATGCACAACTTTAAGATGTCACCTCAAATACATTCACATTTACATTTTGTGCATTTAAAGTTTCAACTTCTGTTTTCAGTCCCCCAAATAAATGAGAGCTACTGTACATAGAATCTTGTGAGTTGTGGTTTTCAGGTTTTGCTGTAAAATTCTAAATGTCTTTTTAGGTATAAGTGGACATATTTTGTTTGTGTTTTTGAAGGGTATTTTATGACATCTGTATATCAGGTATTAAAAGGAAATAATACTCTGAAACACTGCTAAGACAGCTATTGTATTAGCAGCCTTGAAGTTTTTTTACTTGTCAAACACATCTTAACACCATGAAACATTTAGCTATCTCTAGCACAGCTTCAAAATCAATATAAAATAACACGTGGGAGATATTAGGCTTCTTTCCAAATTCTTTTTTTTTGCACATTTTAGCAATTATATATATATATATATATATATATATATATATATATATATATATATATATATATATATATATATAATTATTTATTTACACAAATCGTAATTTTGGGGTGAAAAAAGATTAACAGTTTTAATGTGGAGAACTCTGAGTGAACAAGTTGAATGTCAAACTGATCACATCTTTTGCAAATTATGCACAAAACACAAGAATCAAAGGAACAAACTGATCATATTTATTTATTCATATAGGCCTATATTGGAAGGATATTTGTGGATGAACTTTCGTTCAAGCTGGTGCATTCTTACATAGCTCAAACTGAGCTAATGCAAAAAAGAGAAAGGAGTTAAGGATTACAGCCACACTGCCCTGATAATCACCACCAAGACAAATCCTCCTTGCATATTACTGTTCTTGTGATGTGAACATTTTTGACCTAAATCCTCCACTGCTGTGCAGTTTGAAGGACTAACATCTGTAATTAATGAGTTGCTATTCAATTAGCAAAACTATTGTGCTGTGTCTTTCAGAGAATGGCTAATAAAGCTTAATTGCAGTGCACAGATCCATGAAGTCAGGCAGGTGAAGAGGCCGAGAGAGCTGCTTTATGGGTTTAAAAAGGGGGAGGGAGTGTTCTCTCATTGTTCTCTCATGATAAAGCCCCACTCCAGTCTCTCTCTGTGTGTATATTTACCTCCTCCTCGTCGTGGAGGTCTGAAGGTATAATTTTTGGTGATGTGTGTGTGTGTCAGTGTGTGTTTGCTCACTTCTAAGTGAGCGGCTAAAGAAGTGGGTGACGTGTAGGTCACTTGTTCATTATGACAGCTCGTGTGTGTGCCTGTTGCTGTGTGTGCTTAGACTTAATGGAGAGTAAATACAAAGATCCTAACCATTAACTGTGCCATAATGTTTGGTCATGGAGGCACTAGGAAACATTCTCTATGGCCAGTTCCTGTCTTTACCTGAAGGAATTTGGTCCAAGAAATATATGTTCTTTTGTTCTTTTCTATTAATCCTGCACAGCTAAAACAAGATGTCACATGGGAGCATATAGTGTTAGAGGAAGAGGGTTGCCCTTTAATTAACCATAATCCATCAATCATGGAATCATGTAGGAATTCCATCAAAATCAAATAAAAACGTTATATAACTCTTTCCAAGGTTTTTGTAATATTATATATAATTACAGTATCTCATAAAAGTGAGCATATCCCTCACATGTTTTGTAAATATTTGATTATATCTTTTCATATGACAACACTGAAGAAATGACACTTTGCCACAATGTAAAGTAGGGAGTGTATAGTTTGCATAACAGTGTAAATTTGTTGTCCCCACAAAATAACACATCACACAGCCACTAATGTCTAAACCGTTGGCAACAAAAGTGAGTACACCTCTAATTGAAAATGTCCAAACTGGGGCCCACAGTCAATATTTTGTATGGCCACCATTATTTCCCAGCTCTGCCTTAACCCTCTTGGGCTCACCAGAGTTTTACAGGTTGCCACTGGAGTCCTCTTCCACTCCTCCATGACAACATCATGGAGCTGGTGGATGCTAAAGACCTTGCGCTCGTCCACCTTGCATTTGAGGATGCCCCACAGATGCTCAGTAGGGTTTAGGTCTGGAGATATGCTTGGCCATTCCATCACCTTTACCCTCAGCTTCTTTAGCAAGGCAGTGATCATCTTGGAGGTGTGTTTGGGGTCGTTATCATGTTGGAATACTGCCCTGCGGCCCAGTCACCGAAGGGAGGGGATCATGCTCTGCTTCAGTATGTCACAGTACATGTTGGCATTCATGGTTCCGTCAATGAACTGTAGCAGCACTCATGCAGCCCTGGACCATGACACTCCCGCCACCATGCTTGACTGTAGGCAAGACACACTTGTCTTTGTACTCCTCACCTGGTTGCTTGACACCATCTGAACCAAATAAGTTTATCTTGATCTCATCCGACCACAGGACATGGTTCCAGTAATCCATGTCCTTAGTCTGCTTGTCTTCAGCAAACTGTTTGCAGGCTTTTTTGTGCATCATCTTTAGAAGAGGCTTTCTTCTGGGACGACAGCCCGCAGACAATTTGATGCAATGTGCAGCGTATGGTCTGAGCACTGAGCACTGACAGGCTGACCCCCCACCCCTTCAACCTCTACAGCATTACTGGCAGCACTCATACGTCTATTTTCCAAAGACAACCTCTGGATATGACGCTAATCATGTGCACTCAATTTCTTTGGTCTACTATGGCAAGGCCTGTTCTGAGTGGAACCTGTCCTGTTGATCCGCTGTATGCTCTTGGCTCTTGGTGAGGTGACAGCAAATTTTCACTGTTATACAAGCTGTACACTCACTACTTGACATTGTAGCAAAGTGTAATTTCTTCAGTGTTTTCACATTAAGCGATATAATCAAATATTTTCAAATATTTGAGGGGTGTACTCACTTTTGTGAGATACTGTAGGCCTTCTCCATTATGGCATATCATCATCACTATTGTTGGTCAATATTGAGATCACAATTATTTAACACAATTTCTCATTGACTTAGGCAACATCATGCATTTACTAAACTTTTAAAATGATTATATATGCATTACCCCCAAAATCCTAAATAGCCCATGAAATAAGAAATTGTAATCCAACATTATTATCTTTAAAGGGCATCTTAAAGTTAAAGAGGATGACAACAATGCAGTGTTTCCCCAGGTTGACTGGGAGAGGATGGGAAGCACAGAGACAGGTGAAGTTCTTGATTTAACGACAACATTACATAACACAGAAATTCAACTATGGTGTTCTGTCGGGAGGTGCAGTTACTTAAACCAACGGTGAGTTAGAAAACTATAAACAAGTATCAATAATATGTCATTAATCAAGCTATGAGTGGAGGAAAAGTCTGCTAGCTGCTAGGCTAATTAATGCTATCTATTACTGCACTCCCTGGAGAAACTGTTGTTGGACAAAGCGATCTCAGAAAGAAGCAGACAGTTTTGCAGTTACATTATACATTTGAAGGTTGTTTTCAGGCTGTTAAACGGACTTGAGAAAAATGGAAGATAGAAGCTAAAGTCGAGTTCTATACTGCGCTGTGATTGGCCAGCTGTGTATTCATGGCGTGGCTTAGCAAAGGGTCAATTGCGCTGCATCTGGTGATGAATTATGCTTGTTTGAGCCACAGCTTGATAAGCAGACTTGTCTTGTGGGAATAAAATATGAACAATACGTCCTTAAACAACACCTGACACAAAGGAAATTATTAATTTGAATGGTTTCTCATGACAAAATAGAAAAACAGGGAGTAATTTAAGACCAACTACAGAAATAGAAAGTCAAAGGTCAAAGGTTTGCTCTCAAAATCATATAGTGTTTATACACTTAGACAATGGAGAAGTTACTCTTAAATATTCAATAGCACTACTTCAGAGCGTCATACCATTAAGGATGCCCCCTTTTCTCTATTTCTTTGGAGCCAGCTTCGTCTTTTTTTTATTTCCCTGGCAACAACTGCCCTCAGCACCTTTAGAAACAATACAAGAGATATTTGAAAGAAGTGATAATTTCTTAAAAAGTTTTCAAAATAAATGAAAATGTAAAATTTATAATAAAACCTGTTATTGGTATCTCTGAAGCACCATAAGTCATTTAAACAATCAACTTTCACATTGATAATGCTTCTCTGCACTGGATCCACAGATTGGAAATGTTACATGATACTAAAATACACTAAATAATATATAATTTTCTCCATATTTCTGCTTTCTGGTCTGGCAGCAACTGATTGCAGCATTAGAAGAAACCCCTGAAACCTTAAGATCACTAGTTTGATCCCTGTAATGTCAGTGTCCAAACAAAACTGTTTGCCTTGTTAAGCTGTCTTTGATCGTCATTCTGAATCCACACCTGTTCACTGTGGACAAGACAATCAACTAAATGCATGAAAATTTTTACTTTCCTCACTGAAACAAATGCAATAATTTTACAGTCCTAGCTGCCATGAGGAATGGAGAAAGGAGGTTGGCCAGCACGTTTTCTGACAGAAGTTTGGATAGAAGGAGAGTTGAGATGTGAGTTAATTTTATCTGGATGGAGTCCCTTCTGCACTGAATCTTTTAGTCAGCCAGACGGTCAGTCAGGCAGCCAGTTGGTGAGGCAGCCATTGAGTTCACAGTTTGTCTTTAGCCAGTCTAGCCAACAAGATTCAGTCATTCAGTCACCCAAACAATGAGTGGGGGAGACAACAAGTAAGCCAGTAAATCAGCTTGTCTACCAACTGGCCAATGAGTTAGTTACAGTAGCTAACTTCCTCTAACTTTCTGTCAGTTAGCCAGTCAGGTTATTCCACCAGTTATACAACCAGTCAGTCATCATAGGGTCAGCCAATCAGTCAGCTAGTTAATGAGTTGGTGAGTCAGTCACCAGTCAGCCATCCATGCTATTCACCAGTTAGTCCATCTGGTGAGCAAAGTCCCTGTGTGCCTGTGCTAGAGAAACAGAAAGAGAGGAAACTGCCCAGCATATATGTACAGTAGAGTATGTGCATGTGTGTGTATCTTGTGGACCACCCATAGTCCTAAAGTCACTGGGTGAGGCCTGGACCTGAATTAATTATGGTCCCTGTATGATGTGGTTTTGTGGCAGGTTGGGGTGGGGGTGTAGGGATAGGGCTGTTACACCTGTGAACTCCGTCATTGAAAACCTCAAGACAGCTCGCTGACATGGGGCAGTAGGTATGTTGGCCATGATGAAAATGACTCCCAGCTTTCCCCCCTTCAGGCCCAAGGGGGAAATCTCACACATATGGTTCATACACTCATTTGTCCAGAAGTGAAGAAACACCATGAAAGAAATCCAGATATGTTTTAAGGAATGAGAAAATCCAAGCTTTCCAGCTGGATAGGGAAGTGAGCGCAATTTTCTGAGAAATGAAGGCAGAGTCCCCTGCTGCAGAGATATATATGAGCTGCCCTTTACAGGGACCCCAGCAGATATAAATGGCGCTTCAATCTAGTCTCCCCGGCAGCGGGTCTTCGGGCGTTACCAAGGGTTTGAGGCGTTTTACCTCGTGCTGATGTCAATAAATCTGTCACCTGGTGGAATCCGTCTCCGGGCCTTCAGTCGGAGGGAACAAATTGTGACTTCGGGTTGGGAGGGGTGGTGGGTGTAGGCAGGAAGAAGAGGAAAGAAGAGAAAGAGAGTGAAAGAGAGAGAGGGAGAGAGAAGTGACCTGTCAGCCCAGCCCATTCATCATCTGGACGAAATGGTCGCCTTCGTCCTTTTCCGCTGACCAGCCAAAACATCTTGTAGTAAGCAAGTTTTAAGGTGTTGTGTAAGTGTGTGTGTTGGGGCTTTCTTTTTCCTTTTGTTTGCTACCTTTCTTTGACCTCATCAATATGACTAACATTTCCCTATTTTCCTTTTCTTGAATGAAAAAGAATACAGAATTTCCATGCTTCCTCTATTTTCATCTCGCACACTGTGGATAGGTTGGCTGTTGCATCTTGTCCCATGGCATTAGTATTTAAGAACAAACTGGTTGGAAATAAGATGAGATCATTGAAAGTTGGCACTAATACAGAGTCAGAAAAGTCGTGTGTGGTATTTATAGAATGCGGTGAGACTGCTGCGCTTGGGTCGTTCTTAATTATAATTTTTTTATAGACACCAGCGGACCCTATCATCTGACGTCGTACAGTTGTGTGCAGCTATTACAAGTTGGCATACTGTGGACCACATTAATGAGGACCTCCAGTTGGAGCGGTCAGGTAGAGTTGGGCCTGTGGCGGCCAGGAAGCTGACAGCTTCGTCCTCTGGAGAAAATGGTCAGCCAGTTTGGGTTTGGCAATACTGTGTGTGTAGGGGGGGTATTCACACTGTATGTTCTAATATAGAGACACAGAGCACATACAAGTTAATGTACACAAATGCAAACCTGGATGCAATTTCACAAGTCAATGCAAATATAAAGTCACAGCCATTAGCAGTCACATGTAGCTGCTCTCACACACAGGCAAAACACAAAAATACAAAAACCAGGCCAAATCTCTGACTCACACAAACAAATCCAATGGAATGAAACATTTCAAACCCTTCATAGTTAAGCTTGTCAAAGGTCTCATTATGCCTGAAATGAATCGGGTTTAACGACATGTCTTCTGACCATGTCTTTAGCAAAAGTATTCTTAACTGTTCCGAAAAGCAACAGTTGAAGGTGGGACAAAAAGCCTGCTGTCATAGAGCGGTACAAGGCATGCATGGGGATATTGGGTTAGACAGTCTTTCAGACAATCTCTCCTAAATAGCATCCATAGTGTTGCACTCTATTGTACACATTAAAAGTGCACTTGGGTAAGGAATGAAAAAAGAGACCTTGAGCCTACTTTCTGTCTACTACACATCTAGCTAATTGCTGCATGAAGTGGACGTGTTTGTCGGATTGTCTGTGTCCAAAAGTTACAAAAATGGTCAGATGCATCCCCAATATTTACCCAGACAGGATGTCTGCATAAGCCATACACAACCATCTGAATTGCATACACTTCCAAACAATATGCCATTTATCTCCACATTCATGTAGAGTGTGTGATGACTGATGGGCTTCAGTGATGGCCTGTCAATAAGCATGGCCAGGAAATAAAGAGACCCCCCCTCCCTTTCCCCAGTAGGCAGCAACATAAAGAGAGGTGGGGTGGTGGTGAGGGTGGGGTGAGCAGATAGATCATAGTAACAGCCAATAATAAATGGATCATGCTTCTATGTTTTTAAAGCCATTGGCAGCTGTATTGAATGGGAAACCTTGTGTGGGGGAGAAAATAGAGGTTTATTGATCAGAGACAGCATGTCGGGTGGAGTGGTTGGGGGTGGTTTGAGGCCCGTCGACCTCCAGGAAAATGATGTTCTCTCTGAGTTTTCTATTTCAGAGACAACCAAACCCCTTCACCATTGGCTCCCAACACACACACACACACAGTTTTTTTGATTAAAATGGTGAATAATGAGGAGGCCTTTAGGCTGTGGCCACGAAGAGACGTGGCATTACTTGTTTCAGATGTTTGTTTGTGTTAAAGGTGAGGTCAAATGTGGATATGTTTGCACCCATCTTTGTTCTTTTTCTTGTGATCATTCAGAATGCTGCACAACATGGCAGTAAGTGAAAACTTCCCCAGTGAAAAAAATCATTGTTATCTGGCTTCAGAAAGCAGCCGCCCCTATCCCTCTACCATTGCTCAATGCACAGAAAATCACCATTTGTTTTGGAATTTTATCAACTTTTCAGGAAGTGAATACTCAGTAGAGATACAGTACAATCTGCATTGCCCACTACACAAATGCTAGCTTCACAGTCACTGGCATGCCTGGCTAATTCAGTGAAAAACTTAACTGTTATGGTATCATGGACACGTGTGTGTTGTCTGTTCTGTAAATATCATAGCTAATCATCATCATCATGGCTTGACACCTTACCACCGTTTCACTTACTGCAATTAGACTCTCACTTTATGTTTTTACTGTCCAAATTTCGCCCATCATTTGGTCAAACTACTTGACCAAAATACGTTAACTGGGGCAGACAAACTACATTCAAGTATAACTTTCTGTCCTACATGATTTGATAAAATAAATGTTAGGCGCCACTCTCCCTCCGTACAACATTTCACACACTTATGGTGTGGTGGCGATTTGATTTGCAGAAATGTATGTATTTGTTTTCTCAGTTGCCCTAGCCAAGCTCAAATTCCGAAAAGGATTTTCTCTCATTTGTCTCTCCTTTCTTTTCCTGGTATTATTTTTCATTCTTTTTTCTCTCTCTCTCTTGCTCCAAAACCCCAGTCGCATGCAGACTGGGTCGCCGACCAATTTAAACAGCAAGGTTTTCGGCAGCTAAACACCGGCTAGCAGGAGTGCTGTGGTCTCTGCAGTACTTTGTCTGTGGCCACACAATTAAGGATTTAGGTGTGGCGATAGGAAGAATGTGGAAATCGGATCCTGGCAGCCCACACCCTACAACCCTCTGTTTCTTTCTTTCCCTTTTCCTTTTTCTTTTACTCCACCACTATCCTAATGTTCTTTCTTGTTTTTGTAAGTCATCTCGCTCTTGCTTTTTCCTCTCCCTCTCTTTATCTTTGCCATCCCTTTCTGTCTTGTACTCCCCCTTCCTCTCTTCACCCTCCTGTCTTTCTCTTATTCCCCTTTTCTTCCCAAATGTTTCTCTCCTTGTCTAACCTCTCCTCATCTCACTATATTGCCTGTCTTGTTTCAGCATGTCTTTCTCTTTCTTTCCCCCATCACAATCCCCCAATTTAACTCTTTCACCATCTTCCTGTTGCAGCTGCACATTGAACCCACGGCTCCACTCATATGTCTGGAATGAGCCGTTAGCTTTTTCTCTTTTCTTCCGCTTCCTCTCTCCACAGATACTGAACCTGGAAAGAGACAGAGAGAAAGAGGAAGGTGGATGTAATAGGAGAGAAATGGGAAAGTTAAGATAGGGCGCAATTTCATCCTGCATCTAGATTTGTCATGTTTATTTAAAAGTTGTTTTAACTGAATCATCTCAGAAAGCTTGCAAGTAACTGCTTTCAAAAAATGTCCAATTTGCCTGGGCTGGTTGATAACGGGTTGCTTCAATGCAGAAATTAAAGCCAAGTCTGGCTGCAACATAAACTCGCTTACCAAACTTGTCTTTTTTTGCCACTTGATTTTAAAGCAGTGTATATTTATGAACTATATTTGTGTAAAAGTGTTTCTCTCTGATTGTCTGTACCCTATCTTACCAAATACATCACACACAGACACACTTTAGCATGCCATCTGTAACCTGTGCAACATCAATGGGAACCTATCCATCAAACAGAACCTCATTGGGGCCTTCCTGTTACAGGATTTTCCCCCCCACATTGTGTTCACCACAGAGTCACCCTGTGGTTAAACGGATGTAGGTTGCTTATTTAAACTTATGAGAGTTAGAAAAGGAAAGATTTGATGCTTAGACTGCACACAGACAAAATACATACACACAAATCCATAGATACATAAGACAACACATTTTATAAAAACCCTGAACTACATGCACACACAGACACTACATGTACACGCTGGTATATTAACAGAAATGCATAAACACAGGTACGAACTAGCCAATGTATATACATACATGAAGTGTGTGCATCAGTGACATAGACTGGAGAAATAAATTAAAGAGGTGGTATTATGCTCATTTTCAGGTTCAAAATCTTAATTAGGGGTTGAACCAGAACAGGTTTACATGGTTTAATTTTCAAAAAACACCATATTTTTCTCATACTGCACATTGCTACAACTCCTCTTTTCACCCTACAGGTGCTGGTCATATAATTAGTATATCATCAAAAATTTGATTTATTTCAGTAATTCCACTCAAAAAACTTGTATAATGTATACATTCATTCCACACAGACTGATATATTTCATTCCTTTTAATTTTGATGATTATAACTAACGAATAACTAATGAAAACCCCAATATCAGTATCTCTGAAAATTAGAATATTGTGAAAAAGTTCAATATTGAAGACACCTGGTGCCACACTCTAATCAGCTAATTAACTCAAAACACCTGCAAAGGCCTTTAAATGGTCTCTCGGTCTAGTTCTGTAGGCTACACAATCATGGGGAAGACTGCTGACTTGACAGCTGTCCAAAAGACGACCACTGACACCTTGCACAAGGAGGGCAAGACACAAAAGGTCATTGCTAAAGAGGCTGGCTGTTCACAGAGCTCTGTGTCCAAGCACATTAATAGAGATCTGCTGAACCACATTGTTGTGCAGTCTCCACCCTCGACATGAGGTCAGCCACTGCCATTCTCCAAGCCTGGGATGTGAAGGGCTTTCAGAGACAGCAGGTGTTCTGATGCCCACGTCTATAGGTTCCCTGCCAGCGCCAACAGAGTCGTGGATTGGACTTCGCCCTGTCTATTGACGCACGCGCTGGAGGAAATGCACCACCACACTAGAAACACAACCTGGAGTGGATTGTGGATGTGTGGTGTGTGGCCCCCTCGGCTCTCCTCGGGGAGCCACAACACTCACTGCACTCCCCTGGCAGGTCCCTCCCCATCCAGTGAGAGACTCATCTATGAAGACTGACACGGATGAAGACACCCTGCCACTGTCTGGCACCCGCGCTGCCAGACAGTGAGAGACCCCCAGAATCGCAGGTCCTCCTGGCGGGGGTCGGGGGGACACCATGCAACACCTTTGCCTCTTGAGGTCCAGATGCAGGCTGGCAACCCAACATTGTAGCCGTCGCATGTGCAGCAAGCCCAGAGGGACCACCTGATGGACTACTGCCCTGAGGCCCAACAGCAGCATCACTTTACTGTGTTACTGTGTCACCTCGACATGAAATAGGTGTCTTTCAGGTCGATGCCAGTGAACCAGTTGCCGGCTGCACTGGCTCCAGCATTTTCTTCATCATTAGTACGTGGAAACGCCCTCTTGTCCGGATCCAGAACGGCTCAGAAGCCTCTCGTCTTTATGGGGACCAAAAGTACATGGTGCAAGACCCCCTAAGACAGCCTGCTTCAGCAGAAGTTGCTCGATCTCGGCGGCCAGTAAGTCCACTTCCTCTTGAGAGGATAGACTGGCGGTATGCAGCAGAACTGAAGAGAGTAGCCTCGTCTTAGAATGCTGTCCACCCAGCTTGTCAGCATGCAGCGGCGTCGCCATTCTGCATAAAAATATGTACACGTGAACAACGCATCTTTGGCACTCTCCACCGCCAAACTTTTCATAAATGAAAGTTTAGCCCAAGGGGGGGGGCGACGTCGAACGGGCTATAGTTTCCCTGAACGCACCAGGTCTTGCTGCTCTGTGGTGTCCAATACTCCACGGTCTGTTGGTCCATGGTGTCCTTGAACGCACCACAGCTCGCTGCTCCAATGACGGCTCAACGTGCAACAGTGTCACCGTGAGCGTGTCGTCAGCGGAGCAGTCAATATCAACACAGCTGCCGAGTGAAGCCGAGTCAGGACAGGGCATCCTCCTCTCCACTGCAGCGAGTTGCTGCTGGGAGAATGAGCTGCTGTTCACTGTGATAAAGTGCCATGGGCCGCACCGCTGGAAGAGACGTGTTGTCTGGTTGCGTCTCTCCGGCTATATCTGACCCAGATTGGCGTTAGCTCGACTCATGCCGTTGCAGCTAGTCAGCTGAACGCTGCACTGGTTCGGTTGAGCATATGTCGACAATATGGTTGTGTGTTTTAGGAACACACACACTGTCAGTGAGCTAGCAGTGTTCCTGTGGACACTGTCGTGAGTGCACGGGTAACGCAGAGTGTGTCCGTCATTCTGCAATTACACCACTGTGTTGACTTTTGCCGGCCGAGCAGGCTAACTTCCGGTTTAGCGCTCCGCTAACGTAAATGGGGGTAAAATTGTGAACGTGCGGCTGGTGTAGAATTTTCAAATGTTAACGACCGAATGGATCACATCCTGATTTGATTGAAATGAGTCATTTTGCTTGGGTTGCGATGGTCAAATGACAGCTGCCGTTTTGGCCACTAGTAAACTGCTGACACCCGGGCTTCACCCAAGTTCTCACGGGGAGGACGGCGTGGGCCGCGGGGCGAACCATTAGCTTAGCATCGGTGAGCTAGCAATGCGCCCGTGCGAGTCCTCGTGGGCGCGCTGGGAATGCAGAGCTACAGTAGACTGCTGCATTGCCCAGTTTCCACGGTTAGAACAGCTCGTTTCTCGGCTGTCACGTCGTGGAAGCAGACCATTATGGCCGCGCGGACTCGGCGGTCAGGCTAGCAAAGTGGACGCCCGGGCCTCACCCACACTCTCACTCGGTTCTGACTGGGAGAGCGGCGTGGGCCACGGGGCTAAGCAGTAGCTTAGCGTCGGTGAGCGCAGCGGTGTGTTCAACGCGGCTAGCTCAATGGGATGGGGTTGGTGGTGGGGAAGTAGCACTTCTAAGAATGTAATGTGTTTCTAATAAACAGTTTAACATTCACAAGCATCACCACAGTGTACACACAAGCAGCACATGTTAGAACAGTGGCTTCGTGAACACAAGGCTGCAGGGCGAACCCTTAGCCTCACCCCAGGAGTTAACGTTAGCTCTTTGATGAGAGAAGTCAACTTAGCTCTTTGAGGAATGTAATAAACATGTTTTACTCAAAAAACGGTTTCCACATTCTCAAAAGCCTTATCATAGTTTTACACAAGCAGCACATGTAAAACAATGGCGTCTTGAACACCAGACGGGGGATTGTGGCAGCATCAGCAGGCCTCTCTCCCTCCATAATGGTCACTTGGCCAGTCGCTCCCTTCCCCAGCCGCAGGTCGGCTGGCGGGGGGGGTGGTCGCCGTTTGCTGAATAAAAAAGGATGCTGAGGCAGTATGGACACTGCTATTTAAACGTCACACACGTATCGGTATGATAAAATTTCAGTGGGCAAGTGCATGCGTGTGATTGGAGGAGGTAGTACCCATAAAGTCCATTAGAGGGCGGAGCCTGTGTGAGATAGAACAAGGTAGTGTGATCCAAATCAAAGCCGCTTCAGACTGCGACCATAACAGATATAAAGGTATAAATTACTCACAAGTCCACAACCACACAACATCATTGTTCCACATCTTACTATAATCATGTGATTTTATATGATGAAATTCCATACGAAAACTGTAAAATATAAAACTTTGTTACTGGCCTCTGTCTGGCGCACGCAATGATGATGCAGTGAATAGTGAATATTCTCTCTGACCAATCAGCAGTCTGTCGTTTTCACGTTACATTTTATTATCCCTCAGCTCGCGTGGAACCTTGACGGAGGTGAGGTGATACGAAAAATAGTACCTGGATGCAGGTACAGGTACAACATTTCTACAATGGAAAACCAAAGAAAGGCGAGTCGAGCCAAGTCGATCTGGTAGTGGAAAAGGGGCTTAACTAAAATCAAAGGGCCTCCGTTTGAGGGCGTGCCCCTGCTAGCCGCTTGGCAAGCTTTATGACGCGTTTTCATTGTGACGTCACAGTGAAGGAAGGGAAACGGATGGACTACAAACGAGCTGTTTTCAGGCAGTTCAGAGCAGAGCTTTCTGTAGGAGATGGGAACTCCCTTTGGGCTGGACTTCAGGCCTTTTCACTTTGCAAACCTATTACATGCACAAAAAAGAGATATAACTCAATAAAGGAGAGGGGAAAAGCCGAAAAGCATAATATCACCTCTTTAAGAAAAAATAACAACATACAGTATAATGTCTTGGAGGAATGGACCACCCCCGGTTGCCCCGACCTTTCTGTGTGGAGTTTGCATGTTCTCCCCGTGTCTGCATGGGTTCTCTCCGGGTGCTCCAGCTTCCTCCCACCGTCCAAAGACATGCGGCCTAGATTGATTGGTGACCCTAAATTGTCCTTAGGTGTGAGTGTGAGTGGTTGTTGTGGTTGTCTATGTGTGGCCCTGCGATGGACTGGCGATCTGTCCAGGGTGTACCCCGCCTTTTGCCCGATGTCAGCTGGGATTGGCTCCGGCCCCCGCGACCCTGTATGCAAGATGAGCGGTTGATGATAGATGGATGGATGGAGGAATGGACCACCATCTTTCATTCACCATAGTCCTCCATGTTTTGATGGCCAGACAGTTGTATCTAATCTTTGGTCCAAAATCTCACAGAGGAGTTAAGTTTGAGAGCTTGTGATTGTGAAAGCCATGGGATATGACTCGCATTGTTTTCATATTGACCAAACCATTCAGTGACCCCTCATGCACTGTGTGGTTGCATCTGCATTCATTATTTTTGTCCACTCATTCTTACACAAGTATAACATATAACAATATAGACACATATAGTGCCACACATACACGTATATTTTATTTAAATACTGTATTTGTGTAGAGGCACACACAGACATTGTAACTTTAAGGCTCAAGGGGACTTGAACCGCACCTCCCAAATTCATCATTTGCTGACAACATGCTGCCTGAAAGAAGCAATTCCAAATAAAATTCCAGCATGGACCGAACAAACTGCTTCAGCTATGAGTTATCAAACCCACAACAAGACCATTCTGCCTTTTGACCCATAAACTTTCCCTATTATCCCCCAGACTGTCACCAACTTATGATCCATGCTCCATAAAACCCCTTCATTCATCACCTCCAATTAAATCAATTATCATTTCAGGGATTGGAACCCGACAAATCACAGCGGTCGATGGGCAGGTAGGCTAGGGCCAGTGGGGACATTCGGACAGACAAAATGAGACAGCGGACAGATAGAGTCATCCTTCATGCTAAGTGGGATTGTCCTGACGCAGGCTGAGATAGACCCCGAGGTGTAATGGACCTCTTTGCCTTGACTTCCTCTGGCCTCAGCGACAGTGTAAGGTGGAACGCAGACCTGGGTCAAGCAGTGGCTGAATAGTTTTGATCCAAAGTGAAAATAGCTGCCATTTTAAAATTACAAAATGATTGATGGCACAAATCCTAAAATGTGCATTCATTTTTGAAGCTGCAGTTTTGACTTTTCAAATTGGATAACAAAGTAAACAAGACATACTCACAACACTATTTGCCTATCTATGTGTATGTGCCCCCTGCCTAAGTGTCACTCCATCTTCCTGAAACTGGCATTTCAATTCCAGAATATTTTGGGCATTAACTTTGTCACATGACAACTGAAGTGATGCCAGCAAGCTCGGCAGTCAATGCAGCAACAATGAATAATTAAAAAGGAAAGTTTCTTGCGAACTGGAATGATACATGTCCAGCAGATAAAACTGTTTTTTTGTTTTTATGTATTCAATATTTTAAAATGCAGCACATAAGCACAAGACGGTATTGCTTCTAATTTAAATGTAATATTTAAGATTTTAAATGACTCTATTGACTAATGCCTGCACTGAACTTTTCCTGCAACATATTTCATAATTTGAGACTGTTTAAAAACCATGGTAGTTAAATGTTTTGGTGTAAGATGAAAGGGTATTATATTCAAATTAATTAGTATTTAACAATCTCTTCAAAGTTCTTGCACTGGTATTGTGGTTAAATACTGAAAAAGTCAAAGCTGACGGCAGGAAAACCCTGGTCTATCCATTCCACTCATTCACGCTGAAAATAATGTAACTTAGGTAGCATTGCATTTCTTACGAATTAGTCAGTATAAATTAGGGCATAAAAGGGTGATTCATTGGATTCCCGGTTGCTTGTGTTTGTGCTTGCTTGCTTTGTTTTGTGAGTTTGTGTCAACGCTGTCCGATATTGCTAACCGTCAGCTACATTTAGGAAATCAATGACAAGCAAACTTGAGGACAGCTTTTAACTACTACAGTATGTTGTTCTCCAGCAAGTAAACGTGATGCTGGTCTTAGTCCCTCTGTACACACATAGATACATATTTACACAAACTAACATTTAATGTACAAATTCTTTTCAAATATATTTACAAAGTATATTTACAAATCTGAGATGTATACTCAAGTGCAACTGTGCAGATATTCAGGATGTACATGAACTCATCAACTTGTATTGATGTCTTAATAAAAATATTAGTAAAACTAAAAGCCAAATATCTCTCATATTATTTACAGATCTCTGCTACATCCTCTGTTATACTGTGTTTTTAGCCATTCTCATTCCAAGGTTGTCAAATAGTAAGGTTTTATCACACCCCTCGGTGTCTCATACGGATACACAAGGTAGGTATCCTTTAGCATCAAATTGAGATGCACCAGGCTTTCAACTAACTCCAATGTAACCCATCCGTGTCAGGCGAAGTAGTATACAGAATGGAAAAGTTGGCGTGGATAAAAGACTTGCAAACCCCAAGAGACTGGGGTCCCATGTGAAACCAAAAGTCAACAATGACTGATGTAAGGTTTTATCCTACCATGGTTCATGTGATCATGTGGCTCAAGTAGCATACTTATTTTCATCAAAACCTAACCAAGTAGTTTTGCTGCCTGAACCAAACCTACAAACATACGAAAAAGAGTAACTGTTATGTCTGAAAACGTTCAGTATTGTGTCCTGTTGGACTCTGTTATGTTATGCACTGCGAGTGACAGGTTACTGTGCCTTTAAGGCTTACAGCAGTGATTTACGGCCAACGGTGAAAATGTAAGGTTTGAGGCAGTTGAGTAAACGCAACATGAACGAAGCTACATGGTGTGGTTATCCTACACAAACACAACATTTGGCAAACGAGGATGTCTGAACTCATCTTACCACCACCGCCACCTTTCCTACCTGTACCCGGTGATCCAGCTGTTCCCTGGGATCACTAGCTGACGTCGTTTGAGGATTATTTGCTGGCTTTGGGAAACTCGTACCTAGTGGAGGCGAGGAAGTGCGCGCTCCTGCGCAATTGTCTCGGGCAGGAGGGACAGCAAATCTTCGCCACGCTCACCTTATCGGATGATAAGTACGTCACAGCCACGGCCGCCTTGAAGGCTCACTTCAGCTCCGGAAGAAGCCGGCGGATGCACCGTTTTGAGTTTCGTCAGAGGACCCAAAAGCCGGGTGAGACCGTTGCCCATTATGTATCAGCATTACGTGAGCGGGCTAGACTTTAGACTGGTTGGTCTGTTACTATCTGTGTGTCTGGTTGTGGGGTTATGATCTGTTTAGTTCATTATGACTTGATCTTTCTGCTTTAGTTTCGGTGTAGCCTTGTTTATTATTTCATTCATCTGCATCTTTAAGTTTACTTAGTATGTGTCTTGTATCTTAGGATTAGCTCTGTGTCTTAGCTCCTCATTCTGTGTCTTGGTTCATGTCTTAGTGTTTACTTTTGGTCTGTGTACCTCTGTGGAATGTTGCCCTTGTCTGCTCTGTGTTCTCTTTAATCTCAGCTTCAGTCTGTTTTTCATTGTTGGTTGTAGTTCTTGGTGATCTGTCTGCTCGTGTCTTTATTAGTTTATATTTATTCCTCTGATCTGTTATGGGTTCAGTAACCCAACAGTGTCATGTCTGTTCCCTCCAGTATCCCTCTGCCTGGCTGTCTCTCTGTTCTCCCCTCTGCTCTCTCCCTGCCTGCCTGTGTCTCGTTAGTCTCATGTCTGTCACCTGTGTTGCTCCCGCTCCGCTCGTTAGTCCTTGTGTGTGTATATATACCTGGTGTTTCTGTCTAGTCCTTGTCCGGTCATTGCGGTGTGTTCCAGCGTTCTGCAGTATGTTGACCTGTTTGCTTGCCTTGCTCATCTTGTCACCCTGTTGTTTTGGATTTTGGATTTTGGATTTCTGCTGGATTACCTTGTTTTGGACTCTGTTTTATCAGCCACTCTGCCCGTAAGTGTGCTCGCCTTTTGTTTGTTTAATTAAACTTTTGAACTGTACCTGCTCCGCACGACGTGTCCTGCATTTGGGTCCATCTACCTGCCTCACCACGAAAACGTCAGGGTGTCTCCATCTACCTGGATGACGTGGTGGTGCAAGCGCACTCCACCATACTGCATGACGATCGCCTGGAGCGGGTCTTCCAGCATTTCGAACAGCATGGGGTCACACTGAACTCTGAGAAATGCATGTTCGGGGTTGAGGAGGTTGAGTTCCTGGGCTTCAGGCTCTCGAAGAAGGGCATCGCCCCGATTATGTCCTACACTGAGGCCATTCTGTCCCTGCCAGACCCGCAGTCACCATCCCAGCTGTCTTCCTTCCTGGGGATGGCCGCCTGCTACCTCAGATTCATGCCACACTACTCTGACTCAACGGCCCCCCTGCACTGGCAGCTCAAGAAGGTGTTACTGGACCCCAGCCTGCCACGAAGCCGTGCGCGTCACCAAACGGCAGCTCACGTCCCCACCCACACTGACCCATTTCTGCTTGACTGCACCCAGCATGGTCGCTTGTGATGCCTCCGGGGTGGCGCTAGGCGCTGTGCTCTCCCAGACTCAAGAGGGGGTGGAACGCCAGGTGGCTTTCGCCTCAGGGGCACTTACTCCAGCAGAGCAGAAGTATTCGGTGGGGGAGAGGGCCAGGCACACCGCCCCCCAGCAGGAGAGCTCATTGCGGAAGCGGTAATAGGGAAGCACTTTGGCAGGCCAGCCGTCCTGGACGTAGGTACAGAGAGTCTGCCTGTGGGCGTGTGAACGCTGGCATGTTTACCTTTACGGGAGGCTTTTCACCATCCGCACAGACCACCAAGCGCTGACGGCACTGCTGGCGACTCAAGGCTCGGGGCACAGGCCCATGAGACTGCTGAGGTGGTCTGACAGGCTGAACCAGTACAACTTCAGTCTGGAGTTTATGCCTGGTTGGGCCAACACAGTGGCCGACCTCCTGTCTAGAGCTGTGGCGGTGACGAAGGAGACAGGCAGGGTGACACCAGACACAGAGAGCGACGAACACTGGGTCCACATCCTGCACGGGCCCCTCAGTTCAGTAGTCACTCTGGCAGAGCTGCAGCAGGCCTCAGCTGCTGATGAGGTCCTCACAACTCTCTGTACTTACGTCCAGGACGGCTGGCCTGCCAAAGTGCTTCCCTATTACCGCTTCCGCAATGAGCTCTCCTGCTGGGGGGCGGTGTGCCTGGCCCGTGGCCACCGTGCGGTCAGAGTTTCTCAGGTCCAGAGTATTACACATGGCGCATGAGGGGCACCTGGGGGTGGTCAAGGTGAAGCAGCACTGCCGTGACGCAGTGTAGTGGCCCCACATAGAGTATGTAACTGCGCTTGCTGGTCAGCCGGCCACAGCACCTCTCACCCCGACACTTTGGCCTTCATCACCCTGGGAACATATTCAGGTCGGCCTCTGTGGTGAACTTCACGGGGCACCTACTCACGCTCGCTACCTGCTGGTTGTGCAAGATCTTCATTCGAAGTGGCCAGAGGTTTTTCAGCTGAGCTCCATCACTGCACACTCCATCATCAACCGCCTGGACAACCTGTTTGGGAGCTGGGGCCTCCCCAGTGTCATCACAACGGATAATGGGCCCCAATTTGCTTCTGCGGAGTTCACAGAGTTTCTCACGATACGGTTCATCAAGCACATCAGAACGGCAGTGTATCACCCAGAGAGTAATGGGGGGGTGGAAAGACTGAATAAAACTCTAAAAAGGAAGGAAGGGAAAACCTTCAGCGATGCACTCAGCCAAACTCTCCTGACCATCCGGGCATCCAAGGAGAATGGGACTCGTTGGCACTTAAACCGCCTGCACAGAGTCGCAGCCCCCTCAGCACCTGCATCACCTCTGTCCCCAGCAGTGGCTCTAGGTTGGCAGCCCAGGCCAAGAGCTAACTGGGTGGGGGGTAATCCACCAGCACTGCCCGATGCAGCTTCACGGCCAGCACGCCCTCAGAGAACCGCCTGTCTGGCATGGGGACTATGTGACAGGGTGATAGGGACACTGGGGAATGTGGACTGAATGTTATGTTTCAGTTTCCAGGGGGGCGGGGGGAAAAATGTTATGTCTGAAAACTTTCAGTATTGTGTCCTGTTGGACTCTGTTATGTTATGCACTGCGAGTGACAGGTTACTGTGCCTTTAAGGCTTACAGCAGTGATTTACGGCAAAAGGTGAAAATGTAAGGTTTGCGGCAGTTGAGTAAACGCAACACGAACGAAGCTACATGGTGTGGTTATTGAGTCCTACACAAACACAACAGTAACAATGCATTTGCAGCCATGTCTTCTAAACGAGATATATATATATATATATATATATATATATAGTACATTTACATTAAGTCACATATTTTAAATCTGGCTAGTACTTATTTTAATCATACCAAAGGGAAATAGTATTCGGTATAAGCAACTTCTGTACTGCTGTTGTGATACACATGCTAATATTTTAGCATAGAAACTTACCATTCAGATGGTCACATTTGCCACCTAGATTAGAACCATAACAACAATTTCAGGGAGAGAAGGAAAGAAGGTCCAAAACTGTTTATACAATGCAGGGCCTCAGGACCTGAATAAAAATAGACAAGAAACCCCCTAAATAACCTTCAGAACAGCTTGTGGCTTGCTGTCATGTATGACAACTGGTGGGTGGCAAGGGGAATTGCAGTGGATGCAGGTCATCAAGATGTTCAAGGTGAGTTCTTACATCTGCATCAACTTTACATTTCCATCCAAAACAAGGAGGAAGATAATGATTGCTTCACTTTGCTGATGTTTTGGTTAAATTGATTGAATGGTGGTAAATTGCCATCTGTCTTATTTTATTCTTTTTAGAAGTTTGATATGTGACCAAGTGGCAGAGATGCTCACAAGTCTTTGAGCTAGAGTCCAAGTCAAGTCTCAAGTGTTTGAGTTAGAGTCCAAGTCAAGTCCCAAGTCTCTGAGCAAGAGTCCAAGTCAAGTCTCTTGTGGTTATTACGAATGCTGTATCACCTGCTGCGTTCAATCCAGGTTGCTGATAAAACTGCATGGCTATAAGGAATTCTGTAACTGTAACCTGTTTTTCATTTACAGAGCACAACCATGTAATGTGCAATTCAATTATTGACAGCTTATTAAATACTGTAAGTCAACACACTCCCCAGACTCTTAAACCCAGTGTAACGTTAACTAAATAAAACTGTGACGTTGTATAATCATCAATAAACCTGTAACCTGTTTTTAACTTACAGAGCACAACCATGTAGCCTAATGTACAATGTGTGTACAATTAATGACTGCTTATAAACTACTGTAAGTCAACAAACCCTGTTGACTATCAAACCCAGTGTAAGTTATAACTAAATAAAACTGTAAAGTTACATGGTCAAAAATAAAGCTGTAACCTGTTTTTAACTTGCAGAGCACAACCTGTGCAATGCAGTTAATGACAGCTTATAAACTACTGTAAGTCAACACATCCTCCTGACTCTCAAATCAATAAAGCTGTAACCTGTTTTTAACTTACAGAGCACAACCATAATGTGCAACCCAATCACTGACAGCTTAAACTACTGTAAGTCAACACATCACCAGACTCTCAAACCAGTGTAAAGTTATAACTAAATAAAACTGTAAGGTTACATGATCAACAATAAACCTGTAACCTCTTCTAGCCAACGGCAATAATTAAGGTGATGGCAGCCAACGGGTTAGTTAACGGGTTAATTGACCACCACAAGTTTGCCAAGTAAACAAACGCTCATTCATCTTTTCATAACGAACAACAGTCGGAGTTAACCTCCCATAGGTCGTAGCTGAAGCAAGAAGCAAGCTAACGTTAGATGGCCAATGCTGAGCTAAACATGTTTACTTACCTCAGGTTACTAACCTATTTGCGTTCAGCGCGTCTTTGTTTGGGTCTTGTTTTTTGAAGTTTTAAAGCCAAAGTTTATGATGAATGGCGGAGTGGCTGCCGGTGTTTGTTGTCCTCTCTCACGTGCAGCCGCGCGCAGCAGATGCTACGTGTTACATAGGCAGGTTACAGGTAACGGAGGGAGGGGACTAACAGCAAGCTCATCAGACGTTTCCTAAAAATAAACATTGTTCACGAGTCCCGCACCTCGAGACCGAGTTGAGTCTGAAGTCTTTTGAGGACGAGTCTGAAGTCGAGTCTGAAATCACTGTGTGTGCGACTCAAGTCGCACTCGAGTCTGAGTCTCTAACTCGAGTCCACATCTATGCCAAGTGGTTCATATGCAAAAAGGCAGACCTTGGTAAAAATGCTTTCATGGGAAGAAGGAACAAGGCAACAGACAGCCAGAGAGGCAGAAAGAGACAGGGAGATGAGAACACATGGGGTAAAAGGGATTTCCTGAGGCGATGTATCAATACGTTTAACATGTCCTCTCCATTTTACTATCGCACCATTGGGTTCCCACCCTCCTTCCCCACATAAAACACATCATCAAGTCCTTCCTTTCCTCTGCAGCTTGCAAAGATGTTGACGGATGTTGGTTCAGACTCAAGGATGGGGATGGTTGCCAAAAAGCCAAGTCTAATCTTCTTCTTAACCTGCGTCATGTTTGAGGAAAAAATAGAGAGAAGAAAAGAAACACAACAATGACACACAACACAACAAGGTAAATTTATATTGCAATAACATTTCTGACTTAAAATGAGAATGTTGGGAAAGATTTCAGTACATTACCCTGAGTAGGATTGTTTCCAAAGTAATTTCTGTATCTCAAACTGATAGCTTGATCTACTGATTATGATTTACACTATACTAAGTATGAAGAATGAAGGAGACGAGTAATCTCAGTTATTATTCTGTGGCCAATAGATCACTGTTGGCCTTCTGTCAGTGTACAGACATGTTTTGACAAGAGATGGTGCTTTTTAGGTGACCCTAACTTTTTAGTGGTATAAAGGATTGACATTTCTTAGGGTATCAAACGTGACCTCTAATTTCCTGGATGCCTACAAGCAGGGTTCAAAATACAGAGGAGCTACAGGAAGGTCAGCTCCTCTGAAAGAGACATGAGTTCCAAAGAAAATTTAACTCTAACATTATTTTTGGTGCCACGTGTTTTTTTCTGTATGCATTTTAATGTTCCTGTACTTTTAGGTTCCTGAAATAAATAATAGTCGACTGTGCAATGTTGTATTTGCATTTCAGCTTTACCTCTTGGATGTTTTAATGTTCAGCAAGCATTGGGCACTGTGTTTAGAGTAGCTGTTGAAAAGTTATCTTGCTGTTTTCCAGAATACCAACATCTGAGACTGTGGTCATGTTCATAATTGACCTAATTGGTCTGGTGTGTTTAACAATGTAAAGCAAACCATTGCCTGTCCACTGTGTGTTGGCATTTTTATTGTTTCTTGGTGAGTCAAAAAACAACATTGCCGCAGTGAATAACTGATTTTTCTATGCTGTCTCAGGCTAAACATTCTCTGTATGAACTGAAATGTATTGATAGTATATTTTTGCTTGTAGTCAGGTGCTTTGTTATGTGCACATCCATTTGTAGAGAACCACCCCCCTGAAAAAAAGGGCTCCCCTGAAAGTCAGTTTTTTCAGGGTGTAATGCTATATCGTAAATAGTAAATTGACTTATACAGCACCTTTCAAGTCTTCTGATCACTCAAAGCACTTTACAAATACATTCCACATTCACCCCATTGATACACGTTCATACACTGATGGCAGGGGCTTCCACGCAAGTTGCCAACTGCGCATCAGGAAAGAACTAATCATTCACACACAGATTCATACACAGATGGCACAGTCTTCAGGGGCAATTCGGGGTTCAGTATCTTGCCCAAGGACACTTCGACATCAACCACCAACCTTGAAATTAGTCGACGACCGCTCTACCTTCTGCGTCAGATGTTAGTCACATCGTACTTCTTTTAGATATCTCTTTTGGCAAGTACAGCAATGAAAATAAACACGTTGCTATACTGCACTTAATTATTCTGTCAACCAAGATTACAACAAAGCGGATTATCACTGACAAAGTTTTAACAAAATACAAATCTAACAAATAAATCTTCCAAATATAAAATTTCCTTTCTCTGCCACAAACACCTGCTTCAATATCAAGCAATGTTACATCAATACTTTCCAGGGTAAAACTCTCTGATGAATTTTACAGTACATTATGCCCTCTCTCAGACATGTTAACCACTGGGAGATGATTTTCATGGACTCCTTTTCTTCAGTCAAAATATTTTCATATAGTGAAAACTATTAACTGTATTGATTTGCAATTATTTTCCGCCCATTAGTTGTAACAAGTTTCTGCTAAGGGAAAAGAGAAGAAAACAGAAATGGCCAGAAACAGGGAAAGAGAGAAAGAAAAGGGAGGGAGAGTGAGGTTGAGGCCTGTGGTGGATTGTGGGCTGGGGTTGCTGCTGCCTCAGCATAGTCAGCCGACTGGTCTAGCCTGAGGTGATATGTTTTCCTCAGGAAATATCTGTGGAGGCTAGTGGGTCTAGTACTGGGAGCCCTGCCGGCTGTGTGCAGCCAGAGAGTTTAGGGGCTGAGGGCTTAGAGCAGCCCCAGGAAAAGACTCCCTTCCTGGGGTAGAGATGGGAGTGAGGCAGGCTGAACACAGAACTCCAACATGACAGGACTTGTTGACATGACAGTTTTTTAATGCAAGATGTATTTGCTATAGGTGCTGAGTGGTGTAAATAAATTAGACAAAAGCAGCACTTCAAATATATAACATATTTTCCTGTTTAAAAAAGTTCTGTGATTTACTGTGAAACCACAATGTTAAACAAGATCATATTGCTTTTCTCAGACATCAGATCTCATACATGCATCTGCAATAAAGTATGTTTTGATAGGATGAAAATAAGTGTACAGATTTTTGACTGATATTGAACAACTGTGTTTTAACATATACAGAGATCATAAAATTCACTCAACACATCAATGGTCAAGTACATACATAATAAAGAAAATCATACAGTGATATTTAAATGAAATGCAAGTTATTTACATATTTTGAGCATCCTGTCAGATACTGCATACTGTAGTTACATGCAGCTTGATCCTGAGCAAAGAATAATGTTTTCAACACAGAAAAGAACAGTGCTTGCTGTGCTTGGCTAATTCCCAATCAAAAGAAATAAACCGTAAACCCTTCAGATGGATAGGAAGGTTGACATGGCCATGCCTGTTTAAATGAAGTGTTTATGGTGCCACATGACTAGCAATCTGCATTTTATGTGCATATTTTTAAGTCTTTGAAATGTTTCATTCCAAAATTATTTTTTTTACCACTGGAAAAAGTTTCTCCTCTTACAAAATAAATAGTAACAGCAAATTAAAGGGAAGGTAAATGAAACTCTTGGTTGGCAAAATGAGAATCCCATTTCATAGTGGATTTAGATTTAGAGACACTCAACAATAAATGTCTGGCAATGATTTGTTTTCATTTCAAATGATGTGAAGCACACTGTTCCCAATAAAATTAAAACAATTTATTTTAATCTCATGAGTGTCTATTCAGCATTATCTTGTTCTATTCTGTGCCATGATGTCAATGTTTTCCAGGAAGTATTTGAATGGTTTCCTACCTTCGTCCCTCTTGAAACACAGGCTTATTACAGACTAATAATTAAAATGTGAAGGATACAGAGGAGAAAGGCTCCAGACGGAAGAAAACCCACGTTCAGCTCTCTGGAGTCTCCAATAGCCCCCTACAGCAAGTTCATCTGTTAAGCGTGTGTATGTTTATGTAGATACAGGTGTGTATGGATGATGTGTGTATGTTTGGGAATGGTGTGCATTTGTGTGTGTTGGTACATACACATGGTACATGTGTGTGTTTTACTGTGAGTGTAAACATATGGGGACTCATGTCAGATAAAAATCTGTGTGAATGAGCGTGTGTGTTTGTGGGAGTGAGTTCCTGTAATTCCTCCCCAGTGCAAGTTCTAGCAGAAGAATCCCCCATTGTTGATCACAGAGGGACAGTATAGGAGATTATGCCTGGATTTCCATGTTTCAAACTTCATCAAACATCCAGCACAGAGGAGTAAAACCGGATGCATATGGAAACTAGCTCATGCATTAACACATACATACAGTCACAACCATACACAAGCATACATATGTAGAAATATCCACAAATGGGGCGTACAGTGCACATTCTTATGGAAGCATTCTGTGTTTGCATTTTGAATTCTGGGATATAATCATAATTTTCTCAGAATATAAGAACCATATGAAGAGTGGAACATATCCCCAGAGATACTGTTGAAAGAAAGCAGGTGACAGATTATTTGTTTTTTAATATCTTAGCCAGGATTCTGTTTGTTTAAAAAAGTAAATGATGAAGTTTAAGAAAATCATTTTATTGCACTCGACAGTAACTTGGAGACAATGTTGGTCAGCAGTGTCCTTCAGTTTAAATAGACATAAAACAGTGACATGTTGTTTGAAAACACTATATTTTAGAGACACTCAACCTTTAGGTAAAGATTTTACATCCTTAAAGGTGCTTTAACATCAGCCAGTCACTAACACATTAAATATAGGGGAGAGCAGGGGGGAAAGTACCGTTTTTCAGTAAAAACTGATTTTAAAGGCGAAGGTTTCAGACAGAGATATATTTTTGATGTGATCACTAACTAACAGGCGTGGTCTATCAATATCAGGTGGTATTTTGCACAAATTTAGAACGACTGCTGTATAATTTCACTTTAAACATAAGTGGCACACTTTCGACCCCGTCAGCTGGGATAAAAGTAAAAAAAGTAACACAACAATACAAGCTAGATTTTTTGTGTTACCCTTGTATTTAATAAATAAACATGACTGTGACCTTGTTAATGTGTAACTGCAAACATCTTTTGTCCTTTATCTTTTAAAAAAAAATGTTATTACATTTTTATTTTAACTATTCAGTTTCAAAAGTAACCTGACAGCCCAAACTTGAATTGTTTAGAATATTTCATATTATATTAAGGATATATTAAAGATATATAATATAAATATGCAAATGTGTGCACCTAAAACAGGGGGGGAATGGTAAGATGGACATTGTTTATGAACCTGACATGATTAAAATAAAATAAGAAACTTTACTAATCCTGCACTGGGGATATTTGCATGTTGCAGCAGCTTCAGAGACAGTGGAAAATTAAACAGAATATAGAAAGATATGGATTAAATGTAAATAGAAATAAGGTAAAAACGAATAAGCTATTAAGAGAAAATACAAATTTCACATTTCGTAATGACTTTAAATTGTTTTAGTAAGAGCAGTGTGAGTGAGCTGCATGTTGAGTATTTTTTAACAACTGTAGCTTACTGACCTCCTTAGGCCCCATGCCAAAATAAATATCAGCTGCCCTCTTGATGTAAGCCTGCAGATTCTTCTCTTGGTCCACAGAGAAGACTCTAGAATGTGATCTGTATCCTGGTGGTCTGGTCTTCTCCCTACTGGTCTCTGCCCTCCTCCTGAAGTACCTGAGCAAAGTGACATGGCATATGCCATGTGACTTAGCAGCTGCCCTGAGACTGATGTTTCTGACAGAGATGTCCAGAAACGCCCTCTCATACACATCTGGCGGAATCAGACCTCTGTCTGTCTTTCTGACTCACTCTTGGCATATTCTGTTGGTATAATATAACATAAATATGTTTCAATGCATGCTGCAACGCAGAGAAAGTCACCACATTAGCAGCAGGACAAAATACACACTTGTGGTCAGGTATAGCGGGACAAAAGTAACAAGTGTTACTTTCGTAAACTTCAGGGTGTGTTAAAGCACTAAATAACCTGTAGATTAATCATTACTGACACATGAAACGAGAGACACAACTTGTAATTCGAAAAACAGTCCCGCTTCAGAAATTTACTTACCGTACTCGAAAACAGTTTTCCGGAGACTACCGCGGGAAATGATGACGAAATCACCTGATATTTGGCAGCTTTATCAAGGGTTGCATGCTGAAGGCGCTGTCACAGCTTGGACTACAAATGCAATCAGGGCTCTGAGAAAATCACCTTGTTACTTTTGTCCCGTGTTACTTTCACCCCGGTTTACCCCTACAACATTTAAAGCCACTAATTACATGGCTAAAAGCCAGCGGTAGAAAATATCAAAGTACATTTACTCAATTACTATACTTAAGTACCATTTTGAGGTACTCTACATTTTACTTTACTGGAGTCAATTTTATGCTACTTTATAAATTATGATGTATTGTTATATGTTAAGCAAACCATCAGTGCATAAAGTACTTCAAATTAGGATTGCACTATGGTTAAAAAACAGGAGGAGAGCTATGTTTTCCAATGTGAACCAAAAACCAAAGCTTTTAGAGTTTCTGACAATGGTAGGCAAGGGAAGAAATAGAAAAATATTTAATTTTAAAGGTACTCTGTGAAGCTTTTGACCACTGGTAGCACCATGGAGTAATTAATTCAAGAGTGGGTGCCTGTTTTTTTAGTATCCCATGCATATGCAGGAAGACATGCATGTAGACACATGCACCATCCTGCCAATGGTTTCACTCCATTCCAGTGATAAAGACATGTATGAATGCTCCAGCAAAGACAAGGAAGACTGCGAACAAGTAAATGTGGATGTAAAAGATGTACACTTCAAATTCTTTCGAAACTCAGTTCAGCAATTTTTTAAACTATGTTTCAAATGTGTATTAGGCCTCAAATATACACAATATGTATTCTGGTGAAAAATTGTGAATGTAGGATATTTTTGTTTACAAAAAAAAGAATTAAGTATACCTAGTATTTATTTCACAGCTGCATAGTGCACTAAAGGAGGTCTAAAGGATGTCTTCCATCCATCAAAATGAGGAAAGGTAATCTATGTTTGATATGTTTGCAAGCTGAATAGCAGTACAGTATACAGCCTGCATCAGAGTTTTCCTTTAGAGGTTGAATAATTTGTATCCTCATGTCCTTTATTTATAGTGGTATGGCAAGAGCATAATGGAGTAAAGTTAACATTGATACTGTTTTGCCAAAAAAGGCATCCACTTTTAACTAATTCCTAAAAAAATCACTTTGAGCATGCTCAAAAAACAGTGACATCATCTTTATAACATTATGCAACGGTAATTATTACACTAACAATACTTCTGGAGTGGGATAAAGGTTAACAGTTGTCATGACCATTTGTTTATAGTAATTATACAAAGGACTCATAATTAGAATTCAGTATCCCCACTGGTTGCCACGCACTTCCTGGTTTCTAGGTGTTGCTATTGAGGAAAACAAGCAAGGTTTTCCTTGTGGACGGGTGGTTGTTTACTGAGAGACGGGTTTTGAAGCCAAAGCAGGTGAATGAGTCAGTGGTTGGAGAATCTTCTTGTGCTGTTCAAACAATACAACCAGCCAGGAAATAGGAAAGCGCGAGGAACATGGCAAGAGGAAAAGACATGCTGTGTATGAAAATGTGGAGGTGTATTAGTGCATTTATGTCTTTGTGTGCGGGTGCAAGTGACCATATATGTCTTTAGTTTTCTTTTGGTGTCTGTGTGCGGATCAGTTTGGATGCAAATGTGTGCTCTATGCATTAAATTAAATTTGTGTGTGCATCTGTAACTGCCAGCAGTCATGCACAAAATCAGTTATTGTGTTTTTGGAAATGATTTATTTATAAATGTTCTCGTGTCTCTTGTGTCTGACACCTTCATTATTTGTTTGTGCATGTGTCGGTGGCCCATGTGTTGCTGGTCCAGTTCCTCCTGGCTATCTCAGGAAGAGATAGAAAGTCCAGGTCCAGTCTTGATCGATGTGCTCTTGTGTTCACAGGAAGCAACATGTGTGTGAATGTGTGTGTGTGTGTGTGTGCGTGTGGAGGGAAAGGAGGGGAAGTTATTTTGGAACTGTCCAGAAGGAAATGGGACAGAACCCAAGGAGGATGCAGATAGGGTTGTCAACTCACACACAGACATATACACACACACACTCAAACTTTTTCAAGTGCTACCACATATGCCAAAATTATGTGTAATATACGATTTATGAAGCTACATTTAGGGTTCCCATAAATTTTCAATTCCATACTTTTCCAGACTCTAATTTGCTGACTTCTTGGTAGATTTTTGAGACCATAGTTCACATCTGAGTATAAACAGCTATATGTTTATTATGTAAATAAACAGTTTTTGAATCCAACTATTAACATGGATGTTACATTCTGACTATGTATGTATTTTGCCAAATAATTGCCAGAAGACTGTAGCTAGGTACTGTTGCTCATACAAATGAATTAACACAAAACCACTGTGGATGTTCAGGCACCACTCCTACGCAGAAAGTTGGGCGATGTTCCACTGTCAAACATCTCTGTCCAAAGAGGAAATAAACTAACCGGTACTGCCTACATTCACATTAGTTTTTCTTAGGAAATTGAATAAATAATACATTATTGTTCCCTCCATATTTTTTGTCTCTTTTATTAGTAAGAACTGAAAATGAGTTGAAACAATGAATGCAGCCATATGGTTACTTTACACAGAAAGGATCTGATTTTCTGATGATGACTACAACACTGCGTAACTCATATATGTTTAAACAAGCTTAATTTTTTGTTATTTGTGAAGCTATGAATACATGTAAATGAAAGATATTAATGAAATGTCGATGAACTGATATGAGTTTGAAAAAAACATTTCTTTTCAAACTAATTTGGTCATGGCTGTCCGGATTTGGTACATCGGGGCAGAGCTGTTTTGAAGGCTGTGACATATAGGCATACAGCATTGACAGTAGGCCATAGAGGCAGCTCTGCATAGGAGTATACGTTCACACGCCATACTTATTGTCTCGCTTTCAATTATATCAAACGTAAGATATTTAACTTACATAACATGATCTCTTCCTAAACTTAACCAAATAGTTTTGTCGCCTAAACCTAACCAAGAACTGAGCCTCACTGGTGATGTTCTGACCGTTCAAGGTAATGCATGGCATTTTATGCTTCTGCTCTCCACAGAAGTTATTGTTGAAATTCTCTTAATAATTAATAAATAAATCAAATGCTCTGGAAAAACAAATCAAAAATGAATCAGTGAAATGAAAGTCAACAACTATTAATAAACAGTTGTTGACTTTCATTTTACTATGACAAATATTTAAAAGTTATTACAAATTAAGACACACTGTTCTCTACCGTCCTCTAGCGCCCTCTATCCTCAGTACTCCTAAATTATCCCGCTAAATATACACTACTCATCTGCTCCAACAGATCCCCCTCCATGCCTACTCGTGATCACAAAATTTACTAAAAAATATGTCATTTTCAGTTTCCTCAGCCTAAGATAAGAAATGTCTCTTCTCATTTGAATTTTCTTGCTCACCTAGCCTCATCTGCAACTCCAGGCCACTTCGCCGCAGACAACACCCCAATTGTCATTATACAGTCTCCGTTTAATTCCAACCTATCGATATATGCGTTCAGTCCCTCAGAAACGCTTCCGCCTCTGCCTCATCATCAGTGACCTTCCCTGCCTCCCAGGCGTCCATGATGTAGCCTGTCTCCATGTTCAACCAGCCCATTCACATCCATTGCTGGCCATATTCCCTCATTTATTATTCACTGCTGAACTTATTTGTTTAGTTCTTGGTCATTGCTGCATTTTTGCGCACATAGACACACACACACACACACACACACTAAAAACTCTGCTTTGGTAAATCAGAACTAAAAGATTAAAGGTGAAAAAAGGGGGAAACACCCTGGTTTTCTGTTTGATGCTCCATTTAACAGGAAAGATACAAATATCTTCCAGTATCATTTTCTATTTAGGTGGCTGGTATTCATAGTTCATTCATATGTTCTTTTTTAATTTGCCTTGAGAGAGGGGGTCATAAATCTCTACAAGAAAAGTCAAACCGGAGGAGTTTTTCCTCTAAAAATACTCTTGGTTTCCCTTGTCAGGGGTGAGAGGGCTTCACGTGTGGTCTCACCTTAAAGAAAAGAGTTACTATCACAGCTGGAAGATGGCGAACCTTGTGGTTAGTGGCAAAACATTAACAAAATCTCACTTTTCCCCAATTAAGAGAGGAAAGAGTTCCTGTACACTTTACTCTGGAGGGCATCAGAGATGTACATTTGCTAACAGCTTTTGAGGAGGGACAGAACTTTTCATATGGATGGTGTATCTTTAAAAAGGCAGCCATGAAGAGTGTTTGCTTGCTGGCAAACCTTCCCTCTCTTTGTCCTTTGAGAATCCCCCCCCACCAGCATCTCTTCATATCCAGTCCAGCACCATAAGTGGTGGTCGAACCACAATGTTTTCTCAGGGCGGTTGGTTACACTGTTCTCCTCCCGCGGTTGCTAGACCATGGCAAGAGAAGAAGCTTGTTCAACATGTTTCCCGTTTTAAAAAAATGTCTGCCCTCCCTTCTTCTTCAATACCACCCAAGTGTTGGGGAGCCTCCTACACCAAGTGGGGGTAGGCAAAATTAATCTTGTGACATCACATGATTTAGACTGCTTGAAATACAGACTGCCGATGTATGTCGGGTGCCCCAAAAAGTAATTCACCTCAAACAGTGGTGGTCCATAATCTGGGATGCATTAGAAATATCCAACCACAGAAGCAGAACTTTGTTCCACAAGACTTCAGAGAGTTACAAGCATTTAAATATACAGACAAGAGAAGGTTCTTCAGAGAATGTCTTCTAAAGCTTATTGCTGCTGCTGCAGTTAGGTTGTTTTTCCAGGATTTAACTGTGTGTGTCTTTCCTTTTAACTAAGTTTTTTCCCCAGATTGGAAAACCTTCTAAAAGCAGCACCTTATCTGTGTTCTTGGGACTTTAACTAAGGATGTTGTGTCTCCTCTGATCTAGTATATCAGTTACAGAACCAGTTTTGTCTTACATAAGTTTCTAGGTTGAAATGCTACACCTACACCTCATTTAGGTAATCAGACCCATAGAGGCTATATCAATGGCCACGGTTGGTGACCCAAAGCTTCTGTATGATTTTAGTGCTTTAAAAGGCATCAGGACAAGTGAGATCACCTGTCGTCAAATGTGTGTTGGCTTTGCCACAGCCCCCTCTGCCTCACCTGATCGTTCCAAATTTTGGACCCAGTCTGAAAATTGATGGAACCCTTCATTCTCGTCCCTGTGTGGCTTCTTACTGCTGTTGCTGACACTGTGGATGATGGGTTAGGACTTTGACGCTAGTCCATCCTGATCAGTTAAACAAACACGTGGAAATTTCAGTGCATTGCTCTCCAAGGCTGAGTGGAAAAGCCTAGTTTCACCACCTTTGTTCATCACACTAACGTCACAGTGTGTGATTGTCATTCTCTGCTACACCTCAGTGATATAGGCTATGAAGCAATGCAGACATTAAAGATACTCCCTTCCTCCCTGGTGGAATCTGTCACTGTAGTTATTACAATCTTGGCTACAATGGGACTGACCTTCACCAAAACTCAATGGATCTGTGTGACACACACATACAAATCCATCCACAAAATCACTAGGCTTTGCCATACAAGCTCATTGAGCGTATCACCTCACTGTTCCATGAAAATGCTTCCCTGTGGCCCACAATTGCCAGTAATAGAAGATGTGTTGATGTATGTTAATACTTATTTTCTCCAGGTTAAGATTAGCAAGAACTAAACAAGCGTCAACAGATGGTACTTGCAAGAACTATGTTAATTGCTGGGGAAAAAATCAAACAATTTTTCACTAACAAATTAAATGTAATCAGCAAATGTAAAATGGATTGACCATTGTAATGACAACAATTACCCACACTTGTAGAATTAAATTACTTTTGAGCTACCCAAAAGCCCCTGAAACAACTGAAACAGCTTTTAGACTATAGTAGCATGTTCTTCATATTTAGAAGAAACTTTGGAAGATCTTCATTAGACCTTTAAAGGAAAACCCACAAATGGTGTTTAATAAAAGTCCGGTCTTACCCAGATTTTCCCATGTGGTGTATGAATAAAATGTTTAATCTCTCTAATCTTTATGTACCACCAGTGCTTCATTTGTAAATGATTAGGTGCTGGAGCGCGTGAAATGTGCTGCCCGCCGAACATAATTAATTCATAATTTATGATCACATAATTAATTAGGCTATTTAAAATGCATGGCGTACCTGCACATTGTTTTAAAGGGCGAACAGAAACCATTATTAGCTACCAAATCAAATAGCAAAAAAGGAAATTCATTAGACTCACCCTATAGGCTGCATGAAATTAGAGGTACTGGAGCGCAAAAGGCTTAAACTCAGAGGTACTGGAGCGGCGCTCCGGCTAGCTCCAGCACAAATTAAACACTGTGTACCACCAATGCTAAAGCTGTCCATATGCACAGATTACCAATTGCTCAAGTTCAGTTGTCTTTTTATTTGTCAGTTCATCAACATTTAAGCTACTGTAACCACTGTCATTATAAAATAGACCCTTTCTATTTATTACCAAGAGTGCCTGTGACCTTCACAACACAGCTCAGTGGTAGGTTCCTCTTATTTGGATGAAGGAAGTCAATTAATTCATAAATACTTTAGCACATTTACTGTAAGGCGAGGGGAAGATGGCTATTGATTGATCCCACTAACACAGCAGCCCTCCCCCTGACTCCATGTGGAATACCTTAATGAACCAGGGGCTTTTCTAAACCAAGAATATTGCAATCAGAAAACAGAAGAAAACATAATGATTTTTACCCTCAGTTAAGTGGAGAAGGACTTGAATATGAATTGGCTGGCTGTAAGGAGGATATCAGGGGCCGGTAATTAGAATCTGATGAGCAATAGTGATGGTTACTATCTGTTATTTCAGTGTAAAATCAAGGCATGAGAAGAAATTATGCAATGTGAGTACTGAATTTAAAGTTAACTGTGGAACAATTTTTTAAGAGCTCATAGAAAACAAGATGGTTTTTTGTGGAAATGAAAGGAGAAACTGAATGACTCTAGACCCTCTGTTCTGACCTTTTGAAATTTGGTGAAACAGCAGAAAAAAGTGACCTCATTTTTACAGCACTAAGACAGTCACACCTATGGTGACCCAAATAGACCTGAGCATCACAGAACTCAGCACTTCACAGAAGTAATTTTCACTCTCTGTTCACAAACATAAATTGATAATGCAGAATCTGAAAAAGGATATCTTTAAAAGTAAAAAAATACTTTTTCATCATCTTTTTTCTCTCTGCAGGAAAACAACCACAATATTTCATAGCTGCTTGACAAGGAAACTGGTAAATGAATGAATTAATCTTTTAACTCAGCTCAGAGAAACCCCTTCCAATGGAAACAGTTTTCCTATCGGAAAAGTCCATGCTCACCGGGCTATTACCCCTACTTAGAGTTATGAATTACTGGCAGCCCATCAGCCAAGTAATGTCTCAATAGAATAAAACATGAATGCACTTTGAAGCCATTTTTATGCCATTTAAAAGCTTGTGCAGATAAATAGACGTGTGAAACACTTCTAAGGCTGACTAATGTGGGAAATATTGAGCTAAGTAATTGCAGCTGTTTCATCAATAAGCTCAGTAAAGTAGATCATTACAGTGAACTGTGATTAACACAGAAATTGTAGGGTAGTGTGGAGAGGTATACAGGGAAATGGAATAAAACAAATGTACTACATAATTTACATAGCACAAATTACTGTTGATTAAAAAATGATGAGAGGAAACTGATCAAACAAGATGTACTGGTGACTTTAAACTTGTCAGTGTTGCTTGAGGAAACGCAATGAGTTTGCAATATGTTGCTTTTGCTGCATGTGATAGAAATGCCATTTGATTATTTTTATTTTTCACCTGATGCACCAATTAGAGAGTCATTATTCTGCCCTCACACGGCAAAACAGACTTCCCTGAAGGTTAAATACAAGGAGTTGGAACAGTGAAAACAGTATTTAACAGCAAATGATGCTAATTAGAAATGAGAAAAAGATCTGACTACACAAACAAGAGTTAGACCAATCATATTGGTTGTGGCTGAAATCAATCCGTATTTACTCATTTACTACACATTTTTTTGCCACCATTTGAAAATCTTCTTACTGTAAATTAGTGTTTAATAAGACTAAATTTAACCAAATTATAGTTTTTAGAAAATTGAGGACATGAATTTTAATTTTAAAATTCAACCATATAATTTATATTCATACCACATTATACTACTGCAAGGGTTTTTGTGTGTACACATTTGTAAAATATACAGTTGGGAGGAAATGTTGTGAAAATGGGCAAGAGAGGAAATGTTCCATGATATAAGTGTCTGTGTGTGTAAGTGTATGTGTAGACAGGTGGGGGCCATTTGTTCTCCTCAGGGCCCCTGGAGCAATCAGTCCGTCAACGGAGGTGGAGCCCGGCTAATTTCCCACCCCTCTACCCTCCCCTCACTCGTTCCTAAGATGGATGCTTTGGGTAATAAGGCTAATCAATACACTTCCTCACAGTCCTTCCCACCTGCCCAGTCCCAAGACGTTATCAGCCGTTTGTCATCAGGAACGCCACTTGTACTTATAAGGCATCACCATCTTGTTTACATGGTGGTGTTGCTCGCCTCACGCAAATGAACACACACACACACACACAAATAAACATGGGGAGGGATTGTGGTTTGGTGAGGCAAACATGCAATAATGCTAATATATACAGCAGGGACACATGCATACACCTTCTTGTACACACAAACCACACATTATCGTGATCAAATACTCACACTCACATTTGAACCGTGACCAACTGCTACCGACAGTACATGCTCATACACACATTTACAAACACACTCTGTTGCAAAATTACACACCAGATTTTGCACTATGCCAGCACACAGACACTAAACACACACACACACACACACACACACACACCTCCCAGGCACTGATGAATAGACACATGGGTGCTCTGTGACAGGTTACACATGCACAGCGGTGTCAGGATCTATACGCAGAAATTAATCAACAACGACAACAGCGTCAGTGGCTCGCCTCTCCCAGCACACAGCTCAACATGCTGTAATTTGCCCTGTATGATTACCCCAGGGTCCTGGCGGCAATTGGCACCCCCATCTTAATTAATTAAGCACTGTGCCGGCAGGGAGGTATCTCAGGAGCGCTATAGAGAGGCACGCACACAGTGTCTTAGCCTGAAGTCATTGAAGTCACCTTTTCGTATGAGACTTCTCTGAAAAGTTCTGTTGCTACATCTTTAAACAGAGACTAACATAAGTTTATTAATGTAACAATTTATTAATATTATTAAAAAAAATTGTGCAGCATAGCATTTAAGTTCATATGGTGAATAAGCTAATGAGGTCAAAATTGTTTGTAAAACTTATTTTTTATTTTACTGAAAAATTTGAGACTAACTACACAACAAAAAGGTCCACATTACCAGTCTTAAGCATTTAAAAGCAGTCTTTAAGTCCTCCGTAGACAGTTCAAGCACTGGGTCCCACCCAGCAAAACCCTCTGCCAGGGGAAGAGCTAGAGAAGGTGATGCCATCCACTTTATCAGAGAGTTACCTGAGTTTTGGATAGCTTCCCTTCCTGGATGGTACAGGTGAAAGCATCACTCTCTTTGATTGGAGATTTTGATTGGCTGTGGGGGTGGTCTATTCCCAGGAGGAGACAGAGATGGGAGGAGGCAGGATAACAATGTGACACCATTGTTTGCCTCCAATAACAATCAATGATATGGAAGCCTTTGATGGATGACTAATTTATCAGTGGCTGTCTTGGCACAGTGATGGTTAATGATGCCACTGGTGGCTAGGCCAGGGTTAACTTTAGAAGGGAAGGTGACTTGTACTGTTTTCAACTTTTTGTCCCTTCTAGTTTTTTGGGTGGTAAATTGACTAGAAAATGATAACTTGGTGAAAAAGATACTTTGTAATACATTCCTTTGAAATATTTTTACTTCTGAATTAAACTCTGTCCATGAATAAAGTTTGGTTGCATGGGTAAAACATTAAATGAAAACTTTCCATTCAGGATTTATTTAGATCTGAACTAATATTCAACCCAACACACCCTGGATGCCTAAGTATTTATACACTATATCTGTTGACACCATAATCATAATACAAAACAACAATACAGCCATAACTATCTTTCATTGTTTGTAATTTGAGCCAGGCAGCACATGCGGTTATAAGAAAAAGAAAACAATGGCTACTTTCAACAAAAGGACTTGTTGTCTCTGCGGTGTGGAGACCATACCTTTCATCACACAGTTGTTCCAAGGCCTCTGTGCCATTATTCTTTTAGCTATTTCTCTCTCGTTGTGGACCCCTCTGGAAAACAGGTGAGGCAAAACAATCACGCAACCTCCCATCACTCTCTCCACATTCAACAATAACACTCTGACTGTATCTTTCAGTAGAAAACATAGTCCTCACATGCAGACCCTGTTGCTCCGGAAACAAATACATTGTTGGAGACAGAGTAGGGAAATAAAAGACAGAGGCCAAGGCATATTGGAAATCGGAAAACAGCCCTCTCCTCCCTTTGAAAGAGTCCTGGCGATGAAAATATGTAATATAAATAAAGCTGGGGACGCTTTGAAAGCCAAAGCCTTCCTTCCTGGCCCGGTCCTCTGCGGGGGGAAACGCCCACTACTGAGCCCTTGCTCTTAAATTCCCAAAGACCACTCTGTCATCAGGGTCCCAACTGCTGCTTTCAAACATGCGATGGCCAGACTCACTTCCCCATCTTGCTCTCTCTATCTGCCCAACTCTTAGTCACTTTCGCCCCCTCAGCCCTTTTATGTCTATACCCCTCCCTGGACAGGATCTTTCCTCGAAGTTATGTGGTCTTAAATACCCCCAAACAACCTCCAATTATTTCACCCGTGATGTGTTTGAGGCGAGTGAGTGTCATGACTCTGATCTCTCCGTTTGTGCTCTGAAGTGCTTCTGATATTGGAACCTGACTGGCGGATGCAAGGAGAGACATAATGACAGATGACTGGCTGATTGGCGACAACTATAAAACAGTTCATTAAAGCAAAAAACACACTATAGCTTTGTTTTGAAACTGACTCCGGCTCCTAAGTTTTAGCATGCTCTTGTATCACTTAACTGCAGTCACTGAGAGCCATGTTAGCTTCAGGAATCACTCTCTGTCTTTTCAGTGTTTCTTGGGATTCCCAGTGTACAGTAATTTTTATGAACAATGGCTAAATCAAGAACTACAAGTGTGTCATCACCTGAAACTTAAATTCCACCAATCAACAAGATCCCAATGTCTCTATCTCTATTGTATCTACTGTCAACTATCAATAAAGGCATACAAAAAAGTCACAGAAACCTCCATCTGTCCACCAGTGCACTTACAGACCATTATGAATGTAATATTTATAAGATTCAAGGAAAATCTAAAGGAATGCCATCTCCAACAAAACCATTTTGTGTAGGCAACATTATTGACAACCAACTTAAAGTTGCTGTGCTGTTACAGTAAATTACAGTAACACAGATTTACAGCTGTTCGTGGTAATGTGCCAAGAAGTGTAGTAATGTGCCAACAAAGGCATGATGAAGAAAACTGAATGCTAGTAAACAATGCTAAATTTTAAATATTTTGATAATTCAAAAGTGATCTTCGCAAATGTTTCATGAGGAAGGAAATACTCATTTGTTAGACTTCAGGTATGCACACATTTGGTTTTGGTGCGTGACACTGAATGTAAACATAATGTTGTTTGTTTACAAGAAAACACAACAGGGCCCCTTGAGCAGCATCATGGAGAAGATGGGGGAAGGTGTTTACTGAGAAATTGTGGTGCACACATTTACACTCATGCGCACTACAGACAGCACAACAGTGGGGCAAGTAGAGTATTTGTGTGTGTGTGCAACATTCTGCCCAAAAACTCTGGGATCATACATCAAATTCATCCCATGGCAAAAACTGGGCCCGGCGGTGACCCTCAGTGGCAGGGTCCCTAATGACATCCACCAGCTTGGCTCAAACAAAGCAGAGGTTTCCACTGAGGACAGGCCTTTTTGATCTATCTGCTGAGCTGGTGGAGTGCATGGGTCAGGGGGAGAGACCTGCTGGTCAGCCCCCCAGTCAGACCTGCAATGAACTCTGGTTAATTGCAACTGACTCCATGGTCTATCTTTTCCGTTTTTTGGTCATTTCAACAAGCAGGTTTTTTCCCTTTACCCCCTTGTATTTTGCTGCGTCTAGCTCAGAGGTGGTCTGGAAGCAGAGGTTTTAAACTTCAAACCACAAACTTGGATGATGCATGTTCAAATAATAATTTTGTCCACATGGTATTTCAGTTAGGAAAACATACTATATGCTGCACGAAAGACAAAGTTTTGCATTTTATGTACATTGATTTTTTAACTAAACAAAATTGTTGTGATTCTGAAATGGTCAGTAATGAATCATCCTGAATTTTTCACTGATAGAAGAAGAAAATTCAGTGCAAATAGAAAAACTATTTTTCAGTATTTAGTGGTCTTGTACATGTTTCCCTTTTGTGAGCAGACAAAGTGCTTACACAAAGTACAGAAAATTTCTTAATAAATGCCAAGGTGTTTCTTTAACCACAATCCATTTTCCAGAAAATACCCTCTACTGAGGGAGGCAGTGAAACTTCTACCTGCCCAGGTGACATTATCTGTTTTACCTTACTTCATCACTTTTTGACAAGTTACCATTTTCCCCATTATTTATATGCAGATGAAAACTATATTTGATATATTTAATTTACACATACTGTGCACTAAATAGTAGTTATGCTCATCGCAACATTTATTAATTCTGCAATTTTCATAAAATGTCATAATTCACTTGTTTATGAACCTGTAAACACTGCCTGTAAACACTGCCCGTATATTTCTATTGTCATTTTATTCTGTCTGGTTTGTCACACAGACCAACAAAAAAAGAAAAAAAAAAGACAATAACTCGAAAGTCCTTTATAGCTTCCTGCAAGAAGAAACCATTAAAGTGGAGCACATTGTCTGGGGGTCAGGCTGAAAATGTGTGAGGAAGCGCATAGTAATCAAGTGAAAAAGAAAAAAAAAAACTCTTCGTGAGAAACAGACGTAAATAGTGGACCAGGAAACGGGAGATCAAAGCTTCTGAGTCAGGCCCCAGTTTGTTTTCATACTCACCCTGGTCTTGCAATAAAACACGCAAGAGTCGCACTTCAGACAGAGGGGGGTGACGCAAGGAAGTGCTGAAAGCGGTTACGTCCCATCCGGAGGATCCCGTGCCACTATCCCCATGTTAGGGAAAGGCGTCAGGTACAGCAGTGTTTACCAGGAAAAGGTACAAGCAGCCCCAAAAACGTCCACATCAGAGCGGAATCTCAGTTACCAGGGGCCATCTTGTTAAACACAGCCTGCGTGTGTTTATAAAGGGAACCTTTTCCTTATCTCTTAATGCTATAGTAGGGGCAAAACACAATGTGTGCTTTAAATGGCACAGAGAGATCAAACTTAAAACAAATAACTGTAGTGTATGTATGTTTGCATACCTTCAAGTAGGCAAGTTGACGACATTGGTTTCTAAGAATTGGCACAGGATGAGTTTACAACCAACGTAACAAAACACAATACAAAACATACAGTTGTAAGACACTTTGTGAAACAAACACACACACGATCTTCTCAAGCTTGTTTTATTATAGTCTCCGCAATCAACACCCCATTCCAAGCCAAAAAGAAATAAAAACTTTTCTGATGTAGAGATAAATTCCACTGATCTTAATAAACAACTGGTTTATTTCAAGGATTTAATATTCATCTAAGATCTGATCAAGTGAGTGTGTTTAACGTCACAGCACCTGTGTGTGGATGCAACACAGCAATAAAGAAACAATGAACATCATCATCAGAGTATAATGAGTGCTTCATCTTTTTAGAGGTCAAATGCTAAACATGGGCATGGTAGCTTGTTGGTCAGCAGATAAATCCCCAAGGTTTTGGATATAGATGTCTCTCTCACTTGTTATTTCTGCACAATCCCTCTCCATCTTCCTCCTCCATATTTACCTGTCTTTAAAGAATTTCTATGTGATTAATCAAACATGCCGACAATATGTGTCAACATATCCTTTATCTAAAAGTATCTTCAGTGCAATTCAGCTTTATTAAAGGATAAAAGAGATAGAATAGATCTATCTGGGGGGAGAAAGGGTGAGACACAATGCTGTGGTCAACATCTGAAATCAAACTCTCAGCAATGCAAATGCATAGTATTTACTGCAATAAATTAATCAATCAATCTATCAGCACTTTTTTTCTCCTAGGTTGCAAGTGCTTAAAATTATGACAATAATAAATAAATAAATTAGAAAATTATGGAAATATTGTGTAAGAGATACATTACAATGCAAAACGATAATAGTACTTAATTTAAAGGTTAGGATTAAACAACAAAGCAAAAAAAAAGCTTAGACTAGAGAAGATAAAAAGTTACAAAAAGTTACCTGTATAAAGGTGCATTTGTCTTTTTCTACAGGACAGATAGGTGGCTCAGTTGTCTCTGCCACTGGCATCATTTGCTCATGTCCATCCGCTCTTGAATGCTCCGACCTTAGTGAGGTAATACAGCAATGTCCAGTAAATGCCTTTGCACTGAATTTCATTTCTCTGGGTGTGTATGTGATCTCCAAAATCAATAGCATTTTGGCCCCTACTTGACTCTGACCTCAGTCTTTTAATAGTGTTTTGATATGCAGGCAAATTAATTCACCTTAATGGAGTACAGGGGGTCAATGGACTTTGATCCCATTTCGGCTAAAGGCTGTAAGGATTCCATTAGCTTACTGAGGTCCTGAATGGTTGTTTGTGTGTGTGTGTGTGTGTGTGTGTGCAATTGTCAAATTGTGCCAGGCAAACTCACTACTCTTCCCAGGACCCCTAAATGATCCCCCTGGGTTCAATCCATAGAAACTAATAGCTATATTATGCACAATTTCAAGATAGGACCTGTAACGTAAATTCATTATTTTGCCATTACCATGCCATCCTGCTATACAAATGTGTAAATATCCATCTTAAGCAGCTGAATTTGTCTACCTCAACTACTTCTATCACTCCCTTCAAATAAGCAATACAGGCTCAGCAGGCGAGCTAGATGGATTTCATAGGGAACTCATTGACATCCAAATAAATTCAAGTTTGGGTAAGCTTTTCAGACTGTGCAGTGAATCTAGCTCACTGCGCCCCATGCCTCTCTAGTCCATTTGTATTGATTCCAATCTCTCAGCCTTTTCCAATAAAGCTGGGTTCATGAGTTCATTATTACAAGAATGGAGGTGTAATTGGCTTTCAGGCATATAAGAGGCTATTTGCACTAATCTATCTGGTGGGAAGATGTTAATGGCCACTTTGAATGGCACAGTGTGAGCCAACTTTGCTCTGTGATCCTGTGGTTTTGGAGCTATCTGGTCAGTCAATAAGGACATAAAACAGATATACTGCAAAACCAAGGGTTTACTGACATGTTAAGGCAGTGTCATAGCATTTTTATCTGGTGAAAAGTGTTATTATTGATTTATTGCCAACAAATGACAGTCTTTAAAAAAGAGAGAAAAATATGTTCTCAGAAATTAACTAAAAGTGAACCCATAAAAATACAACGAAGGATCTTTTATTATATTTTACACTTTATTATTCATGTAGTCATATTGACATCAAGATCTCTTTTGCAAAAGAGACAATTTTTGCAACTACAATCAAAGACATCTCCTAAAAGGTCCAAAATTAAACATTTAAATTCCCATCCAGTGACATGACTTTCAAGTTTTAATAAATGAATTTAATTGATGCAAAGTGCTGGAAAGCATTCTTTCCAAATTCAGCATTTACGTATAGAGTATCAAGAGTTTGCAGGTCCTGGGATGTGGTCTGATGTACAGTAGTTTTGAGAAGCAATGTGATACACTGTAGAGAAGCAGCCTTAGTAGCCTACTTTTTCATGTAATACACAGTGATCAGTAGGATATTCGCTTAACCTACGTAAGTTAACTGACGTACAAAAATTAGTAATTTTAACCCAAACTATGATCTTTTCCTAAACCTAACTAAGTACTTTTGGTGCATGACCTAACCAAACTGCAATGTTTCACGTTAACAACATGCCGTTTCAAAATGGCAACGTTTTACAAGGCTAATAAGTACTTTTATTTTGATAGTCTAACTGGATGTTGCATATCAATTGTTGCTAACTTGACTGGACATTGCATATTTATTGTTGATAACTTGACCACAGAGCCCTAAACGTCAAAAAACAATGCTAAAAGGCTACACAGGGCATTAAAAAGTGACACCAAGGGGTCTTGACCAGTGGCTTGAATTGGAGAAGAGCCATGTTCATACAAGACTGTCTCATCTGCATAAAGATTAAGTCTCTGTTGGAGTAATTGTTTATGTTAATTGTAAATAATATAAGGAACCAAGAACAGAACCATTCATTTAAAGGGAAATTGATGTGACTATATTGCTGTGCTACAACATATTGAAATAATCATGCGTAAAGTGTTACAGTGGTAGCAGGAGAAAGTGCTGAGATCTCTACTGAGCGCTCTTTAGTTATACTCGTACCTCTGCTGGCTGGCATTGACAAAGTCAGAGTCTGAGCTCACACATTTGTAACATAAATGTATGAATTCATGGTATGTTAGGAAACTTTGAAATAAATGTCCCCCAAACAGCAGGCGGTACGATAACTAAATGTCTCAACAACCAACTCCTATTAACTTTTATTCCCATTGCTGACACAGTGTGGGCTTGAGCAAGATAGAAGCAACTTGGTGATTGCAGAGGCCAGCCAGCACTGCTCTACTTTCCACTTCTAACAGGCAAGATGGAGTCATTGAGAAAGATTACTGGCTTATCAGCAGAAGGGTATTTTTTGGCTGTGGGAAGGCGAGTGGGTTGGGTGTTTGAGGCAGGGGGAGGAGGAGTTATGGGTAGGTGGATGAGAGCACCAGTTGGGGGAGGCCCAGGCGGTTGTGGAGACTTCCTATGATGAAAAGGTCAGTGGCACCTGTAAATCTGAGCAGCTGGAAGAAGTACAGGAGTGGGGGAGGAAGAGGAAGGAGTTCAGCTACTCAGCCAGCTCTCCACTGCCCCTGGTGCTTAGCAAACACACACACACACACACACACACACATAAATATTTGTGTTATTATACTTGTGATGTCCTAATCAAGCTTAATTAAACCTTATTTGACTTCTAATCAGAGCCAAGAATGCAACTCTAAAACACCTAAAAAGTCAGAACCATCCAAAATGACTTCACAATAACGTTGCCACTGTAATAAAAAATTGTTGATATATTTCAATCAGCACCTCACACATACGCCCGGAAAACACTTCATACAAATGCAGGTGTAGATACATGTCTGCGTAACTCAGTCGTGTGTGTGTGTGTGTGTGTGTGCTGCCAGTGTGGATTTACTGTCCACCCTTCAGGGCAGCTGAATGGCGGTGCAGGGCAAAAAGGCCTGGTCAAGGCTGCTTCCTCCTCCAGCAACCCAAAAGGATATAGCCTGCTGACAGATACCTGCTCTGAGCTTACAGAACACTTCCTCCTCCAAAATATGTTCACGTTACATTTAGCTGACTCACTGTATCCAAAGTGACTTTATATAATAATAATATTAATATTTAATTAGGTTTAATTAGGAGTTTATTTATTTTTCTTCAATGAACACAAAAATCAAATCACTGTTTGAATCAACTGCCATTTTCTTGAAATTTTGACACTTGTATTGCTGAAAAAACTGCATTTGTAAAAAAAAAAAAAAAAGAATTACAGACAATTGGGAAAATGTTTCACTTTGTTTAGGACAAACAAAACTTAAGCCTAAATATGGGACCAAAGTATTTGTAGCCACCAGTAGCTGGCAGCTTGTTGTATTTCTAGTTGCTATATTTAATCCCTGGATTGTCCTCCATGTACAGACCAAGTGGTGGTCCAGAGTTAAAACACATTCTGAAGATACACCCGAGGACAACAGACCCTCTACATTTTCAGGTATCAGCTACAAAACAAAAATCCCTCCTGACCTTTTTCATTTTATGACACACAGCCCACACAGTATCCTGAAGTTGTCACTTATTATTATCTCTATTTTTTTGCTCTTGGTAATGCAATCCCCCCACATGCGTACAGTGTCATGATGCCTCATGTCTGTCAGCTCTGGTCGCTGTCACAGGAGCACATTGTTATTTTGGAAGTAGCATGTGTTTGTCTAACCAAGGCTCGGGTTTCCTGGTCTACCAGTGCAACTCCACTTGCTTTGGTCTGCAAAGGAGCCATGACGGATGGTGACCCCAGCAGCCGCCATGTGAACCACCCCGCAGCCCTCTTCACACATTCCTGTTCTTATTTATGAGGGCCAAGACGAACAAGATGTGTGTAGCACTGGTAGCTGCATTTAAGTGGTCAAATTTCAGTTGCTTGGATAAGGCTACTTTAAGTTGGAGCAGGTGTCAAGGTTAAATATTGCTGATGGGGCTGCAGGTTTTCCTGATCCAATTCAATGATGTGGACTGTTTTCACATGTAGGCCAAGACAGTAACGATCCTGCTTCAATCCTAGTTCAATTTAAACATCCATCAAAAAAGTCTAAGTCTCTAAAATGTAGACTGCAAGAACTTTTGTACTGGTGTTCTTATAAAAATAAAGTAGTAAAAAAGAAATAACGTCATAATGTATTGTTATCAGGATATCTAGGTTTTGTAGTGTACTTTGGCCACTTGAGTCAGATTGGTCAAGATAGAATCTTTACTCTGTAAGTGAACTTGAATCAGCCAAGTTATGCTTCATTTGATAATTGATAGAGCGGGTTAATTGCCTTGATCAAAGGTCAGGCAATTTAGTATTCTGAGGTTAGGCTGTAGGATTTGAATTAGATACGTCAAATGTTTATAAGATGAAAACCTAATGCAGTCATGGGACTCTGGCCAATTAAGAACATTAAGAATGTTTATTCTAATCGACAGTGATATCGGTTGCAGACATCCACATTAAGCCTGATGAATATTCATGAAATCGCTTCTCTGAGCCTATCGAGCGCATATTAATGTCAGAAACGTGTATCTGGAGTCCAGAGACGTGATCACATTTCCCACTAGCATCTATCCTAATATGCAGATGAATGCTCTTTTCAACCTAGCACGGGCCACGGAGGTACATTTGATATTTCATTCATGTGAACGACTGTGGAAAAAAGAACGACTGTGGAAAAAAGAAAGGAAAAGGAAATGGCTAAAATAAACAAAAATACCCACAATGCCCCAGTGTGAACTCTCCAAAGATTGTGCATAATTACCCTGCGGAGCACCTTACCTGCACACCTCTTGCCGCCTGTCAGCACTGCATACAGACACTCACAGGACCACAGGCACACACACACACACACACACACACACACTCACTCTCGCTCTCTTTCTTTTCCTTTCACATCCAAAGTCACATAACCCTCCCTTCTCTTTTCTGTCTCTCACACACACATACACACACACAAACACACACACACCAACACATTGTCCAACGCATCAGCAAAGAGCATTGCGGCTCTGCGGCCAACCACGGCGTTCACAGGGGAGAAATCTTCAGCTCATTTCTGACCCGGGCTGCCGAGGTGTTAATTGCCCTCCTGAGTTGGCAGAATTTTCAGGGTAAAAGGTGCTATCCTTGATGGATCAGCACTGTTGCCACCAGTGACTGATTCTTTGAACTTGGACGTGTACCGTGCATATCCTATATCTCATTAAAACATTGTGCAGGATGGGGAAAGAGGGGGTGTTAGGCAGGAACATGTGTGTAGATGGACCCATTTGTTTGCAAATGCCCACATAAGCCACGTTTTTATCTAACTGTGAAGTACATTAAAAACAACATTGAAATCTAAACATTAATATGTTTTTTAAAGTGAGTTTCCATCAGCAATGGATCAATTAACCCAAAAGGCTACCAGACAGAAACCTGAAGAAGATATTGACATGACAGTACCTGTAGAGACAAACTCTACCCCCAACCCTTTTTAACACTAACAATCAAAATGTTTCACTTTTTTGTGTGTTTTGTACCTACTGATTAAAATACACAAAGCAGACTAACTACAGTTTATTTTCATGCCTCGGCCCCTTGAAACTAACCCGTGGTTGTATGCTTCAACACTGCTTGACCCCAGGTTTGTTGGGTCTCAAATACTATAGTTTTCAGCAGTTTGATTTAATGCAAATAAACTTAACAATATCCAGCAGGTAAGCCCAACATAATGTGAAATTAAAGGGGCTTGAAGCTTATGTGTGTTTAAAGTCTTTTAATAAAGGGACAAATGATAGAATATTTACATTCTGTCATGTTTTTTGACTATGTTAAATGTTTGTTTTCTTCTTTCCAGGTTTTACTTTGATTCGGGTTAATCAATACAAAATGTAAGCGGAAACTTCTTCACCTGTTATCCCATTAAAATTCAAATTCAAATTAGCTTTATTGGCATGAATGTATAGTAACAATATTACCAAAGCTATATATAAAGTACATATGGACAATTAATTTCATACATTTCATTAGATAAGAAAATAAAACAGCAAAAGTTTGTGTGTTAATACAAAATAAAATAATAATAATAAAAAATATATAAAATATAAAAATTCCGTAAAAATAAATATAAAGAAAAGTAAATAAATAAAACACTAAGCGTGTGTGTGTGTGTGTTAAAACAAAAAAAGAATAAAGCCAGTTCGGGAGCTGTATCAACTAGATATACAGTGGTTGGGCTCACCTCTACGCATAGCACTGGAACCTTCCCTACTTTAGTTGCTATGGTCTTTAAAGATGATGATGATACACAGAGCAACTTTTAGAGCAATTGTGCAGGGCAACGTTGCCATCAGTGATAATGAGTAAAGATTACTACCGTAATCCCCTTCCCCCACCATTATGCCACCTGCCCCGCACCGCCCCTATCTGTTCAAAACATAGCCGGACTTGCCACTAGCAAGATTGCCCAGCAACATTGCTCAAAACGTTGCCCCGTGTATCATCAGCTTAAAGGGATACTATGCAATTCTGCAGAGAGTTTGTTGATAAACAAACTCATGAACGTGCATTGCTATGGTAACCAGTCCTACTCTGCTGAAATTTAGCAGAATCCACAGCATCTGCTGTCCGAGAGTTAGCCTCAATAAGAGGGCATGTTTCAGCAGTACTGTAGATGGTGTGACAACAAGCCTGTCAATATTTAAATATTTACTGAAGCAAAATACTTTTGTAAGCCTACATCTAAGACACAGAGTTTAGTTTATTTATCGGTAGGATTATCGAGAGGAAATTCAATAGTTACAATTAGTGAACAAACATCATCAAACGAACAATATGTGTAAGCACACAAACGCAGCATCCAAAACGCAACAGAGTAAAAAAGTAGCGAGTTATTTGAAATAGTTTGTACAAAATACATCGACTGATAAGAGCTGGGAAGCACAAGAGCGACTGATTATCTCCAGGGCCAAAGTCAGTGCTAACTTTGGGGCTAACCTCCGTCACTTTATTCAACAGTTAGCAGCAACACCGGGGAGCTCCTCTTTAGTCCTGAGAAGCTGCGGTGTTTATTCACCGGCCTCTGTAACTTCTACTGTACATTCACTGCTGAACAAGCCTTATTGCTGACCCATTTCTCTCTATTCACCGGGGCACCGTTCACACACATCTCCGTCTATTTCTCCTCTACCACACACACATACTGACCGCTGCAGCAAAGCTAGCAAAGCTAACCAGCTGGGATCATCACAAACATGACAACAGACAGAAAAGACTGTAATACTAAACCTGTCGTTTATGTGGAACAGCAAAGCTAGCGTTAGCCTACTCACCTGTCCAGCAGAAATAGAGCAACCTCAGCATCTGTTTTCAGTCCTTTCAAACCTTGTAGATTTATCCAGCATTGAAACCCCTCACAGATGTTAACACAGGTCTTCCCCTGGCCTGGTCATATAACTTGTTTCACAATTAATAATAATAATAATAATCTTTATTTGTAGAGCACTTTTCAAAAACAAGTTACAAAGTACTTTAACAAGTGTAAAGACAATAATACCTAAAAGACAATAATACAAAAACAATACAAGATAAAAGCAAGAAAACATTGAAAAGACTAAAATACACGTTTAAGATAAATATAAAATTAGTAAAATAGAATAAAATAAAAGGGATAAAATAAAGTCAAATAAGATCAGGAAAGGCTCTCCTATAAAAGTATGTTTTAAGAAGGGACTTAAAGAGTTCACTGACTCAGCCGACCTGATTTCCTCGGGCAGGCTGTTCCAGAGTCTCGGGCCCTGACTGCAAACGCTCTGTCCCCTTTAGTTTTCAGTCGAGACTCTGGAACAGACAACAGACCTCTGCCCGAGGATCTCAAGGTACGTGCTGGTGCGTATGGGACTAAAAGGTCAGAAATATAACAAGGCGAGAGGCCATGAAGAGCTTTAAAAGTGATCAATAAAATTTTTAAGTTAATTCTAAAACATACTGGGAGCCAGTGTAATGAAGCTAAAATAGGGGTTTTGTGGTCATATTTCTTTGTTCTGGTTAAAAGCCTGGCAGCTGAGTTCTGGACAGTCTGGAGTCGATCAATAGATTTTTGGGTTAAACAAGTTAAAAGGCTATTGCAATAATCCAGGCGTGATGAGATGAAGGCGTGTAAAATGGTCTCAGTGTCCTTAAAAGTTAACATAGATCGAATTTTTGCTATATTTCTAAGTTGATAAAAACATGATTGAACAAGCTTTGTGGTGTGCTGCTTGAAATTTAAATTACTATCAAACCAGACACCAAGGTTCTTTGCAACAGGCTTAATGTGATTTACTAGGGAACCAGCAGATGGCAGTATTTGTTTTGCCATCTGCTGGGACCCAATGACCAGGATTTCTGTTTTGTCTGAGTTCAGCTGGAGGAAATTATTTGACATCCATTTTTTAACTTCACAAAGGCAGTCGGTAAGTGAACTCAGCATTCCAGGGTCTTTGGATCTGACGGACAAGTACATTTGTGTGTCATCAGCATAAATATGAAAAGAAATACCATGTTTATGGATACAATGTCCAAGGGGAAGCAGATACAAGGAAAACAAAATGAGTCCTAAGACCGACCCCTGAGGCACACCATATTTAACTGGACAGAATGAAGAGACATAGTTGTTTACAGACACGCAAAACTTCCTATTTGACAGGTAGGATGAAAACCATTCTAGGGCCGTACCAGAGATCCCCACCCAGTGCCTCAGTCTGTCTAACATGATGTTGTGATCAATGGTGTCAAAAGCAGTGCTAAGGTCCAGGAGTACCAGGACTGAGCACATACCTTCATCAGCAGACATTAAAAGGTCATTGGTGACTTTAAGCAGGGCAGTCTCAGTGTTATGGTACTTCCTGAAACCAGACTGAAACTTTTCAAATAATTTGTTATTTTCCAGTACAGTGAGCAGCTGTTTGGACACAATTCTTTCTAGAATCTTTGCAATAAAAGGCAGTTTTGAAATTGGTCTAATAAAAAGTCCCACATGGACTATCACTCATGGACGGGAGCGATGGCATTAGGTCCTGGAGTTTTTTTTAAATGTCAGCCAGGGTGGCACCGGGGAAGCAGTGAGTGGTAGCATTAAAGAAACGGATGTTTCTGGTTATGGAGTCACCAATTATTAGTGTGGTTGGGGAGAAAAGGGGATGAGGAGATGCCGGTTGTGGGGTTCCAGAGTAGGACTGAGCAGAATCTGCTTCAACACTGCGTGCGGACTGAGGATGGAGTGTGTGAGCTGCCGAGTGTTGTGTTGGAGTGGAAGTAACAGACCTGAGAGAAGGGCTACCCGATGGTGCAGGGTAGGGACGGCCTCCGGAGCATCTGAGCACAGCCTCCTTCAGGATCCTACGTCGGGAAGCGGAGGTTTTTGACTGTGATGACGGCCACCGATCAGGCCCAGCGGCAGACTGGCGGCCCAGCCGATCACCGTTTGCCGCTAGTGCAGGAGATGTAGCCAGTGGAGGAGATACAACAGTGTTGGCAGGCACTACCCGCCGAAAGGAAAACCCGTATCAGAGAGACTCGAAGCCGCAGGTTCATCCGCTGGATGGACCGGAGTGTCGTCAGACAGGGCTGCATAGCGGTTGGAGAGGCCGATGTACGGAGGAGATGCAGCCCCGTCCAAGCTTCTCTTGCAGTCATGGACCACCACTTCAGCCCAGGTTGACTGATGCTTCGGTGTCGAGTAGGAGGAAAGCTTTGGAAGGGTAGAGGGGTCCCATAGCACGGTGTCCTGGATGTTAGCGGAAAAATCTGTTTGGCTTGTACTGAAGCCACATCCATAAAGCCAGTCAGCAGGGAATCTTTCTCTTTGAGTTCCTCTGAAAGTCTTATCTTCCATAAGGTCAGCAATCTTTTTGTTCGCTTTCTTAAGGAGTGTGCAGTCCTCATGGGGCAGAGTTATCTCGGCTAGCATAACGTTAGTCGCCAGAGCTTTGTTGTGATCAGTAGCGTTGATAGGGTTTTTACGGTCATCTAGCTTAAAATCCATGTCGGATGACTAAAATCCTTAACCCACGTAAAACTTAAGTTAAATAAAAAGGATGTAAAAAATGTAACGAAAAAGTGTGGATTAAAACTGGATAAGAGTCAGGTTTAAGATGGAGCTTCCGACAGGTAGCTACAGACGCCAATGCATGCCAATTCCTCAGACCTTTCCCTCTTTGGCTGTTTCTCAGTCATCTTCACAGCTAAAGTCCCGTAATGAGTCCAGCATGTTCGAATGTACGGCTGTTTGTTTGTACATTCTCTCTCCCACTGCTTTGAGCGCGCCACCGCCACGTACTGCTTGCTCCGTGCAGCTTTGTTTGACCCATCGGCTGTGTAGAAAAAACTGATTTTTTTTTTCAGAGCATACAAAAAACAGAGAGCTACCGACCCATGTGGAAATATTCCCAGAATTTAACAAAAAGTGTATTGGATAAGAATTGCAAAGTACCCCTTTAATACAGTTTAACTAACAAAAAGTATAAAACCAAGATAAGGAGAAAACTTTAAATACTTAAGTGAACATTTTCAGGAAACCTTAAGGGGAAGACTTAAGGGTGTTTTGTGCACCGGTTTTACTTTAAGGAAACCTTAACTCGGACTTCAAGGAAAATCTTAACGTAAGATGTTTTGTGCAACCATCCCTTCCCCCGGAGTGTCTGAGTGGTGTCCTGGAAGGGATTCAGTCTAGGGATTAGCACCACTCTATAGAACAGAGTGGTGCTATAGAGTGCTATAGACAGAATCAAAGTTATTGGACCTCTGTTCTAGTCGGCTTGGATTGGCCATAACAAGCACTGTGTTCAAGCATAAGGTCATTCATAAATGTACCAGAACACCTTAGGCCAAAGATCGATGATCGATTTTGTGGTCATATGATGAGACCTGCCGCAGTATGTCTGGGACACTGGGGTGAAGAGAGGGAGGCTGCCTGACAAACCTGATAAGCCCAGAAGTGTATTTAGACTGAACTGGGAATGTTTAATGGAAAGGGAGTATGGACTACCAGGGCCATATACTATGAGTCTGAGTCTGGCATCTGGTCAAAAATTCATAGACAGCATCTCAACGCACAGTGGGGGTGAGGATAGTGTCTGGTTAAACCACTTGAGCATCAACGCCTTAAAATGCAAATGGGAAATCGATGGATGATCCTAGTATTTTGTCACCCTATCCATGCTACACACCTCAGTAAAGCCAGGAGGCTCAGCTAGCATCTCAAACCGACCATTTTTATCCACACCAAACACACATCAAACACCAAGCATCTAAATGAACTTATATCACAACATAAATCACTCTGTAATCACTGTACATGGCTGCAGTTATTGCCTTCCAGGTATCTCTCTTCTCATCCTATACCGCAGTCCGACCACTCAAAAGAAAGCTCAGCTCCAGCTCTGATCAGCTGTGTAATCATATCACTCAAATAACAAAACTCACAGAGTTGTTAGCCAGATAATAATAACAAATAACTCACCATTATACATTTACAGTTACAATTGCTGCAGAGGCCATGCAATCCACCATTTTCAAGCAGAGTACTGCTTCAAAACAATGTTCAAGAATGAGCCATCTCAAACAGTCGGTGACATATCTCACATGGTCAAGAATGAGATACGGATACAAGCAGCCAAAATGGGTGGTTGGGCTCAGCCTTATGGTGCTTTCAGACCAAAGGCAAATTTAATCCTCATGACGCTTTCCTCGCGTGAGTACGTTCGCTGCAAGTGTTCACACACAACGCGAGAAGGCTATTGGAACCTGCGAAAATTTGCACGATTTGGAAATTTTCAACTCACGCAAAGGCCTGCAGGAAATTGCAGCTCTACGCGTCTTTGCATTGACTTTGTATGTAAACTCACTGCCCTGAACGCTTGCTTCGCTTTTGGTCTGAAAGCACAGTTAGAGACAGAGTGAGGAGCTCCAACATCTGGAAAAAGCTCTTAGTATAGCTGATGCTCCTTCACGTCTAAATGAGCTAAAGGGGTTCAGACATCTTATTAGGATGCCTCCTGGGCACCTTCCTTTGGAGGTTTCCAGGCACATGGGATGAGACCCCGTGGTAGACCCAGAACTCTCTCTACATATCTCATCTAACCCAATCCAAAATAAATGGAAGAAAGAAGATGGATGGATGGATGGATGGATATGTTTAGCAGCAAGTGTGATGTTCTTGCAAGACTGTGTGGTGATGTATTTGCATTTGTGCATTTCTGAGTATGTTGAACATTAATATGTTCTTGTGTGTATGCACAGACGTAACATTTGATCAACTCATTCACACCATGTGCCCATGTCTGCACAACTCAAAAGGAAATCACTGAGGCCATAAACAACTGTATCTGAAACACATACCACACACACAGTGTTCCCCAGTCCACATTGGAAAGTAGTCTAATAATAACCAACATATTACACATTCTAGGGTGGCACGGTGGTGCAGTGGTTAGGGCTGTTGCCTCACAGCAAGAATGTTGCGTGTTCAAAACCCCTTTCTGTGTGGAGTTTGCATGTTCTCTCCGGTTGCTCCGGCTTCCTCCCACCGTCCAAAGCCTTGCGGCCTAGGTTGACCCTAAATTGTCCTTAGGTGTGAGTGTGACTGGTTGTTTGTCTATGTGTGGCCCTGCAATGGATTGGCGACCTGTCTAGGGTGTACCCCGCCTTTCTCCCGATGTCAGCTGGGATTGGCTCAAGCCCCCGCGACCCTGTACACAGGATAAGCGGTTGACGATGGATGGATGGATATTACACATTCTGCCTGCCTTTGTATGTTCATTGCAAATACTTGAACAGTTCATATCCAACCAAACTTTATCTTTGTTCTTTTTTTCTTAAATTAAATATGTTCAAACCTTTATTGGCAATACGTTTAGACAGATTGTGCTAATGAATCTATTTGATAGCACAGGGTTGTCAATGTGTACTGGATGATTTAGTTGGATCAAATGATCATTTAATGTAACACGTCATGTTATCTACAAGCATCATACAGTTGAGGTCAAGACCAGCAACTAGACTAATTAAACTGTCAGTTAATAGATCTTGCTTTTCTAGAGGTCAGGCTCAGCTAAAGAGCAGCAGCCCCTGGAAACTTTAACAGGATGACAAAGACTGGTTAAATCTTAGCAACTTTATAACCCAAGCTAATATAGTGTGAAATTTTTTAGAATATTTCCACATTATATTAGCTTGATAAAAACACTTACTTTCAGATTGCCATTCATGAATATTGTGGATTATTTACCCGATTTAACAATTTGAATGGGTGTATCCAAACCGTGGTCAGCAGTGACATTTGACAGTGTTCAGCACTGGGAATTTACAGATGGAGCCACACACACCTTACACATGTCCAACACATCTGCACAATGCACCAACATACAAACAGATGTTATCATGCATATATATGTAAAAACACAAATCCCACATACACACAAATATAGAAACAGACAGACAGATGCACAGCTATTTGCATCCATACACCCAGACACACACTCAGGATTAACATAACATTTTGCATGGGCTGTATTATACACAATGTTTGCCAAAGCCATTCAATATTCTAGAAGAAAACCTGATATCTTTCAGAACCGCACATATATTTTATGCTCAACTTAATCATTGCTTCAATAAAAATACATACTCCACATTTTGAGCTTCAGTTTAACATTTTATAAAAACTCACAGAAACCAAAGAGTGACAACCTTTAATTTAGTTAGACATAAGAATAAAGTCCAGATGTAAAAAGTCTCAAATGTTTGCAGAAATTCTTTCCCAGGACTGATGTCAAATATTAACCTTCCTGTATTTTTTCCTTTCCTTTTTTTCTTATTCCAACTTAAGCTTCTTTTCTCAGTTTGACAGGAATCCCAGCCTGAACCTTGGACTGAATATACAGAAATATTTGGTAATAAACCTTTTACTTCTTTGAAATGATCAAATATTTATTTTTATTATTTCACATAAAATATCTATTGATTAAACAATGTGAAATGACAGCATTAAATGTAACCAACCATGTGCTTTGTCGACACAAATTGTTTTGAGTATCAAGCCGTCAACATTTAAATAGTATATAGTTAGAGGTGGAAGCATATGCTTTTCATGCTCTAGCAAACATGATTAATAACTGTGCTCAGCTATTTACATTGAAGAGTTATGAATTATTATTGAACACCAGTGTTGCCAAATGGTGTTGTTGAAATATTCAAAGATGATACATTCACTCAACATTGAGACACATTCATACAAAATGCATTCAACATTCATTCTGGCCTTGAGGATACTTTTTGTCTAATACGATTGATTTAAGTGAGAAATTAATCCATCGATGCACCCAAGCTTAGCAAAACATGAAAAATTGACAGAAGACATTTGTAGCCTGACAGAAAAATGAAGATTTAATTGGGTGTAATTGTCTAGTCAGAATCATTTAATCCACCACCAGGGTCTAGTCCAGTTGTTATGAGTGATGCTTTGCTGTATTGCATCTTGTTTTAAATGAAGCCCTAAATCACCTCATGATCACCTTTTCTTTCTCAGTTGTCATTAGTTAATTTCTTACACACTATTTACTCATTTTTGAAAGACAACATACTATTTGCATTGAAGATTTTTATAGATTTTAAGAAAGAAACATATAAGAACTCCCATTAATTGGATAGGTTGACATCACAGTAGTTTAATTTGGAATAAAATGGTTCTTAAAAAGATTCTTCACCTTATTTAATATGTTGTTCATCACTGTCCACAGGAGACAACACACACACAAGCACACAGAATACATACGTACATCACACACTCACATACAAACGTGGGAAAAAGACAGAGACAGAATGTGAATGCAGGTAGACGGCAGCCTCTCTCTCTCTCACACACATGCACCTACACACACGCAGCAGGGGGCCTGTGTGAACTGGGGCAGATATATGGCTTCAAGTCCACTCCCAGGCTTTGTGGGCTTTGGGGACTTCAGTTACTTGTTTCCAGGCCCTGTTTCTCCCCTGTCACCAGTAAAAATAGGGAAGGGTTCAGTAAAACACCTGTTCTACACATCTAGTAAGCAGCGGCACTACACGGGTCAGCTATTACAACAATGTTGAGAAAGAAGTCTATCGGGGACTATGGACAAATTTGCTTGTTCCTCCGATTCTGGTGTAGATCTGTATGTAAAAAAGTAGCTACCTTCTCCTACGTTTTGCTACTTTTTTTTCTTCATCTCATTAAAGTGCTGCTCTGGTGGATGTATTTGTTTATATATTGTAACAGTGATTCAATCAGCCAGTCATGAACACTTTGATATAACTTGTGTTTCTGTAATCACTTGGTGTCTGATTGGGTCTTTTTTGAGAAATATCTTCAGCTGGATTGGAAACAATACATTTAATGCTTACACACTTGGGTACTTCATGGATGCTAACAGAAACAAACTTAATCAACAGAAAATCCCAGGAAATATATGTTTCGGTACTGGCAACACTGTTTCAAGTTCTTTTTGTGTTACGTGCAGGACAGACACATGGCATATTATCACTCTGAAATGTCTTTGTATCACAAAAAGTGCTTAAAAGTAAAGAAAATGTGACACAAGGAGGAGAAATGTAAAATCTGGGGAAAGTCTGGTGGAAAAAAAGATATATTAAAAAGTGTGGCTGTAAAAAAACCCAACCTCAAAGGAAGTTAAGCACCTGCAGTATAAGAGATAAAAATAAGTATAACATAAAGACCATGTACAACCAAAAATAAACACATAGCCTGTCAAATTTACATTTTAGGAGCTTTCAGGAGTCCATGCCACCTAATAAACATCTCAGCACAGTGAAGTATGTGTTAACAGACTCATTATGGGCTAAGTGTTAAACTGACTTATGTATGGTAACAATGGCATTCCTGCAATTTATACTGCCTTAACTGTTTAAGTTCAAAATAGAAGAAGACATACAGGGGGATGATTTAGGAAAACTGATAACTTGAGAGAGAAGCTGAAGCTGTTTATCATTATTACAGATACATATTTAATGTAAATAGTTTGTTGAGAAAGAGTTTTCAAAAGTTTTCAAATTGAAGAAGATTTTTTATCAACAAAAGCAATTGATACACAGGTTATGAGATTTACACTGATCATGACAATAAAGAAAGTTAAGAACTCAGATCATTATTGGAAACAATAAGTATTGCTTAAGTCATAGTCAGATTTTTTTTCAAATTTTATTAAATGAACACACAGTGAAAATATAATGACAAAAGCACAGCCCAAAACAAAAACTGGTGTAAGGGAGACTGATAACCTGCCTGTCCTTTACCAACACAATACTGCCATCTAATGACCGACAGACCACATACACTACATAACGTACACTGGACATTATTATTCTGACAGTTCCCATTCAAAATAACCCACATGTACATATATATGGTCAGACTGCAACAATATTAAAGGTGCACAACATTTGAGTAGCACTCCACACCATTTTGTAAGAGGTCATATAAAAATCTTCATAAATATGTTAAAGTTATGACTCAGTTTTGACACATTTACAAAAATATAGTAGTATAGTCTAAAAGTATTCAGTTTCTGTCAGAACTGAACATAAATGTTTGTGTAAACAAAAGTTTCTCAAAAGAAGGTCTCAGTTGAGTAAGTACAACTCATTGGTTTGTTGGTTTGAGTAACTGTAAACGTAGGCCATCAAAATCTTCATCATTTTAATCTTATTACAAAATGCCTTTAAAATCTACATTAAATCTAAATAATAATACCAAAGCAATAATGGTATGGTGAACTATGATAGGTGCATCATATTTATGTATTTAGCTAAAATTTTGTAATAACTCATGTCATTAAAATGAGGCACACAGTGCCCTTTAAACCAATTAAAAACATTACAAGTTAAAAGTAATGACATATCTATATTTACTTTGACAGCATGGTGGTGTTAGGTTTTAAATATCTGATGGGGCTTATATCTGCAGATTGAATGAACATATTGACATTTCATATAAAAATGCCGTAATTCTCCCTTTTTAAAATCTTCCTCTGCTTACAACATGACCTTTACTGTAGTGAGCTTATCACATTTCAGAGCAGAGTCTCCTCCTTCCGAGTCAACAAAAAGGACTCTTTCCCAAATACAATCCTCAGAAGCGGTTTCAGCTGGACTCTTCTATATTTATTTGATCACATTTGGGACGGGGGCTATTAGCGAAAGGCATGTGTCATCCCAACTGACTAAAAAAATAGATAGAAGTCCAGAAGTTTAATAAGCATTAGATCGGGCAAATGTTTTATTTTCTAATCTATTAATTTGTATAACACTTAGAAAAGACACTCAAAGGCATTTGAAAGAAAAACTATTTAGAATAAGGATATATAGACAAATATCCTTCAGTTGAAGGGAATAATAAATTCCAATGAGCTAAGATTGCATTAAATGTCAATGCAATAACACTAGTGGAACAACATCAGGCCACTGAAGCCAAACCAATAATAAATTCCATCTGAAAACAGATTTTGCAGCCTGCACCACTGATTATTAAGTATAGGCCTAAACAATATACAAATGCCGTTCTCTGTAAAGCCTCACTACAATTAACCAGGAACAAAATAAAACTCAGACAATTAAACACAAATGACAAATGCTACAGATACATATCATACACACATGTCACAGCAACGAGAACTGCACAGTTTTTACACACCACATAACACACGTGATGGTTGTAGGCTACTCACCTGTTGGAACGCCACTGTAAGTCTTGTGCACTGCAAAGTCCTCAACAATCTGCTCTAGTGTAAACTTCTTTGCTTGAGCATTCCCAGTTCAGATGATACTCAGTCCTCTCAACCTGTCTAATCTATAGATTTAGGTATTCATATTGGTTAGGTTTAAGGAAAGATCACAGTTTGCGTTGACTTAAGTACTTTGTTACGGTTAAGGAAACATTATGATTTTAGAATCACTACCAAAGTTATGGGACTTCATGGTTACAATTATGAACACTTGGTAAGTGTATGGAATGATTCTGGTCATGCTTTTAAAAATGATATATTTTTACTGTTGGTGTGAAACAGGAAATAAACTCGTATCAAAGTCTGGCTGGTAGACTGGATAATGCATGGCCAGCTGGTTGACTGCAGGAGTTGACTGCTTGTATTCAGGGGCGCTGTGTTGACTTGTGCCACAGAAGAAGACAAGATGAAAACCCACAAATGATGTCTGCTGGAAGTCTGTGAAGATTCTCAGTCATCCAGGTCATAGTTAACCAAAGAAGGTTAAAGTCAAGGGCAGCTGGACTTGGTTGAAGATACTAGAAGGACTTCTTCAGTTCTGACTGACTGGTTGGGACCCCCAAAGACCGCACCCTCAAGAACAAGAAAAGCAATCTAGGTTATCCAACAAAGGTTAAAATCAAGGGCAACTGGACTTAGTTGAAGATACTGGAAGACGTTTCGTCCCTCATCCAAAGGACTTCTTCAGTTCTGACTGACTGGCAGGGAAACTTAGCTATTTAACCTCAGTGGGGTCGTTGGCCCGGGTCATCAATACCGCTGGTTCGTTAGTGTTCTTGGTTGCTGTGACGATAGTCGTTACAGTCGTTAAGACTACCGGTGGCCAAGACTGAACGACCATCGTTGGTATCTTCAACTGAGGCCAATAGGTTACGTTTGTTGAGTTTCCTGGGAAGTGATGAAAGGACAGCATTGTAAGTGGGGGATAAGTGGTGGCGTAGACCCCCTCCCCTGTTCAATGGCGGCTTCTCAACCCTGGTGTAGATGGCTTCCTTGACACCTCTTTCAAACCATCCATCTTCTCTGTCTAAAATGTGCACCTGGTGGTCCTCAAACGAGTGTCCTCTGTCCTTCAGATGTAAGTAGACTGCAGACTCTTGACCTGAGGAGTTGGCCCTTCTGTGTTGAGCCATGCGTTTGTGTAGTGGTTGTTTAGTCTCCCCAATATACAGGTCTGTGCATTCCTCACCGCATTGAACCAGTAAATGGGACTATGGCAACTGAGTGGCACCAGGATGCATGGAAACAAGCTGCTAACTAGCTGGGAAAGAGACACAAGGCTAACTGACAGAGATGCAGGAGCAGGTTAGGAAACAGGGAAAAGGCTAACTACTTTAGGTAGCTGTGACTAATTAGCTTCCTGCCTGTGCCCAGTTGAGTGGAGTTGCAGGTGGAAGGCTAGCCATCCAGAACTGACAAACATCCAGCCGAGCTGCTGCTGTTTCATGGAGGTGCAAGATGGCTTCAATGAAGCACTAGTTGACACCAAACATATACTGGATAGCAGCTAACCGCAACTGCAAGATATCAAGCAGACACTAGGAAACGCATAGCGAGAGCTTAATGTGGACTAGTGTTGATCTGCACAGAGTCACTCTGCATTCCAGAAATTTTGCCCTGCCTCTGGAAAATTGACCTGTAACTATCCTGCAAGTATAACCAGGCCTAAAATGACCCAAACAGCAAAGCAAGCCAAAATATTCAATAGCACACACAAACAATAAGTCCCAAATAATATCTGTTCCATAGTGCAAAATGTGAAGCAGAGTCACATGTGACATGTTGTGTGTTTCTTTCTTCTCTCAGAATTTGTTTTCTGTGCTGATCCAAACTCATCAACTATTGCATCCCATTTTCTTTACATTAGCATGTTGTACAGAAACTGTCTTGCTTTGTGACTATGTATAGGAAATAATAACTTAAAATGTGTTTTTATCCTTGATTTACATTTTATGTCTTATAAGTCACTGGTGAGGCAGAAACCTAAACCATCTGCTGTCCCACAGTTGTTAAACAATCACTCAGTTAAAGTAGGAAAAATAGCCCCTCTCTATTTGGAAACGTTCTTGCACTGTGAGGTATTGTGTTCACTGTCGCAATTCAGGTAAAGGAAAAGCAGGGACAGACTTAGGAGTTGATTCCTGGTAGTTTATTGCACAGCTGCCACACAACAACTATATTGCAGGAAACGTAAATACAGTGAGTGCACAAGCACATACAGGCAAATATGAACATATATATAGGCGAAACTCCGATACCAATTGTCCCCAGCCATTGTGAACCTTTAGCTGTTAATAAAAAGTATTATTCAATCAGGCCAACTCACTAACACAGGGACACGACACACACATACACACACAAATGGCCACAAATGAGGAAAGTGACACAGATGGGCCAGAGTTGCGGGTCGCTGGAAGGTCAGCCACTCAGTGGACATCCCTCCTCTTCGCACTCATCTCCTCATCCTTTTCAGCAAATTTCACATTAATTAAATGTAGATTTGCAGTTATAAAAAAGACAGGTTATAGGGTGATAAAAAACATGAAGGAAGGTGTGATTTGAAAAAAATATCAAGGGACTCATAAAAACATCAATGCCAGCAGACAATCACCTCCATCTTCGTGTATTATGACTCACAATTTTTTACTTAAGTATTATATTTAATTCACATTTATTAAGTAGACTTTAAAACCCCCTGACTATAAATGTGGCTCGTCAGTACAACTGATGTCTGTATGCTTGCTGCAATCAGCACCAGCTCTACTCTCCTGCAACTCATCCCCTAGCCTCCTTCTCAACTCTGTCTGGCAGCTGGGTCCTAAGGGAGCTTGGCCACCCATTGGGGACCCATCAGGGGTGTGGGGTGGTGGGCGAGCAGGGAGACAAACAGCGGCAGGTCAAAACACTTTGTGGCCGAGGAGGGCTATCATTTACTGTAATTCAGGTCCCTGTCAGGCTGAAGGAGAGGGAAGGTGAAGTGGCGTGGCGCACCCTGGCTTTCATCTGTCTTCCCCCCACCCCCACCTATCATAGACAGTGGTTGGCTGGCTGGTGGCTGTTGAGTGGGAGAATGGGTACTGGAGGAGATATTACAGTTTCAGTAAGGCATATCTGTTTTGCTGTAGCTGAGCATTGTTCTGTCATTTTACCTTCAAAGAAGTCCATTGACAGACTTATTCCTTACCATGAGTGAGCAGGTAGGAGTTCAGTGCCTTGCTCAAGGATACTTTGACACGACATGTGACTACTAATTGGATTCTGACCACTTTACATTTTAGGTACTTTATGATGCTTTTATCACCAGCATTGAATGCATTGAAAACCCTTAACAGTATGCTTCAGGAATGACAAACAGAGATTGGGTTTTGGGGTGGTCAAACCTGGGATCTGGCAGTTACAGAGCAGTTTCTCAGGCCTCAGAGGATTCATTGTCAGTCCTTATGTTAGTGATAAACCTCTTCTGTTCATCAATGACAACAAGACAAATTTTGTTATGTTTCTGTCTCTGCATTCCTCCTCTAGTCTATGTCTCAGTTATGTATTTAAGAAAATAAATCTGTTCAGGAAATTTTCACTATGAATAAATGTAAGCAGCATTATTAATTGTTTTCATACAATTGGGGGATTTAATATTATGTTGTAAACTACTCAATTAACATAAAAAATTATGACTCCTTTGATATCTAGCTTCCAACAAAAGAACGTAATCTCTCACTATCAAAGTTATGAGTCCCTGCTTGCAAAACAGTCTCTGACTAATTCATGCCGGGCTGCAATATTTTCCAAAACTGGATTTATTCCCATTGGACTGAAGACCTTGGACTTGGAAGCTGCTACGATGAAATGTGTCACTAGAGGACAGCATCTTCCTCTTTAACATTCACCAGACCAAAGGAAACGCCCTTACAGTCAGAGGCCATCGGACCGCTTTCATTTTTTGCACATTGTCTGAGTGGACATTTACATTGACAAAAAGAGAGAAACATGCTTAATCCATATACCCAAAACTGGCCTCTCCTCCAGAGATCATCTGTTTTTAAAATACATAGATAATGCATTATCTTGGAGTGGTGTAGAATGAGACAGCAAGGACTTAGTGCCTTGTGTATGGAGAGTTCCAGTGGTTCTCATTAGCGGTTATAAAACAATTAAAATCACAATTGCATGATTATGAAAGAAGTTTCCGGGCACTGTGCAATTAATGCTGATGTTCAGGTCATTGTCTATAATTGCATAAAATCAGGATGTGTCACTGTCAGAAAATGAATGTTAATGATTGGTTGTTGTAGTAACACCTACACTGTTATTTATTGGATGAAGGTAATATGAAACTAATGGCATTGCAGGTTTGCCTTTATGAATGCAGAGACATCTGATGTAATTATCCTTTTGTGCAACTAAACTAGGAGGAGCACCAACATGAAAAGCTGGCTTTAATGTCAAAAGAAATAGGGTGATAGTGCTGTACTGTAGGTATGTTGGTTATAAAAAAGGAATGTACATTTGCACACATACAGACCATGGATGGGCAATTATATTGAAGCATCAACACAAAGAAACAAATACCCCCAACACAACAATATGAAGGCTGCATCAAATTACTGTTCAAATCTCATCTCGGTTGACCTGTTTTTGAAACAGGCCTAATCTGAATGCATGATGGCATTAATGAGCTGTATGTTGAATTTATCGTCATTCCACAAGGGGGCGATGTTGGTCGCAGTTTGGAAATTTGTGATTTTTTTAACCCCCACCCTCCCACCAAATCAACACTTCATTAAATACAGCTTCACACAACCCTCATACCAAATCAGTTACTGTTGAGACCATGGCCTTTGTCTGAATCCCACAATTTTGCAACACAATTCTAGACACAACACAAATCACTCCTGCCGCATACTCCTCGACTGGTTTTGTCAGTCGTCAAGCACGTAAGGTCTGTAGATAAACCAACACGTTCCCGCCCCAAAAATAAGCCCTCTATGTCTCCGGCTTTGAAATGAGATCTTAAAAACAAGAGCTTGGCCCAGCCACACTCTCTAATTAGAGAGGCCCACAGATGCCTGCATGCTCCCACACACACACACACACACACAAACCATTCATGCACACACACACACACAAATTATAGAAAGACCAGAGAGATCAAAGGAAATAACACAGTGCAGTAGTTTGTGTATTTACAACACCCCTTCAAAAAAAATGACAAGTAGCAAGTGTTCCTTTTTTTCATGGTGAACTGATGCCGCTTGTGCGCTGAATGCCATGAATGCTGCCTCTCCCAGATATTATTGGCACACCCATTGGTTTCTGTGTGCGTGAATGAGCTGGCTGTCATTTTCTATCTATGCGCTTTTTCAGTAATGTGTCACATGATCAGCGAGGCAGCCCTAGCCAGCCTTTATCATGCTAATGTTTTTCAATTTCCCCCCACAAAGAGCATACATAGCTCATACAAAAGATGGCTTCAGACGGGCCCGTAACTCTCTGTCTCTGTCTCTCTCTCTCAAACACACCCGCAATACACAGTGAGACTGACAGAGTCCCATTTCAGTGGCCAGATACAGCCATTTCTTGTCTGATGCACACACTATTGCATTGAGATTCACGCACAGACTACACGAGAAACACACTTGCTCGCACGTACACAAACATGACCCTGCATGCGTTTGCACGCTCCCAGAGAAAAACACACTAATGCACAAATGCACATGCTTGTACTCATCCTCACAGCTGGTCGGCCCTCTGAATGCGAGCAAGTGGATCTTATCACTGGTACTTATGTGCACACACACACACACACACACACACACACACACACACACACATACAGCACAAAGAGGCCTCTCCATATCCTATTCCGTCACAACCAACCCTTTTCTTACTTTCCTTTGTTCCTTTCTCTCTCTCTTTCTTTCTTTCTTTCTTTCCTCCTTTCTTTCTCGATCGTTCTACCTCTCCTCTCTCAGCTGGCTGTCCTTGTTCACTCCCCAAATAACCACATCCTCTCAGCATGTTAACAAAGAAGCCCAATCAAGAGATAAATGTCTGGGTTTGTCTTTTTATTCTGTCTCTTTCTCTCATTCTCTACCCCCCTCCGTCGAACAAACAACATTTAGCCATTTATTCTTGTAATTCCACCAGTACACAGTCGATACATTAAAACATTATCTCGGCAATTAACACTGCGCGCGGCTCAGTTGCAAAAGCGCTGAACCAAGTAAGTGAGGTTTGGGAATCTGCTAGTATTGGGAATAGAGTACAATCATATGCATGTTCTGCATGAGTGAAGCAGTGATATGTTTGCATTTCATGTTGATTTTAGCATCATTAAATGTCTTAATTAGTATTTAATGTGTCATATTACAAACTGAGATATCCACCCTTTGGAAATCTTTTCTATTTACCAAAGGATTGACAAGACTAAATTAAACGAGGGAGCAATTACTTATAGTAACACTCTCCTGGATATATTCAGTTGTAATATATTTGTTTTAAAACATATTAAAGTGGTGATTTCATTGTGCATAGTGCGCAGTCTGTCGATTGGAAAGGTGAATGATAGTTGTCCAATGAGCAAACAGCTTTCTGACAGTCGACCTAGCTGCAGGCTATTGTTGTCTAATAACAGACACACACAAACACGCAGATGCACACATACATATGCCGAATCCCCCCTCCCCCTCTGAATAAATCAACACATGAAGCATATAATTCTCCATGTAGGAGCTGTTTAAGAGGGCATTATGGCCCATTTTAAAATCTCATTAGCAGGGCAGCTGCACTTTGCACCCCAAGCTGGTGATTGGAGCTTTCTTTTTGTTTTGGTTCTTGTAGTGGGGGCCGAATCAGAAACCTCACACCCCACCCACCTCGTCCCCACCATCCATCCTCAGAAAGACATAGTGGCATGATCAATGGCAAACACCCAGACAAAGAAGCCCTTACACTTTATCTTCTGATTTTTCCCCTTAGAGGAAGGAATAGTATTAGTCTGAGCAACAAAAAGCATGTGACTTGCTGTTGAATTCCTAAATTAGATTTGTCAGCATTGTCATGTAACAATAAATTTATCTTAAATTTACCTGAGACAACTGTCATCATAGCATAGAACTGACAGTGAGACATAACAATAGGAGGAGACATATATATCCCCTGACTGGTATACCTCAACTAATTATCAGTTAAGTACACATAATGTAACTGTAATGGTATTAACAAATGTGTATATTATGTTTTTTGTTATCGTTAGAGTGCCTTTAGCATATGTGAATGAATACTGGGTTAATTACATTCATTTTGTAATTTAGGCTTCTATTATTGTTCCATATGTGAGGATTCCCATAGCAGCAGTTGCTGCTATTCCAACTGTTTGTGATCTGTTATTTAGGGGGGTTTATTCACTATAGTTAGGGTAGGAAATTTATTTCAGATGCATTTTTATTATATTTGTTAAACTTCTCTTTACATCCCAACAGCAATCAATAATTCACATGCTCTGAGACAAAATGAAAACAAATCTGCTGTTGCCTCCATCATTTCATTCTGTCTGATTGAAATTATTGCCTGGCTTACCTGCCTACCTGCCTGTCTACCTACCTGCACCCACTCTGCCAGTGTACTTATTGCACGTGAAAATGTGTTTTGGTGGTGTGGCTTTGGAGGGAGGCCTGAAGGGAAGGGTTGGGATTATTTTTGATTGGATACTTTCTAAATCTAGCTGTCTCTTGGTAGTTTCTCCAATGTTGCCTACCCTAGCTACCCTATTTATTTCTTTGGTATGTGCTCCATAATGTTAGTGAAAGCAATCCCTCTGGTATTATAATGATAAACTTAAGCAAGATCGAGAAACTTAAGCAGTTTTCTCACAGATCTAAATGGCAGTAACTTGGGCAAAAGGAGGACACTTTTCAGGGTAAAAGGGATACTGAATGCTATCATTTTGTAATCCCCAATTTCTGCAACACTGTCAGTGAGGTGCTGACAGGCTGGTAGATTTATTTAAATTCAAAATGAGTTTTATTACAAAAAGCAATTATTAATAGATAATTTACCAGAATAAAAGCTCTCTCTCACAAAATCATTTAAAGCAAGCATGATAGGTATATACTGCTATAGTCTTGGACAAAACATGGCTGCCTGTATCCTCGCTGCTCTGGAGTAACTTTCCTACGAATTAAACAATAATTCCTTTTGCTTGTGTTTTTCCAGAATAGTCATTTTACACTGTAAACAGCTAAACTCTTCAACTAAAACTGTAACTACTACCCTGCTGTTATGTTTGGCTATTTTTACAACATGTCACCAGCTGGGCATAATTTTTTTTTTCTAGCAATGCTAGAACTCGATAAGAAAAGAATGTGTGTGAAAATAATCATTTCACACCTTGTCTCAGAGTATTCAACCAGTTCCCTTTACATGTGTTTTTTTGGGAAAAATAAATGTCACAGAGAAATCTTTGTACTCCCTGAAGCTTGCTTTTGTACAATGGGAGTTTTGTAAAGCCAGAGACAAACTGAAGCGCACAAGCGTGGTAAGGGTAAACATGCTAGGTGGTTGGTACACACCTTTGGGCATAGTTCTAGCACTCTGTCCCTACAATAGGCAATGATGGGTGAGGTGAAAGTGCCAGTGTTAGCAGGAAAGAAAAAGAAAAAACTCCCTCACTGTCGAAATAATTCAGTGTAGTGTAGAATTTAGCAGGGACTATTTTTAAACAGGGAAAAACCTCACAGCCTGTACTTTAAAAGAGGGTCATGCAAGGCAAGATGGAAAGGTGCCATGAATGAGGTTCTGGCAGATGTGGAGCTGTCGTTTTGTCTATTTTTTCCCTCTGCTTCCTTCCATCTCCTCCCATTGCGCAGTGTGAATTTATTGCTTATGAGCTGATGAGCTATAATACTTATATCAAATACTTATTTATCAAATTGTACTTTGCACCCTTCAGGAGTAAATTAAAATGTTTGGCTGTCACAAAATACTGTACACCCTTCACTAAATCTGTGGATTTTTGGCAAAAATGGATTTACAAATGGGATGTATGTTTGCTTTCTGGCATTCTGAGTCAATATTGCTTCAGTGGTTGCTGTGTGCTCTGGAAAAAGTAAGCAAATAATTATTTTATAATAATTCGGTGTGCTGGAACCTTGAGGCAAATGAGTTATTCTCTGTTGTATTCATGTGTCACTGGTGTCAAAGCCATGCAACTGCAGAACACAGACAGATTCTTTGGTAACACAAAAAATGTTTTTGCGCTTATTTCATGTTTGTTCAATTGAAACAAAACAAAAATACAACTTTTGACAGGCTTTTGTGTTATATTAGTGGGCATTTGTTTTTAATATTGCAATATGATGTTTGAGGTTTAAAAACATTATTTTGCAAACATGTTCTTTCATTAAAACACTCTCTATGACTCTATTTCTACAAACATGTCATAAACCATATAGAATGTGTGCCTTTTCTCCTCCAGCAATTTGCTGCATGTCCTTGCCATGCTGAATGTAAAAGGAGAACATCAGATATCAGCATGGCTGCATCTTCCCTACACCAGATCCAGCCAGATTCACTGATAGACGCGAGGCTGATGGAGAGAGTATACGCCTCAGACAGGATATTAGAATGGACGTTTCCTTCTTCCGTACGCCACAGGCAGGGTCCTCTCCCACTTGTCTTCTCTGTAGAAAGACACGGAGAAAGATAAAGATGTGAGCGGAGCTGACAGGCTGCTGGAGCCACAGTCTCCTTCGCTGTTTGCATCTTGAGACGGTTTCTGATTTGATCCTGAGAGGATGATTGTGATGTGGGCTTTTTTTGGTATGCAGACAACAGATGGCAAGGGATGATGCAGATGTCTATGTCCGAGGCAGTAGGAAGCTATTTGATGGTGGAGAACAGTATTCGTCTTGTTTTAATTTAACCTTTATTTAACCATGTAGTGAGATAAGGAATCTTTTTATTCTAGGAGACAGGGTCAAGACAGCCACATCATGATACATTTTTGGTTGAAGAAAAACAACAAGAGACAAAATGAAAAAGCAAATTTCAAACAAAGCCCCGTGAGAGGAAACATGAAAGGCAAAATTCCCGACACAGGGAAAGGGTTAAGGGTGTCACTTTTCTTGGAGGGCCCAACATCTACGGACATTGTTTATCTAAGAGTTATACACCAAGGGCTGGACTGACTAAGGTTGCTGTGCCAGTTTTCTTTTTGCAGTGCGGATGTGACTCATTCTGCCACATGTGGACTGTGTGAAGAGAAAGACCAGGTCAGACTCATTGTTTGCGTGCCAAAGTGTTTGCAAAGAGCTTTGACTGTTTTGACAATAATTTAACCCAAATTGGTTGTTGTTGTCCACATGTAGGCTCCTCTTATATGCCAGGCATTACAGGCTTTACATTGTAAAAACATCATCAACATGCTCTAAGCATTTGTTTGCTGCATGTTTCTATAACCTTGTGTAACCTTTCTGGCAGAAAGAATGAAGAATACAGTTCAACAATATGATGAACTTTGCATGACCTTCACCCTCACTTTAATTGGCAGCAACTGTATTTAGTTTAAAGTGTGTTTGTGCATGCCAGTGCATTCATGCGTCTGAATTAGTGTTTATGCATGCATGCATATCCCATCACACATGACCTATTATACCTACATACCAAGCTCTACACTCTCTGCAGTGGTACTTCTTGTGACACTGTAAGCTTTACATTGCACTTTGCTTTACATGTTTGACCACAATCATTAGCAGGTAAATTACTGACTCACCTGCATCACCACCACTACAACCTCCCTACAGCTTCTTCACCTACTGAAAATGGAACCAGAGCAATTGACATTACCCCTCACTGTGACCGTGTTTAATCCAAAATATCTTAATTGTAATGTGACCTCATTAACATGTAAAAGTGGATCCTATGTGCTTGTTGTGCCTGTGCATGTGAACTGACACATAATTTACATAGTTAACAAGCAGCCAAGCGTGAATAAAACATCTGAACCGTAATGAGGCAGGCAACATCCTGCAACATATGTCCTGATCAGATGGAGGCTTGGTCCTCTTCAACCCACCCTGTTTAGGCCTTGAGCTGAACACCACTGTGCCTACAAGAGCTGAACCAGATGTGTTTTTATTTATTTTTTTACTGTATGATAAAAATTATTTAAACCCACCACTTGTTTTGGCACAGTATTTGCTGATTCATTTTATAGCACTTTGTGTGGTGGTGGTATGTCAGAAATGGTTTTAGCTCGCTGTAAATCTGGAGTTGAGCTACACAGGATGGGGCTAGCCAGGAGATAATATACATATGGGATTACTATCTGTTGGATATGGCACAGACTAAAGTGCATAAGTATAAACAGGGTGGACTTATGTTGAAAGTGTGAATTTATGGTAGAGCAGAGTCATAACTGCCCTCTTCTTTCTCTTTCTCTTGCTCTCTCTTTATCCCTTACCCTCACATGCTATGTATGTGAATTGGTAATTGCCTGATACACTGGGAGTTTAATGAGAAAATGTCTGGCAAAGGCAATCACCAGTTCCAGGCTATTTGCTTTCAGCACAGATTATTTCAGTGAGTGCACAAAATTGGATCATTATGGAGTGGGTTTTATAATGCGAGAATGACAGAGAGCATTAGAACGAGTAGGCATGATGCTTTCTTATTTAACTATTTCGTCCATTTTACATTCATCCACCCAGGTTAGTCTGAGTCCTTTCCATAGGTTATGGTAAGACACTGGCAGACAATTTAAGAGACAATTTCGAAGAAGGTGATGGATAGAGAAGGTGAAAGAAAGTGAGAGAGAGAGAGAGGGAGAGAGAGAGAGAGGGAAGCAGTAAAATAAGGCATAGATTGGCAAAATGTTTATGTATGTGATTATCATTATGTATTTGTTAAATGTTTGTATGTGCTGATAGTTCATCTAAGACCAATTTTTTTCAAAAACATCTGCAGCACATTTCTGCGGACACTGACAGGCAGCACAGCCTTTCAAACCATAAAAGTAAGAGGCAATCTAAAAGTAGGGTGAGGAGAAGTATTGGGAAACAAGCAGCAAGAAAAAAAGGAGGGAAACAGTTTTACAAATGGGACGGCATTTGTTTAGAGCTGATAATGAGGATGATAGTGATGAATATCAAATTTCCGGCCTTTATCAATGGCTGGCTGTGGCTATACACTCCAACACTCCTAGGTGAGAATGTGTGTTACACTTAGTGTGAAGCAGGTCATTTAAATAAAAAAAAGGGTCTACATTCACAGATAACTGTTCGGGGGTGGATAAACGTTATAGGTGGAAAAAACAACAGCGGGAAATAATTCATAAAACACAATTTTAATCCAGGCCAAGAAAGTTTTTTCCCCCTTAATTAAAAATACCTCGTTCCCTCCATAACACCCCAAAAATCACACAAACCTAAATACTCCCTCAGGCCTGGTTCTACAACCCAAGACATTTGTGTGGTTGGTACTGTATGGTTCCTATTTCCAATATATGGTACTTTGAACGTGTGGGCCAGACTGAGTAGACAAAGCCAGTCTGTCCAGTGCCAGCAGGGCTGTACATAAAGTGCTGGAAGAGTGCTGGAAGCATTCCCAAAGTTACAGCCATCTCAGGCTGCTACTGATGACTTCACCCGTAGACGACCTTATTGGAGAACTGTCATGACATTACAACTAAATCCCCCTAAAATAAAGCTTTGACTTTGAATTGTTATATGAATTATGGTCCTGAGGAAAATGCCTATTAGGATTTTTTTTTATTAATAGTATCAGCGGACATGTTAAAAAGTGTCAGGGGTGGGTCTGTGGACAGAGGTGGCGGATCTGTGAATGGGTAATCATCTGCAATCCCAGGCCCTGCCACCTAATACTCACGGCAGGGTCCAAGGTAAACACAGCTGTGAAATATACTGAGTGACTGCACAAATAATAAATCTATATGGGTGCAGTGGGCGGCTGATTGGCTGTTTCTCCTTCAATCCTCTGTCTGTTTGTCTGTCTGTCTGTCTGTCTGTCTGCCTGCCTGCCTGTCTGCCTACCTGCCTGTATGCCTGCCCGCCTGCCTAGCTGCCTGCCTGTCTTCGTGTTCACAATCAGCAGTAGAATGCAGTGACTGTGTACGAATGGAAGACGGCAGCAAATCAGGATGGATGACAAGAAGAATAACAACATGCTTTGGAGGTATTGTAGATTTGGCTTCAGCCATCCGTCCACATTTACTCTCAATTTGGACAAGCTGTTGTGTTTCGAGCACTGTGCTGCTTAGAAGTGTGTGAAACATTATGAGACAGAATTCATTCATTTGAAGGGAATACAATGTCCTATTTCTAAATCAGTATACTGTACTGCAGAATTGGTGGAGGTAATATGTTAGCTGGATGTAAGTACTAAGCCATATTATATCAAATGTTACGTTGCTTCAGGAGTGTATTTTTTTAACCTCAAATTCAGATTTTTCAAGAACAAAAAAATGACTGCAAGCAAATATGACCCAGACTTTAATGGTGCATGAAAAACAGGCAAAATACAGTTAATAGCTCAAGTAAAGTTGTGATAGATTTGATGCTGTGCTGGGAGAGAAATTTCCTTTTTGACTCCTCACACTGGTCTGTTTCCAGAAATTTTGCCAAGAAAATTCCTCTTGTCATTCTTAATGTTATTAATTTTCCTGCCTAAATAATTACGGTGAAGATTTGGATAGCCAGTGTTGTCTGTCAACCAATGTTTAAAACCAGTCCAACCCTTGTGACACATGCCCATTTTGATATTCAACTATCAGGGGTAAAAAATGAAAATGTTGTATTTGCTCTACTGTATATCCACTTAGGCTTTACATTAAGCCCAATAATAACGGATCCTTTCTTAATTCTAACCTCCCCTGTCATCTGACTCTACCTTTAAATCTAACCTGAACCCTCAGATACATACGCTCACAATCTATAGCATACACTTTTTTCTCTAATTTTCTCTTTCACTTTAAAACTCAGCTGTATTTTTACTATCAAATTGAAGTCAGTTAAGTAGGTGGATCAGAATTATCAGTGTAATGCAAACAAAGTATGACCAACCCTTACTCTGCAAACAAAGTATTTCTGCTGAAGTTCTTCTCTGTCATATTAGAGGTAGAATTTTCAAATCACTTTGTTCAGTTCAAAGACTCGTGGTCACTTCCTATGTAGTTTATTTGTTTTTTTCCCCCTAAGCTAAGTGGTCGCATCATTCAGGCACTGCAGTATGTCAGTAAGAATGAACAGTAAGGGAACACAACACCTTTCATGTGGTCTTCATTTCAGTGGTGTATTCAGTCTGTGTCTAGTAGAAGCTGTCTATTTCAGTTCAGTACAAAACGAGCCTACACAAGCGCTATACATAAGGTCAATAGCTCAGCAGCTGATTATTATATTAGCTTTAAACAAGGAAGTAACGCACTGTGTATCATTGGTTGAGCTGACAACAATGTTCTTAGTCACCAGTGAAGGGAGTTCCACTGCCTAAAGCAATTGATTTGGCCAGTCAAGAAGGTGATTCAGTAGAATCAGTTCACTTTGAAAATCTGTTGATACCCTTATGTCATTTGCTATCTTCCTTTGCTGGTGGCCAGACTTGCACACCCAAAGAATATTCAAATGTGCACAGTGCATGCATACTGTACGTAAGAAATAGTGGTTGATTTGACAGTAGCAAAGAGTTGGGTTTTTAATCCACCATGTATTTTTTTAAAATAAATTTCTAAAGCTCATTCATTGCTGGCATCCTCAAAAATGTTTTAATTTGTTTCTGTCATTCCATTCGGCACTTATTTGGTCTTGATCAAGTTTTTAATAGGACCTGGCAATAATCTAGCCTGCCAAAAAAATCCAACACAAACTTGCAGACTGTCTCACAAGTAAATAAGTCGGGCAATGGAGAAGGTTTACTGCAGAGTCTTTGCCTAAGTCATTGTGTCATCTCTTTGTCACCAAAGTGTGGAGATATCCTGGAGGGGATTCAGGGCAGGTGTAGGAACATTGACTTTGTCATCCCTTTTACTTGTGTTCTTCTTGTCAAGAGGTGTTGAATACTCTCTGTATGTGTCTCTGGGAGTGAGAGCAGTGGAGGAAGCCAGGGAGTTTTTCCCACTCAGACATCACAGACACCCAAAGCACCTACCGGACACATCAGCGCTGTCCATGTCAATATCGTCAGATGCAATCAGTGTTTGACTGGCCAAGAAGAGATTCTGTTTGACCAAATTCTAAGGCGATTAAACTACACTTCATCTCTGAAATATGCAGATATACTCCCATGCCTTCAGATAGTGCCATCTGGATCTCACCAATATCCACCAAAGTTGGCACTGACACCGAATAGTTTGCAACAGCTTGCACCAACAATGAAAGCTGAAGCAGCACCTATGGTCGTCCATAGCACGACTTGTCAAACTAGGGCCTAAATATCCTTACAATGTCTTGGCAACAGCTTCCCATTGTATAAGAATTTTATGCTGCCATGCTTCCAATGCTTGATGGGTAATACTGTCTCTAAGAGTTCAAAACAAGCTACCCAATGTACAGCAGAGAAATGTCTTCTGTTGACAGCTGTACAATTATTGCTCACCTCTTCTTTTTCCATACACTTCCCTCAAATATGACCAGTCCACACCACTGCAGTATTTTTTAGGGCATTACTGCACTTCTTGTTGTTGTTTTTAATTGCCAGGACTGAACACTCTTGTGAAAACAAGCATTTAATTTGAATTGAGTTTCACATATTGAACCAATGCCTCTGAGAATGTTTTCAAATCAAATCTGTGTAAGGGGACTATTTTTTTTCTGGACTCAAGGTCACTTATGCTGGTCTGGAAGTATGGTGATGTCCAGAGAAGCCTGAAAATAAATGCATATCAGGGGCAAATTTCATATAAATACATATTCCTTCAGTTTACAGTAGTTTCACAGTGCTTTTGTTTAAATGTGACAACATTCATGATAGGGTGTGAGAGCTTAATGAAAATGTGGAGAGGATATATAATCTTACATAAGTAAGGTTGTTGTAATAAGGTCACCTTCATAAAAGCGAGCAAAGCACAAAAAACTCCTCTTATATCAGACTGTGTTTTTTCCATTTGAGAAATATGCCTTCTCTGAAGCTGCTGCAGCAGATTAAATGACTTAAGATGGAGTGACATAGAGAAATTAGCTATGGGAGAGAGTTGTTCATTAACACAAGAATTGATTTTGGCCATGTAAATATAAAGTAGGTGGATTCCTAAAGTCTTCAAATAAAGGGTCAAATCAGCTGATTTACACCTCAATGCCAAGGAACCATTTTGTCAGTCACAGCCACTATCAACATTTTGCTGTGCCTTTAAATGTTCTTTCATACTTGGTTATGAAGATGTGTGTGTGCTGGGCACCGTTGTGTTGATTGAGTCACATCCAGCAGTGCTGCTGTGGGTGCAAAACAGCCTCCGGTATTAGCATGTATAAACAGGCTTATAAATGGAGCACTATTTGGCTGTTCATTTTCATCCTCTTAACAGTAAACAAGGCGGAACAGGCCCTGACACCCTCAAATAAATGGAGCCCAACGCACGCAAATTCAGCTACAGCGGAGAACCGAGGAGGGTTGTTTGAGTTAAGGTCAATCCTGTTTAGATTGCATTGGTTGTAGGCCGATTTTTTTGCACTTTGTTTGTTGAGCTTTTCTGCGAGGCAAATAATGTATTCATGTATTCTGAAATCTGATGTAATGAATGTGACTGTGTTTGCTTGTGTTGTAGAGCTGATTTTTATGGTGAAGTGTGTTTAGTTGGAGTGTGTGTGTGTGTGTGTTTTGGAGCATACAAAAGATTCAGCACAGTGCATATACTCACATATAAATAGAGGTGTATTCTGGCAGAGGATCATGGATGAAAACATACAATGTACTGTATGTCTAAATCTATGGGAACATATATGGATAGGAATGGTTCTGTCATGTAAAAGTTTTCAGAGTAAGTCTTCAGAGTATCTTTTATTATGTATTAAATCATCAGAACTTTGGCTGGGGTCAAACTGGGAATTATAAGACTTGCTCAAGAAACTGACAGCTGTTCCAAGTGTCTGTTAACCCTACATTAACCATATTTATGATGATTTTATCAGTATCCACATACAAGCTGAGTTTATACTACCTACCCAGCATAAAATGTCAAGTCTAATTAAAGGAGTGGCTATTAAGAAAGTCGAGCATCGAGCATCAATCTCACAAGCAAGTGAATGTTGGACTTGTCAGATGATGCTCAGTGACTGCTGGATTCATGATTCTATAAGAAGACAACAGGCCAAGTAAAGACATTTTTAAATGTATTTGTCTTTTACTGACCATTTCAGCGAATAGCTGCACAACCATCAAAATTTGTATCCTGTAACAAATGTGATTAAAACAGTTTGGTATGGCACTTTAAGTCTAGTAAAATTATTGTCATGAACAGAGGCACTTAAGTACAGTAACATGAACAATTAGTAGTCTGCACAATTGGGATATGATTAAAGAAGTTAGTCTTTATTATGAATAAAGAAGTTAGTCTAAATCATTTAACTCACATTCAAATCCTATGATATATTAGTTGGAGTAACTGTACAATACAAAGGTTGAATTGCAGTCTGGGACAAAGCAGTATTTTTACAAGCCATTAATCTGACACTTTTCAGAGATAACAAATCACAGCTCTATTGGATGAGGTGTCTTGGTTTAAAGTAACGGTGATTGTCAAAATGGCGGACAGGTTATACATGAGATCTCCATTTATGAAATACTATCAGTCATTTCTAAAGAACCCATTTAGATGAGCGCACTGGAGACAATGCAGCATGTCATTGTGATAGGTCCCATCTTGGCTTTTTAGTGCTTTGCTAAAACAAAGACTGGATTAAGAGCATGGATTGAAATGGTAAACCAGAGTCTTATACATTTGTTTCTCTAACACGGCGCAGTCTCCGTGCTCCCTGCAGCGCCCTGCTCCGAGTTATTTATGATGTCGAAATTAATCTCACTTAGCGCAATGGGCTCTCGAAGAGGGGCCCTCCTTCTGAGTCAGCCGCCGAGCGAGGGATGAGAGAGAGATTGAGAAGAGGAGAGAGAGCACAGAGCCACCAAGGACTTATTCAAATCCTCCCTCATAGATTAGCAATCGCAGCTTGACAAGCCGCCCTGCAAGTTATTATTTATTACATTTTTTTTGGAAAATCGAAGCTGTTTCTTACCAACATGTCAGAGACAGGGGGTAATCCGTTTGGAATTTACTTGTGATGAGACAGGAGACAAACTTGCCGGCGTGTCACAGAGTAGCGAGGATGCAGGAAGTAAAATATGCAAATGAGGTTTGCAGGCTTTAAAGCAGCTGTCTATTTGATTGCTGCTCTCTGGCATTGTTTGCCTAAGATGGATGGAGGCTTTGATTGCAGGGGCCCATTAGGAGTACAAATATTATGATTTATGATTACACATGATCTTCAATTGTGAACTGATGTGAGGCTCTTTAAATGTATGTTGTAGTATTGTTCAGGAATGTATACGTGGACTTAAATATAGACTTAAATTTCAAAACTACTATAACTAAAATGCTCACTGGTGTCCGCGTGGTCAGGGGCCCAACAAAGATTTAACATGGGTAGTGATAGTAAAACTAGTAAATTTGTAAATAGTAAATTAAAGAGTTCATGGAAAATGCAAAAAGAGGAACTCATGGCCAGGACCAGCATCAAACTGAACACACTCTGCATGGTCTTTTCTCTCTTGACTAAGACTTAATCTATTAAGATAATCTTTCTGTTCAAACAAACACAATGTGACAAGGACTGTCTGAGTGAATAAACACAGCTCTTTTGTTGCAGCTTCCTCACTGGGACAGTGTTTTAAACAGACAAACAAAGCGTGTAAGTCCATACCAGTCACCACTGGCACCTCTCACTGCAAATGCTGATTGTAATAGAATAAGTGGGGTTCAGTTGCTCATACTGTGCAGAAAGAAAAACTGATACTAAACACTATGCAAGCTCACAGTGACACCTAATTAACATGAAATATGTTAAATAGTGTTTGCCAATGCACATAAAATATATAGTCAAGTAGAGCTTTTTTTTTTTTATGTTGAACTTGATTCATAGTAAAACTGATGCTGTATAAATTTTAGAAAAAGTAAAAGGTTGCTTATTACATAAACATTACATTGAAAACTCTAAGTTCCTTAAAATAAAATAACAAAGGAAGCAGGAATTGTCAAAATACATGCTTCATTTTCTCTATTGGCCAAATTCCTGACTCATATGTTATGATGAGTTCCCTCAGTTAGTAAAACACTCACAAAGCAAGTGACTGAATGGAAAAGCAACTCGAATACAGAATTAAGAAGATGTTTTTTGTTGTTCTACCCATTCTTATGTGGCAAATAGGGCCAAGAAAGTTAAAAGCAAGCAAATAAATGTCACAGTCATAGAATAGGTTGTAATGATAGCAACTGAATCAGTTCAGGTTAATTTAAATTAATTATATCTAAATGTATTTTGTAGAACAAGAAAATGTGCAAAAAATGATAGGTTGAAAATCTTTTCCAAAGCCACTCTTGCCCTACAGGGATTCAATGAACCTTACTGGCTCATTATAGCTGGGTCCCGCACAGAATATGCTGGCATCGTTTGGAGGCCTTAGCTCCGTGACATTTATAAATATTTGACAACAGATGAGTGGGCTCCGTGGGATGCCACTCCGAGCACCACTGACAAGTCTGCTAATAAAGCAAAGGCCATCAGCGGCTCTTGTGATGGAGACCACACTCGATATCCAGCGGCCAAGATAGCAGCAAACACGCACCCCCCTGCTGATGCACACACTTGTGGGCACCCATGCCATGCAAAAACTCAGCCACACACGTATCTACACCAACACACCATCAACAAGTGAGGAGTGCTACTGAGTGACTGGATAAGAGTGTGTGAGCCAGTCAACACAATCAATAACAGAGCAAATGAAAAGGCATTTAAATGCTTTGTGACTAACTGTGATTTCAGTAATAGTACTATGTGTGTGAGGAATGCTGCACCCCCAAATTATTTCCTTGCATTTGCTGCTACACTTGAGACAAATTGTAGCAAATAAAGTATCGTTCTGATGGTCATGCTGTGGATAGTCAGAATCCTCACTTAGTGGATGAATAATGCAATGTGTGTGTGTGTGTTTGTGTGTTTGTGTGCGTATCAATCTTCTTCCCAGGCAGCCGTTAACCTCCCAGGTTTGAATGAGAAACAGGTGGTGAGGCCAAACACATGCTCTTGGTTCGGAGGAAACACCAAAACTACTGTGATAGCAGACATGTTGCTAATACCGCACTAAACATTGCCTGGTGAGGTGATTTAGTGTGTTTTGTGTACTACATATCTAATTTACTTTCATGTCATACATGAGTGAAAATCTAGCAGTCCTACTGTTTGTAGTGGTTGCATGCAAAAGCCTGGTTTTCTCCTTTTGTGTTGCTGTCTTCTCTGCTCCACTTTAGCCAGCAAGTATTTTGACATTGAATTAATAGTTGTTGAAACAAGATGATGGTTACACAACACCCTGCTCACAGGTTGACACAAAAAATTGCAGCGACATCTGCTGTCATACATAGCTTCTCATTTTATCATTGTGTGAAAGCATGGCCTATTTATCTTGATGGTATTTGTTCAAAACAGTTTGCAGACAAAAAAGTGTCAATTCCTTAACGCAATAAAATCTTGTGTTGTGATTTCAAACTTTTACCACGTGCACATGTATATGAAATGTTGCAGGGTGGAGTTTGCTTCTCCTCGTTATTTCTTTTCTGTTGTCATTTTTGTCCTCTTCTTGTCAGCCTCTTCATCTGTGATTACGCTTCCTTTGTTCTTGCTCTTTTCTCTCTTTTTCCTTCCTTCCATGCCTCCATCCCCCTCTCTTTCTGTCCATCTCCCCGCTTTCTCCATGTTGGCACGTGCACCACTGTTCCCCTGTTGGTGCTTGGCCAGCTCCCCCACTCTTCTGTTCTCGCTCTTGTTCACCCACCCCCACGTTCCTCCTTCTCTTCTTCTACCCATTTTGCATGTGTGCCAGGGTCCGGGGGGCTCGACACAGTGTACAGCCCAGTGGCCTAAAAGTGAATACTTACGTAATTGCCAACTGTCTCCAATCATTAGGGGCAGCCCTTAAAAAAGACATGCTTCGCCGACAGCTGCGTCCCCTCGCCTTTGCCAGCCTTTCAGATCGCATTTGCTTTAAAGGGCTTGTCCACATTATATTTAACCCCAGAGCACTGTGTGCACTGTGGACAAGGGGGGGATAGAGGATACACAATTTATGCAGAGTTCTACGAAATGATTCATGTGTGAAAACAGACTATAGATTCTCTTAGTGTGACGTGCAGTAAAGTTGATTGTGTTTATGTCTAACATTACACTAACAGATTTTGTGACCTGAACTTATAAACACTGGGTCCATCATTGCACAGTAATTACTACAGCATGTGTTGCAAAAGCATCTAGCGGTGAAAACAGTACCACAGCAACATGTCACATTGCATCATTCAAACTCTAATATTCACAATCTATTATTTTCCTTACATGGAACATGGTTGAAAACATCTTCATTGCCATCCATTTACATGTTTCTGAGTTTCTGCAATGAGTGAGCAGGTAGGACATTAGCCAGGGACCTTTGATCTTTCATGTACAGCAATGTTTTTTCAAGCAGCGGGCCTCATTGCAGTGTGTTTTGTATCTACCAATAGGCATGAAGACAAGCTTTGTTGCTTCTCCCAGTCCCACATGAAGTCTCAATTAAAGTCACCGATATAATGTGAGAAATTAAGACTGAGATATGCTCAGAAGAGACTCATTTGTTTATATTAACTACTGACAGTTCCCTGCCAGTTCCTGCTGAGAGATGAACGTACATTTTATTTCCGTGCTTTTCAGAGAGACCTCTCGCAGCATGGTTAGTGACAGCTGGGTCAGGTCCCCACGTATCGGGGACACAGCTGCCCTGCAGACATGTGCTCGCAAACACACACACACACACACACACTCTCCCATGCACCAGGCAAACAGGAACAGGAAAGCAGAGCATCTGAACAGCCTCGGAGCAGAAACATATGACCACATTTCTGTTGTCTGGCAAAAACCAATCTGCAAAAAGATATTTCAGCAAAGAACAAAAGAGTGGTTTTATTTGTATTTTACTGGTTTGAAGGGAGATGTTTCAAAGGACCATAAATGGTAATGAAAATGTTTAGCTTAAGAAAATAATCAATTTGTGCAGAATTATCAGCATTGTTTCTAGATTTGTGTTTATCTCCTTGGCTGCTAAACTTGGCCCCTTCTGGCCTTCTGGTTTTGACAGAGTCCTGGTGCCACAGCATCACAGCTTTTGTGGGATCAGCAGTTTTTATACAGTCTATGGATCATACTCCTTGATCTCTGGGGAGGACAGCTGGACCATTAGAACATCTGACAGTGTGTCAGACAGTAGACTGGACTGCTAATTTCATTTTTTTATGTTCTGCTTCAGCCACCTCTTCCTTTGCTTCGTTTTTTCGTTTTATTGGTTTGGTTGTAACGTTAAATGTCGCCACATTACACTGGTGGCTAGCTAGCTAAAAGTCAAACACACTCCAAGTACAACTTTTGTAATTAGCTAACACAAGCAGCTTTCACGCTGCCTTATCTCCCTCTGAGCTGGGAAAGTTGGTGACAGAGTTGAGACATAGAGACAGAATGATCTCTGTGTGAAAAGCCTCAGCCGGTGTTCTGTCGATATATGCTACTTATCGAGATGTGCCAAGTAGCTGCTCTGCGCATAACCCACAAGCGTGGTCTATTTCCACGGCCATAAATTTGTGCAACCTTGCTGTTGGGCATGCCGTCGAAACAGTGGCTGATCGTGAGTAATATCTAAAACAAATCATTATTAGTCCATCACAATACACTACCCCTGAAATCTTAAAGCGGCCACACTCTCACTTTCCCCTCTTTCCCTGCCTACTCCTGTCCCTTAACGCCCACCCCCTTACAAATCTATGCCAATCAAACACAAGTAACATGAAAGAACATAAACAACAACCAATGAACCCCCCTAATCTGTGTGTTACACAATTTTAGATCCCCTGGTACATCAGGGACCAATTTAAGTGTGACACACAACAAACAAGAACATCGGTCTGCTGCTAATTATCAAATAACTATTATATGGCGATATGTCGAATACATTTACCTGCTAATGTGGCAGATAGTCTTCCAACATTTAGCCAACAAATGGGAAATCTGCCCGTATTTGGCGGGTGGCGGGTGTTAATTTCCACCCCTCTTTTGCACATATGCCCATAGACCTGTACTATGCCAGACCTACTTTTGCACTGTGTTTGCACTGTGCCCGTGCAACAGGAAAATGCAAAGCCCACAATTATTATGGTATACATAAAAAAAAAGGTTTTGGGTTGTTGGAATTTTATCAAACCAATGTAATGCAAGGCTTTATGTTATAAATATTTTAGGGCTGAGCCCGAAGATTCGATGCTTCGATGGGTGGAGCCTGATAACACTGTCAATCTCACAGTCGAAGCTTTGCAGCAAAACAAGGATCATGCCAATATAATAATTTGACAATATGGGGGTGCTCAACGTCTGATTTTACATAGAACTACCAGTTTCCTCCCTTTAACTTAAAATACAGCCGATTACAATATACATTTTAACATTTAATGCTGTAAATAAACATGTAAAAAGAAAAAAAGTGCGTGAATAAATCCAAAATTGTAACCCTAACCCTGGGTCGTCAATGCGCATGCGTAGGCGTAGCGTGTATGTGTAGTGGCAGTTGAGGAACACTTGCAGAAGAGATGGAGCCCCGGCTTCACCGGTGTTGTGCAGAGTTGTTCGCTCCTCGCTGGATTTTTGGATAATTTATGACCCTTGATGAACCACACAAAGAATATTATATCGTTTTTAAATAGCCAGCTAATTGAAATAGACCCGTGAGGAACCACGACGTGCATGAAATTGTCGGCAGCACGGCATGCACGCAAAACTCTGCACAAGACCGGTGAATGGCAGGCGAGAGAGAGAGAGAGAGGGAGAGAGAGAAAAGGGTCCCCGCAATTGCCGTGCACAAAAACATGATGCGACTATCAGTCGACTATAGGCAGGACTTGACGATTCTGATTTGACTATGTAAATCCTTAGTCAGGGGCAGCCCTAAAATATTTACACATGAGTAATGTTAATGTTACTGGGGTCCATTTAACATATATATTACAGTTTTTCTCAAATGCTAAAACACAAAAGCCAATCCTCTAAACCAAATGACCAGTTGTCTAAACACATTTACTAAATCTAGCCATCATTTTCCAATATCATAAACACATTTCACATGAAGACACAATTCACAAAACACAATCCTCCGTTCACATAAATCTTAACACATTTTTCCTTGCTAAAACACAAGCTGCAAAAGAACTCTGCTCATATTCTCAAATGAAAGCTCATGTGATGCAAAATGCTTGCCACAGTCAGCAATATTTGAACAAAATGAACACACCTGGCGTCATTCATTACACACAACGACTCAAAATTGAAAACACCTGTTGCTAATGCTGTGACCACATGTATAAAAGCAAGTTCAGAGTGCACAGTTTGCTGAAGATTCCAAACAAACACAATGGATGAAGGCAGAGTCAGGGGAAGAGGTAATCGAGTCAGAGGAGGAAGAGGAGCAGGCCAGGGAGGAAGAGGAGCAGGCCAGGGAGGAAGAGGAGCAGGCCAGGGAGGAAGAGGAGGAGGCCAAGGAAGAAGAGGAGGAGGCCAACAAGGGAGAGAAGGTCCAGGAGGGAGAGCAAGACAACCTTGCACCATCATTACGGACGAGATGCGAGCAACAGTCATTGACCATGTCATTGTCCATGGCATGACAATGGCTGAAGCAGGACTAAGAGTCCGTCCAAACCTGAGTAGGTTCACCGTGGCCACCATTATCAGGGCATTCAGACAACACAACAGGTATTGTACTCTATTGCTTTCTTTGTCACAATACAATTTTACAAGCCTGTGAAAGTAGTCTATTAGTTTCAAATCAGTTGTTACTGTATTGTAAAACATGTCAATTGACAACATGTTTCTTTCTTTAGAGTTGAAAGAATGCCACATAGAGGTGGGAGGGTTGCCATATTTACAGCGGCACAAGAAACCCTCATTGTGGATATGGTTCGTGAGAACAACCTCATCAGACTCCGGGAGATCAGAGACAAAGTCATTGCCGATAATGTGAACTTTGAGGGCATTGATGATGTCAGCTTGGCCACAATAGACCGAGTTCTCCGGCGCCAAAAGATGCGGATGAAACAAGTCTATAGGGTTCCCTTTGAGCGAAACTCTGCACAACACAAAGACCTACGTTACGAGTATGTGCAAGTAAGTATACATCCATGTTCACAGTACAGTTAGTGAACATACTGTGTTGCTCAGTGGCCTACATTACTTCTGGACAATACTATGCTGACTGACTGTTGTTCTGAACACCTGTTCACTTTCACATTTTCACAGAGGATATTACAGTTGGACGCGATGGCCAGACCTCATGAGTACCTCTTCCTGGATGAGGCTGGCTTCAACCTGCAGAAACGAAGGCAAAGAGGCCGTAACATCATTGGCCAAAGAGCCATCACTGAGGTTCCTGGCCAACGGGGGGGGTAATATTACTCTTTGTGCGGCCATGGGTTTGGAGGGGCTTGTCCACCGGCAGGCTGTCCTTTGGTCTTACAACACCCAACGTCTCCTAACCTTCCTAGAGGAGCTAAAAGATGTTTAGACATTGGAGAACATGGACGAAACGTTTGTGAAATGTGTTTTAGCGTTTGAGAAAAACTGTAACATAACACTTAACACATAACAAAGCTGGTCGACAAATTGCAAGAGTGTGTCAAATTTTCTTTTTAAATACTGTGACTGTGGAAGCGGAAAGAGAGAAATCAAAAGAAGCAAAATGCCAAAAGAGGATTGTCCCTGCACTCCACATCCATTGGGTCAGAGGTTAAGTGTGAAACTAGTAGAAACATCCTTTGTCTGTGCTTTTCAAAGACTGTTACAAATTACTGTTTATGAGACAATGCTATGGTTAAGGTTTGGTTAGGTTAGATTTTGGGAAACAGTCATGGTTTGGGTACTACTTTGTTATGGTCAGGGGATTTTCGTTGTCATGGTTACAATAAGAAACACATGATATAGAACGATCAGTCATGGTTTATGTTGCTTCATAACAACATCACCTTGGCGCCTGTCATAATTGCTCCTGCCACAAGAAGGCTTAGTCACTTGCTTTCACCATCATTCCAAGCGGTCAAGATAACAAAACCCGTTTTGCTGACATCATGGGATGTGGTGACAGTTCATGATAGGGCTCAATAAAACAAAACTTACTGTAAGTGACCTGACGCCTACACTGAGGTTAATCAAGTCACTAATCTAATTTGGAAGTGAAAATAAAGTGAACACATTAATTAATCAATTAAGTTTGAAAATTCTTCAAAACTCAACTATTTCTTTTCTCTTATAGGTAGATTTAAATGTTTTTTAATCTACCTAATATTAAAAATATTAAGCGAGACCAGCTCTGATGACTTAGTCTAAACATAAATTAATATTGGTGTGGCTAAGACCCACACCAAAATAAATGAATAATGAATTAAAAATAAAATACCACTGTATTATGTTTCAGTGTTTCAAAAAGAAAAAAAGGAAAATAGGCAAATAAAAGGAGAGAGAAACTGAAAACTAGTGGAACTGAGGATAACCCAGAAGTGTTGTCTTCTGGCACAGATGTTCTGTACTTTCTTTAAGCTTTTTCATTTTAAGCCATTTGTTTTCCTTGTTTTAGGTTACAAGGATTTTTCTGCTTATTTCAAAATGGAGTGAACTCTATTTTCAGAAAGTACCTGCTGATTAAAATCACTTGCTTTGCTCAGACTGAAGGAATTTGGGTTTTTCAGGAAGAAAAGTGATGCACAAGTTAGTGTGTCAGGCTGATGGCTTGTCTAAACGGTCCCCTAACAGAAGCTCAGAGGGCCATGAATCAACCATGAAGGATAATCAAATCAAATGCAAATGTGGTTTGTGTGATTTTTTTTTGTTGTTGCTGGTGCTTGATGCCCTAAGGGGCCCTGTCAGTTGTAAGGGGAGGGGCCGTACATAATGAGGGGTCACGCTTGAGGAGCCCTTTGAAAACATGGTGAGTGGGAGTCCTTTTCTTGGGGACAAGATTGTGGAATTAGTCCAAGACAAAGGGAGGTGTGAGTACCCTCATCCCCCTTGCACACACACACACACACACACACGCACGCACACACACACCAACCAAGCACCTCCGATCACCTTTGTCCTTCTCATTCTCCATCCTTGTGCAAACCCCTTTCATTCTTGAGACTGTGTGTCTTTGTGTGTGTGTGTGTGTGTGTGTGTGTGTGTGAAGCGAGGGGCCCATAGGAGATAAGTGGGGGATCCATGGCCTTTGGGAGAATTGCAAGTTTGATGAAGTTTGATATGCTACAGTTGGACGTTTTTGAAAATCTGAGAAAGGGCTATAGAAATGGGCCAACAGGTATACAGCCATCTGTTTTGTATATATTTTGTATTTATAGCAAAGTTTCTTTAAAGAGTGAAGAAGAGGGTCCTCCTAAAATATACCTGAGACATGGCTCACTTTTTTTTGTAGATCACGAGTAATGTATTTTAATCTTTCAGCTTTCATAAGATTCCAAAGTTGACATCATAACTCTTCACCCTTAGTTCTAAATTGACATTCCTCATATTCCTTATCAGTGTGGGTGACACTTATATTACAGTTTTTCTCAAATGCTAAAACACAAAAGCCAATCCTCTAAACCAAATGACCAGTTGTCTAAACACATTTACTAAATCTAGCCATCATTTTCCAATATCATAAACACATTTCACACGAAGACACAATTCACAAAACACAATCCTCCGTTCACATAAATCTTAACACATTTTTCCTTGCTAAAACACAAGTTGCAAAAGAACTCTGCTCATATTCTCAAATGAAAGCTCATGTGATGCAAAATGCTTGCCACAGTCAGCAATATTTGAACAAAATGAACACACCTGGCGTCATTCATTACACACAACGACTCAAAATTGAAAACACCTGTTGCTAATGCTGTGACCACATGTATAAAAGCAAGTTCAGAGTGCACAGTTTGCTGAAGATTCCAAACAAACACAATGGATGAAGGCAGAGTCAGGGGAAGAGGTAATCGAGTCAGAGGAGGAAGAGGAGCAGGCCAGGGAGGAAGAGGAGCAGGCCAGGGAGGAAGAGGAAGACAACCTTGCACCATCATTACGGACGAGATGCGAGCAACAGTCATTGACCATGTCATTGTCCATGGCATGACAATGGCTGAAGCAGGACTAAGAGTCCGTCCAAACCTGAGTAGGTTCACCGTGGCCACCATTATCAGGGCATTCAGACAACACAACAGGTATTGTACTCTATTGCTTTCTTTGTCACAATACAATTTTACAAGCCTGTGAAAGTAGTCTATTAGTTTCAAATCAGTTGTTACTGTATTGTAAAACATGTCAATTGACAACATGTTTCTTTCTTTAGAGTTGAAAGAATGCCACATAGAGGTGGGAGGGTTGCCATATTTACAGCGGCACAAGAAACCCTCATTGTGGATATGGTTCGTGAGAACAACCTCATCAGACTCCGGGAGATCAGAGACAAAGTCATTGCCGATAATGTGAACTTTGAGGGCATTGATGATGTCAGCTTGGCCACAATAGACCGAGTTCTCCGGCGCCAAAAGATGCGGATGAAACAAGTCTATAGGGTTCCCTTTGAGCGAAACTCTGCACAACACAAAGACCTACGTTACGAGTATGTGCAAGTAAGTATACATCCATGTTCACAGTACAGTTAGTGAACATTCTGTGTTGCTCAGTGGCCTACATTACTTCTGGACAATACTATGCTGACTGACTGACTGTTGTTCTGAACACCTGTTCACTTTCACATTTTCACAGAGGATATTACAGTTGGACGCGATGGCCAGACCTCATGAGTACCTCTTCCTGGATGAGGCTGGCTTCAACCTGCAGAAACGAAGGCAAAGAGGCCGTAACATCATTGGCCAAAGAGCCATCACTGAGGTTCCTGGCCAACGGGGGGGGTAATATTACTCTTTGTGCGGCCATGGGTTTGGAGGGGCTTGTCCACCGGCAGGCTGTCCTTTGGTCTTACAACACCCAACGTCTCCTAACCTTCCTAGAGGAGCTAAAAGATATCCTCCTGGACCGCCAACAACACCATCCTGGGCCCAAACATCCCATTTATGTGATCATTTGGGACAATGTACGCTTCCACAGAACAAACCAAATCAGAGAGTGGTTCACCACCAACAGTAACCACTTTTTAAACGTCTGTCTGCCACCCTACTCCCCTTTCCTGAACCCTATAGAGGAGTTCTTCTCATCGTGGAGATAGGAGGTTCTCTCTAGTGTATGGTTGTCTGTCATAAACCTTCCAAGGGCAATGGCGCTGGCGTGTGTTGACATCCCAGTGGAGAACTTCCAAGGATAGATCCGCCATTCCAGGGCGTTTTTTTTCCCGCGGTGCCTGGCAAGAGACAATATAGCCTGCGATGTGGATGAGGTGATGTGGCCCGATGCAGCTCAGCGACATGATGCCGCACAGTGATTGTGGTGTAAATAAAAAAAAAAAAAACACTTCACACCCTGATCATGTGTTCAAGAGTACTGTTGTGTGCAATAGATTCTGTTTTTGTATTGAGTTGTGTTACAGTAGTGTACAGAATTTACTATAGATTTATACTCTTCATATGAAACTCACAAATCTAAATGCCCAATCCTCTGCAGAGATCTAAGAAGATCCATTATTGTAAAGTTTCTAAAAATATGCATTGGCAGTTATGAAACAAAGAACCTTCTCACAAATGGAGCATTGTGTTTTCAATTGTTTTGCTGTAGTGTGTAATGATGTGTATAGTGTTTACATTTTTGAAAGCTTCGAGCTGCTCTCTTGGTGTGAAAGTTTGAGTTTTGAAGGGAGAAGGTGTGGTTGTGTTTATGTAGCTTTAGAAAAGGGTGTTGTGTTTAGACATTGGAGAACATGGACGAAACGTTTGTGAAATGTGTTTTAGCATTTGAGAAACTGTATTAATTATTCCAAAGTTGTTAGACCTTGAAATAACTGCACAGAGCAGAGGAAAAAGTGCCACGTCAGATTTGGTACCTGTGCACCTCTTGCTTTCACTAAAAGTTTGTGTTTTGCCTGAGGCAACTTCTTTTTCTAAATGTTAAAGTGTGTGTAGAAATTCTTTGTGCCAAATTCTTAAATTTTTTTTTGTTGGAAGATGAAGGCATTCAATACTGTAGCTGTAGTAAAGGTATTTGTGAATAAAAAGTTCCAAAAATGCACTTGTTACAAATATGTAAAGTTTCTTTACATTACAGTTTTTTTTCAATTGCTAACCTGCATTGGTCAAAACTGAAGTCACATTGTCAAAACTCTTCAAACAGTCGGCAAAACAGAAGTGTATGTGGACCAAACTGTGAATCATTTTTCATTGCTTTCACACAAAATGCATTCAATGACCACTTTCTCCAAAATCCATGAACTCTTTTCCCATTACTACTTCACCACCTGCAAAACACTATATCTGCAGCACATTTTTCAAATGCTAACACACTTTGTCCAAAACTGTTAAAAACACATTCAAAAGAAAATGTTTGCAAATTTCCTGCATTTTTGCTGTAGCCGGACAGATATATAGAGAAAATCTTTGCAGAACATTTACATCCATTTTATGTTTTAGAGAAATATGTGTAATGTTTTGAATGTGGTTTTACTGTAAAACAAGTACAAAACAAGTGTAAAGCAAGAAATGTGCTTATATGTTAGCAGAATTGGTTCAAGGGGATGGTATATCAATTACAGACTGTGGTCATTGGGTCTCAGGTACCAGTGTTACAGTTTTTTTCAATTGATAACCTGCGTTGGTCAAAACTTAAGTTACATTGTCAAAACTCTTCACATAGTCAGCGTAACGGATGTGTATGTGGCCCAAACTGTGAATCATTTTTCCTTGCATTCACACAAAATGCATTCAATGACCCCTTTCTCCAAAATCCATGAACTCTTTTCTCATTACTACTTCACCACCTGCAAAACACTGGATAGCTGCAGCACATTTTGTCCAAAACTGTTAAAAACACATACAAAACAGAATGATTGCAAATATCTTACCAGAACATTTACGTAAATTTTATGTTTACGTCTCTGTGCTGAGTGAAAAGCAGGAAATGTGTATTTTAGAAAAATTGGTTCAAGGGGTTGGTGCATCAACAGGTTATGGTCATTGTGTCTCAGGTACCAGTGTTACTGTGTAAACAACTGAAAAAAACTGTATTGCAGCACTGAAATTCCAGTAACTTTTTTCCCCCAAGTAAATTTCTGAATGCAGTGATATAGAAAAAATAAAGGATATTGAAGCAAATTTCTGCATTTCTGTTCGTTCTTGTTACATATACTACAGTACAGTCAATAAAGTGAAAATATGTTATTCTTACAGTTTTTCTCAGTCACTTTGGTACATTTCTAGAATGTCCTTAACATTGGCAAAACTATTTGTATTGGTAAACTACGGCTAAGGTATGGATGACAATGATTGAAAATATACATGATCTATATGGCATAGATCAATTTCAACAGTACAGTTAAACATTGCAAGAGATTGGACAGGATTCACAGTTACGCTTTTACTGTATGCACTGAAAAAAACAAGACTATTTTACAGTACTGCAGAGCATAAGGGAAAAAATTTAAAATGGAAAAATGGAAACACCCCCTCAGGCTGCAGAAAAAATGCTTTGTAGATTATGAGGTGTTCAACCATTTTGCATGTAGTGTGATGATGTTTTGGGGGGCGTAAGACTATACATTGTGATCCACATGACATACAGTAAGCAAGGGATAATAAAGCATTTGCAATTTCTCAAAAGACTGAGAAATTGCTTTTACATATGATGTGCACAAGTGACTTGATGATGTGGAGGTTGAACAAGTAGAATTTCAATTCTTTTCTGAGAAATGTACCAAAGTGACTGAAAACAACTGTATTCTATAATGAAACACTCATTTATATGAAGAAAAAAAATCTATCAAATTTACGTAATGCTTCCTGTTGTTTGTATTTTACACAAACAATGGATGCTTTCTGAGTGAGAATTGTTGCCAGTGTTTTGGTTGAACAAGTTTATTTTGAGACTTGTATGAAGTGTTTTGGCGGTTTGAGTAACTTTTGGAGGTGAGATTAACTGTTTGGCCAAGATGCATGTTGGTAATGCAGACTGTGTGAAGAGTTTTGAAAATATGGTTTCAATTTTGACCATTGCATCTTAGCAATTGAAAAAACTGTAACTATGTAAACAACTGAAAAAAAGTGTATTGCAGCACTGAAATGTCAGGAACTTCTTTTTTTCCACAAGTAAATTACTGAATGCATTTCTGATTAATTCTTGTAACATATACTATAGTACAGTCAATAAAGTGAAAATATGTTACAGGTTTCTTCCATTTTCTCTTAGTCGCTTTGGTACAATTGGTAAACTATGGCTAAACTTTTGATGACAATGATTGAAAATGCACAAGGTTGTACTTTTTCTGTATGGCATAGATCAATTTCAACAGTACAGATGGACAGGTCGCCAGTCCATCACAGCCCTCAGGTTGATGTTCCTGTCTATTGGGCCACAGATTCTTATTCCCAGCACAACAGATCAGAACTTCATCAATTTACTGTAGGACACGTTTACACAACAAGTCTAATAGACATATGTAGGAAAATTCAGATTATGACGTGTTCAACCATTTTGCATGTAGTGACTTACGCAATGAACTTATGTCTAGATGTTTTGGGGGGTAAGACTTCTCAACAAAGAACCAGTATACTGTAATACATTGTGATCAACATGACATACAGTTAGCAATTGATAATGTAGGAAACAGCAGACAAATGTACATAATAATTTGCATAAATGTGTCAAAGCATGTGCAATTTCTCAAAAGACTGAGAAATTGCTTTTACATATTATGTGCACAAGCGACTAGATGATGTGGAGGTTGAACAAGTAGAATTTCAATTCTGATCTGAGAAATGTATCAAAGTGACTGAAAACAATTGTATTCTATAATGAAATACTGATTTATATGAAAATATCAGTCACATACATACATAATGCTTCCTGTTGTTAGTGTTTTGTAGGTCAGTGTGTTATGATTGACAATGTATGCTTTCTGAGTAGGTATTGTTGCCAGTGTTTTGGCTGAACGAGTTTATTTTGAGGCTTATATGAAGTGTTTTGGTCGTTTGAGTGACTTTTGGAGGTGAGATTACAGTTTTTCTCAATTGTTTACACACAAATTCTGGTACTTGAGACACAATGACCACAACATGTAACTCATTCACCAACCCCCTGAACCAATTCTGCTAAACTACAAGCACAATTCCTGCTTTACACTCAAATTGCAGTTCTAAAACACACTTTTTTCAAAACACTACACACAATTCTCTGCTTTTGGCACAAGTTTCATGCAGAAAATATCTTGTGTTCACAAGGAACACACTGCCATTCAAATATGCACACTGACTCATCACAAGGGCAAACACCCATCACACACTTTTCCAATTAGCAATCAGAGCTTTAGCATAAAAGGGCAACAGGTGAGCTCTTCAATGGATGCCAACATTGGAAACAGAGGCAGAGCCAGAGGACGAGGACGAGGACGAGGACGAGGACCGTAATCTCTGATGAGATCCGAGCCACTTTGGTTGATCATGTGGTCAACCATGGTCTAACAATTAGGGAGGCTGGGCAAAGAGTACAGCCAAATCAGAGCAGGTACACTGTAGCATCCATCATCCGGACTTTCCGAAATGAGAATGGGTAAGAAATCTACTCTCTCTAGCAAATTGCAGTACTGCATATCAATACAGTACTCAATGAGTACAGTAGTACAGTATTGCCTGTGGACTGTTCTTTAGGACTGTAAAAATACTGTAAAGTATGTTTCAAGTATTTAGGAAATGTATACCTACTTTGTATTTACAGTATTTTACTATTTGTCTGGCAGAACTGAAAGATTACCAACACAAGGTGGTCGGGAACGTTTTCAGTCTCCTGAACAGGAAACTGAAATCATAAACATGGTCCTAGAAAACAACGCCATAACATTACAGCAAATACAAAGAAAAATAATAGAAAACAATGACATATTTCAAAATATTGATAGGGTAAGTTTATCAACACTGGACCGTGTCTTGCGCAGAAATCATCTCAGGATGAAGCAGGTCTACAGGGTACCATTTGAACGCAATTCAGAAAGAGTCAAAGAATTGTAATATAACTATGTGCAAGTGAGTCTCAAAATTGATTCATACCCTCAACACTGTATACAGTAAATTATACATATTTCAATATTGTAATCCTAATGATTGTGCTTCACAATAGTGACCACTCCATGTCTATTTCTGATATTGTCATGTGTTTCAGAGAGTCCTTGAGCTAGAGGTGGCTGCAGTGGAGCACCAGTTCATCTTCATTGATGAGGTTGGGTTCAACCTCACAAAAAGACGAAAGAGGGGAAGGAATGTCATCGGACAGCATGCCTTGTTGAAGTCTCTGGCCAGCGCGGAGGGAACATCACAATGTGTGCAGCGATTACCCACCACAGCGTCATCCATCACCATGCTACCCTTGGCCCCTACAACACCGCCCATCTGATCACATTCCTGGACACCCTACACAACACACTCATTCCACCAGATCAGGTAGATGGCCCAGAGCACCTCAGGTACGCTGTCATTTGGGACAACGTAAGTTTCCACAGGGCTGCTCTGGTTTGTAACTGGTTCACTGCCCATCCACGCTTTTTAGTTGTTTATCACCCTCCATATTCTCCATTCCTCAATCCTATTGAGGAATTTTTTTTTTTCTGCCTGGAGATGGAAAGTGTGTGACTGAAATCCACAAACGCGTATACCTCTTCTCCAAGTTATGGAGGATGCATGTGGAGATATAACAGCTGATGCTTTTCATGGCTGGAATCGCCATGCTAGGCGATATTTCCCCTGCTGCTGGGCCAGGGAAAACATTGCTTGTGATGTGGATGAGGTGCTGTGGCCAGACCGCAACAGAAGAGAGGATGCAGCATAGTTTGTTTTTAGGTTGGGTTTGTTTTTTTTACTGTGTACAGTAAATTCTTCAGTTGTGTTGGTTGGGAATGGGATGTACATTGTTTTTGTGGGACAAATAAAATATAATATTTTACAACACACTTATGTATGTACTGTCTGTAGTAAGTGTAACACTGAACAAAAAATAAGGCCTTATGATGAATGGAGAAGTGTTTTCCATTCGTCATAGTGTTTTACATTGAGCACATCAGTGTTCAACTGGTTATTATGAATGTCTATTCATATGATTTGTGTGTGTCATTTGAAAACAAAATACCATTTTGAGAAGAAATAACATTGTTTTGAATGTAAAATTTCATTTTGCAGGAGAATTGAGGGGTTTTGCCGTGTGTGTAGAGTTCAGAGAATGAGGCATTCTTTCAGAAAATGTGTGTAAACAACTGCGAAACTGACTGTTTGGCCAGAATGCATGTTGGTAATGCAGACGGTGTTTCAGTTTTGACCATTGCAACTGAAAACTGATGTCATACATGGTTACTTTTAGGTGTGACGTTAGAGTTTGTCCTCAATTCAGCCTTTTACAGATACAAGAGGTTTGGTCACTGACATGAAATATTTTGTAAAATATAGGATGTCTAAAATGTGAAAATCTCTGAATCTTTCTGATAAACATTTAAGGCATTAGGTAAGACCGCAGTGACATGAGTAGTGGTGTGCTTTGGGAAACAAGGGATTGATAAATCATATTGGTTTCCACAAAGACATTCCTTCACTTATACAAAGAATGCATAAAGAAGGTTGGGAGGGAAAATGGCCCAGACATGATCTACTGTACAATTTCAATCAACGTGACTAAAAAGAAACTTTGAATTTAAAAACAAAGAAGAAACACCCCAGAACAGAAACTCCTTATATATCATGAAGATAATGACAAGGATTCAGAAAGAACGTTATTCACATATGGTTTTAAAAACCATACAACACACAATAAAGCTGAGGCTTATTTCCGCTGCAGTCCACCCTCAGACATTTTATAGCTTTTGGAAGTCACATCTGAGCATGCTTGTGGCATCCATAGTAACGGGTTGGGTAGAGTGTATCATGCCCCCCAAGCAGAGGAAACCAGACAATATGTGAAAAATAGCTTTGAGCCTCCCACCTCTCTCCTCAACGTCACAGCAGGACAGTAATTTGAAGTGGGCTGGGTGATATAAAGTCAACAACAGGTTTCCTAAAACAGCTGAAGTGAACTGAACACAGTTGAAATTGAGGCAAGTGTTCATATTACTATACAGTCATATCACGGAGTATCAGAATATTTATAAATCTACACAAGTTTACAAATAAGTTGCATTTACACCCAGTAGAGCTTTTCAAGTTTACGTGGAATTGCATAACCGTTTGTAAGGTACCTTCACTGACTGAGCTTGGTATGATATCTATGATAATTCTATTTGGTTGGTTGTTTTCCCACCAATTATGTCAGGCAACCACACAATAGGAAATTGATTCAATGCAGTAGTTTAAAGTCTTCTCTTCTTACACAGCTGTAAAAGATGTCTATATGCTTCTAGCTCCTGCATAACTTGTAAATTTGACATGGCAATACCGGCAAATCATAAATATTAACATTATATAACTGAAACCATGATTTGAAATGTCTCTGAGCTCTGTAGTCTTTATTTACATGTACCTGAGTTGTAGTACAGGCTCCTTCGTGAAGCTAAAAGCAATATATTTTGCATCCATATTTAGAGGGACCATAGCTCATTTGGTTCATATAGCTAAATAAAAGAAAACAGCAATTCTGTGTTTTGCATGCAATCCGCATGCAAAACACAGAGCCCTTATTCAGAGCCATGTGGACGAAGGCTTTGTGCATAATTACAGAAGAGGGTCTCAGCAGCATCATAATTGGAGGCAATGCCCAGGTCCAGAAAGGGGCCATGGGGCTCTAAACATGTTGAGAAGTTTATTGTAATGAGGTCCTCAGTCTACTACTCTTTAAAAACCACAGTGGAGGAAAGTGGGAAACAATGGTGGGATAACATGATTTTGCTTGTGTGTTTGACTAGGCCTGGGAGCTCTCTGTTGTCTTTTCTGCTACACTCTCGGTGAGGGGGAAGTGGGGCGTACTGATGACAAAAGCGACGGGTGCTTGGGAGCATAAAGGGGGTGGTTAATCATGGCCCTAAACTACAGGAAGTGTCTATTCAATGAGGCCTCAGGCAGCCAAGCAACGATGCAATCTGGGCACTGGGGTGGACTGGGGTTTAGCAGCGGGAAGGTGGCAGCAGAGGAGGAATTGAGTTATGCCAGATTTACAGCACACAGGCTTTTGCGGTTGTTGTCTGGTATAGCTAACTTGTTTAAATTGCTACCATCTTTGTTTAGGGAACCTACTCTTACCAGTTTGTTTACAGTAGATAAATATGCAGTATCTGATATGGCTGATAGAAATGCATTCAAAAATGCAAAATACTTACAACAGTTTCACCTTCTTCTCTGTTGTGTTAATCCAGCTTTACACCACTGATCCATTTATATCAACACACAGGACAGAAATGCATTTTTTCTGCTCTCACCCGCACTGTAAAATCTTTCTATATTTGGTTCACAGGAGTTTGAACATCACCATGGTACATCGATAAGAATGCAGAAGGGACAAGTGGTTCCGTTTAAGCCATTTATTGCCACTATTCACACATGAGCAACAGGAGATGATGAGGCTTGACGGTTATGGTTTTCTACAAAATGATAAACAAAGAAACGCACAAGAATTACGATACAGTAAACCAATGTATAACATAACACTTAACTAGGCGCCTAACAAACATTTGTACTATAACCAAAGAAGGTGAAGCGTAGGCCTTACCACTACAGAAATAATAGAGTACTACATAGACAAGACATTCATTTAACAATTACATATAAGAATTTCATCATGTTCTAGGTTAGATTGTACTGTTTTCTGCCTTTCTTTAAGAACTACAATTAACAAACCATGTGCACTGCGCACTTACACACAATATGATATCTGTAGTCTCAAGGCAAACAATCAAGCTGAGGAATATAGCATCTACTAATATGTATACTAGTCAAGCATTCAATCGCATCAAGTTTACAAATAGAAGGTGGGGGAGGTAACGCTTAATGAAATGGGCCCAAAAGTGATCTGCCAACACCTGGCTATGACGCCACTGCCGGCAACTAAGGAGGTCAGAGCTCGGATAAGAGACCAGAGGCAGGGAGGAATCTTGCCGCCCCATCAGAAGATTTGGGGTAACTGGGTCAGGATCTGCAATGTCCGAGGATGCATAGCCAAGAGGCTTGGAGTTAAGGATATTTTTGACTTCTATCAACAAAGTGTGCAGGACTTCTACAGTGACCAGTTGGGCGCCTAGGGAGCTCTGCAAGGTCTGTTTGCCAGAACGAATCTCTTTCCCATATTCCTCCAAAATGAGGGGCATGGGGAGGGTTGAAATGGAATTGAATCCTTTGTTGATTGAGTTGAACTTCCTCTCTCCTCTCTTGAAGTTGGTACCTTGGTCCGACCAGAGTTCGAAGGGAGTGCCCCTGCGGGCGGTGAAACGGCGTAGGGCCAGCAGGAAAGAATCTGTATCAAGACTACAAAGGAGGTCCAAGTGCACACAGCGAGTTGTTAAACACTTAAATATAATGCCCCACCGCTTCTCAGTCTGACGTCCAAGCTTGACATTACAAGGTCCAAAACAATCCATCCCAGTTGAGTAGAAGGCAGGCTTGTACAACTGGAGACGAGCTATAGGAAGGTCTGCCATCCTAGGAACAACAGGCTTTGTACGCCACCGTTGGCACTGGACACAACCACGTTAGTACTTCCGTATTGCCTCTCTCCCTCTCAAAATCCAGAACCGCCTGCGGAGCTCTGCAAATACTCTCTCCGGGCCGGGATGTTTCAGTCTTTCATCATATTCCTGGATGACCAGCTTAGACACTGGATGTTGGGATCGAGGACAATAGGATGAGTGGCGTTAGGTTCCTGTTCAACCTGCCGTAGCCTACCTCCGACACGGATAAGACCGGTGTCTATACAAACTTCGGGGGCAAGGGTGAGTAGACGACTGGTTGACAATAGGGGTCTTTTGGCCTTGAGATGGGCGAGGTCTTCTCCAAAGCTATCCATCTGTGCCTGTCTCAGAATTTCTCTCTCTATCTGAAGATAATCTGCTTGAGTTGAGGTTACATGAGCATTTGAGGGGTGCTTCAACTGGACAGAAGCATCAAGGAGGGCTTGATAAGTTCCATAAAGGCTGAAGTCTGGGACCGACCTGATAGTGCCAACTTCTCCACAAAAGGAGGGCTTAATTTCAAGGTGATGTTGATCTCTATCATTGTTGGGGCCATCAGGGGGTAGAGGCCAGGTGCCAGAAGGTTGATAAAGGAATTGAGAGCCTTGGCTCCACCGGTTGGGCCGCTGGAGCTCTCCAAGGGTTTTACCCCTCGTAAGGTCATCAGCTGGGTTATCAGCTGTATTGACATACCTCCAGTCTTGGCAGTTAGTAAGTTCTTGTATCTCAGACACTCTAGTACCAACGAAGACCTTAAAGCGGCATGAATCTGCCCACAACCAAGTGAGTACAGTGGTTGAATCTGACCAAAGGATGGTACGTTTGATAGGGAGAGTCAATTCTGTTCTGAGGAAGTCACAAAGACGTGCACCAACTAATACAGCACAGAGCTCTAATCTAGGAATTGACTGCTGTTTCTTTGGTGCGACATGAGATCGGGCAAGCAAGAATGCTAATTGAACTTGTTTCCCGACCTCCGACCGAAGGTATGCCACTGCACCATAAGCAGATTCCGATGCATCACAAAATATGTGAAGATCTTGTGTAGAGGGGACTGGGGCACGGATAGACGTGTAACATCGAGGCATGGTTATGGTTGGGAGAATTGACAGTTCATCACTCCAGGAGTTCCAAGCAGAGAGTAGGTTACAGGGTAATAAGGGGTCATCCCATTCCCGTGGCTTGTCCCACAGCTGCTGAACCAGGACCTTTGCCCTGGTCGTGTAAGGGATAAGATACCCTAAAGGGTCATAAAGGCTGGCAAGGACATAGTAAATGTACCGCATTGTTGTGTTGGATGATTTTGTTGCCTGCCCTCTGTAGCCAAGATGATCTGTCTGGCAATTCCACTGCAGCCCAAGAGTACATTCAGTTGAGGGCATGGTGTCTCTAGAGAGCCAGAACTCACTATTCTTAGATCTTGCATCCGGTTGTAAGTGACTGATGACCATTGGGTCATTACTGGCCCACTGTCGAATGTTAAAGCCTCCAGCGGACAAAATTGACCTCAACTGATCGAGAATCTGACGGGCCATGGCAACTGTGGGGAAGCTTTGAAGGCAGTTATCAACATAGAATCCCCTCTCTACTGAATGGCGCGCTGGGTCATTTGGCTGAGTATGACTTTCAATGTGCCTTTGAAGGGCAAAGGTAGCACAACAGGGGCTACAGGTAGTCCCAAAGGGAAGAACTTGCCATTCGTAGATGGTTGGAGAGGCATCCTTCCTCATGTCCCGCCAAAGAAAACGTAAGAGGGGCTTATCTTGGGACAAAAGCTGGACTTGATGAAACATGCTCTTTATGTCGCCACTACTGGCGACAGCATGTTCTCGAAAGCGGAGTAAAACTCCAAGGAGGGAAGGCCCCAATGTAGGTCCAGGTAGTAAGATCTTGTTCAAGTTTTGGCCTCTGTAGTCAAAAGAACAGTCAAAAACAAGGCAATTCTTCTCATTATGTGTCACCATATGATGGGGTACATACCAGGCCTCATGTGAGCCTTCAGCTTCCTCTATGGTAAGCCTTCTCACATGACCTGCTTGTTCAAGCTTGGAGACCTCAGTGTTATAGGCTGCTGCTTTCTTAGGATCCTTCGCCAGCTTGGATTCAATGGCACGCAGTCGGGCCATTGTGGCTTGTGGAGGAGCCTTTAGAGGGGGTGCCTCTGAGATCCTCAAGAGGGGTGTCACATAGCGATAGATTCCATCCACTAAAACTCTCTTTGTGGCTACCTCAAGCAAGTTCACTGCCTGATGGTCCAGCTTGGACCGAGTGGCTGCCCTTTCATTTTGATGGGGAACTGCATCCAATTGCCAGAGCCTTTCCACATTTTGGTACAACTCATCACATCGAGAGGCAATGGAGGTATGGAAGCATGTAGCAACATGAAGGGAGGGATTCAATCTCCCCTGTTGGACCTTGCAGTGTCCAGCCAAGACGAGTCTTAACAGCTGCGGGTGCTCCTGATGGACCAAATCGAACAGGGGCAATAGGTGAAATCAAGTGATTATGGTCTGAACCAATTAAGAGTAGTGGGGTGACCTTATGCATTGGTGTCAGTGGCAGTCCATATAGGTGTCTATATTTCTGTTGAAGGGGAAGAACAGTGTGTGTGCTCAGACAGGGCAAGTTGATCAGCAGTAAAGGCATGGTTCATATGAAATTCACCAGAACTTGAAGCAGAGCTCACCTTGAAGGAAACCGTAGCCCCCTGGAGGATTTCCACTCCTTGTGTCACAGTTCTGAGAGCTAAGTCCTCTGGTTCTCCATCGAGCTGAAGATTGTGAGCTGCTGATTGCAAAAGGATAGTTCTTTCTGAACCATCATCTAGAAGTGCGAACGTCTCCAAGGTGCGTCATTGCGCCATTTCGCAGGATGACTTTAACCAGCTTCAAAAGGACTTGATCTGTGTGACTTGGGCGATCGAGGTACAGGGTGTGAGCTGTGGAATTAAGATAGGAATTTATATCAGGTTTCTTGTTAGAGAAGTCAGTCAGTATCTGTAGATGTCTCCTCTTACATATATTACAGTCTCTGTTTAGTGTGCACTTAGCTGCAACATGTGGTCGGGCACAGCGCCAACACCTCTTATTTTCCTTGATCCATCCTATAACTTGTTGTTTGCTGAGGGCCTTGAAATCAGCACAGTGACTTATGTGATGACTTGTAGAGCTACAATAGGCACACGGAGACCTTGAAGGCATTTGGGGGTCCCCACGCTCACTGATGCCGTTTGCTCCGTGGAGTATAGTTGTGGTTGCATGAGTAGAAGCTAATGGTCGGTGTACTCGAGGGGGATTTGGACCTATGTAATCCCATCTGGGTTAACAACGGGACTCTACTTGCAGTCATTCAGATAGGTCGATGAGGGCGTAGTTGGTTTCTACTTCTTTCCTATACATATGGCGTTTAAAGCGGCTAACCTGTTCGTTAGGGAGTTTCTCCAGTAGCCTGTCTACATGTGAGCCACGGAGGAGTTCAGCAGTGCCTTGATTAGCCATAGTTCTTAACAGCCCAACTAGTGCTTGGACTCGCAGGGCAAAGCCGTCGAGGGCCTGACTATCTCCAGGACGTACAGGAGGAAGGGCCATGATGTTCCTCAGTTCCTTGAGTACCAACTGACGTGGTTGGCCATAGCGTTCATCTAATGCCCTTAAGGCTTCGGTAAATGGCTGGGGGGCATATGAATAGGCTAAAGCCAAGCGTCTGGCCTGGTCCACCTTCAGATGGTCGAGAAGAATATGATACTTGAATTCCTCAGTTTTATGTGGATCCAGTAGGTTGGTCAGTGCCATTCGCAGCATCCTGTATTGCACCTCATCCTCTCTAGTAAAGTCGGGAAATTTAGGAGGTTCAACTGGTCTGTAATGCCCATGCCGGTCAGCAGGGGGTGCTGCAGCTCCTCTGGGAGAATACATGGTTCTGGACTGTAGAGGAACAGGGGGTAGAGAAGATGCATGCGGATGCAGGACTGATTGATGCAAGAGGTCTGATTGGTGATGGGCTGAAGGAGAAGGGTGATTTTGTGAGTAAAGGGGGCGCGAAGCTACCCGAGTGAGCCCTGACACTACATTTCCTCTTCAAAGGTTTCTGGGCTGGGCCATAGCTACAGTTGCAGGTTCATGGCGAAGAGCTGGCGGAGGTGGGGGTGACCCAGCTGTCATCTGATTTTGTTCATGTGAGTAATTGTGGTGGTGAGGACAATCCATCTCGTTGAGTGGTTGCAGAGGAATAGCTGCCCTCTGGGCTTAAAGCTTCATGCCTTTCCATGAGGCGCTGCAACATCCTTCCTTGCTGCTTTACAATTGTCACGGTTTCGAATAACTGTTTTATGATATCAGCTTGGCTAAGTTCTGGAATGCCATCTTGCTGTCTGGTGGCAGATGTAGATTGAAACGGTCTGGTGACAGAGGTAGGAGGTAGTAGAGTTCCACTACTATTAATATGGAGTATTCTGTGGTCAGAGTGCTCAAAACTCTCTTCCTCATCATCTACTTGGGGTTCTTCCTGTTGACCCTCATGTGGAACATGTGTGCATTCTGTATTGGTAGCTCTATTCGCATAGCCAACTTCATAGTTCTCCAGGCGCTGAGGTGGGTGAATTTTGCGTCGAGGATTGAGAGCTCCATGGGTTAGAGGTGACTTCCCTTCAGCCATGACAATGCTCAGGCCTCCGGCTCGAAGGACCACATGTAAAATCTTTCTATATTTGGTTCACAGGAGTTTGAACATCACCATGGTACATCGATAAGAATGCAGAAGGGACAAGTGGTTCCGTTTAAGCCATTTATTGCCACTATTCACACATGAGCAACAGGAGATGATGAGGCTTGACGGTTATGGTTTTCTACAAAATGATAAACAAAGAAACACACAAGAATTACGATACAGTAAACCAATGTATAACATAACACTTAACTAGGCACCTAACAAACATTTGTACTATAACCAAAGAAGGTGAAGCGTAGGCCTTACCACTACAGAAATAATAGAGTACTACATAAAGACATTCATTTAACAATTACATATAAGAATTTCATCATGGTCTAGGTTAGATTGTACTGTTTTCTGCCTTTCCTTAAGAACTACAATCAACAAACCATGTGCACTGCGCACTTACACACAATATGATATCTGTAGTCTCAAGGCAAACAATCAAGCTGAGGAATATATTTTATATTATACTTTATCACACACAACCATAGAGGTGTATCTGAATCACAGAGACGGAGGGCCCTCACATGTGGTTTGTATTGCTGCCAGCCAGAACAAGGGAAATGGGTGTAGCTTATAAAGTAGACCATTGATTAGGAGTAAGTGAGATCAGGTGAGACTGGGTGGGTTCCTTGCCATGGAAATAAGCAGAGGGTTGCTGAATAGTATGGCTCTATTCTACACTAACCCTTGACATTTAAACATAATACATGTTATATTCATCTTTGCCTACCATCGCAATAAAAAACATGAAGACAGCAGAAGCCTTTTAAAGCAAATGTTTATTATCCAGTTTAAGTGTGCGCCCATCCTGACAGCTAAACAGATTTTCTGAGCTGAAAACATATTAAAATATCTTTCTGATTCTGAAGACTTGCACCAGAATTTGTGAGCCTGAAAATAATGGATTGCCTATGCCTCACTTACACAAATGCATCTCTAATGAATAGTGTCCTACTTGTTCAATTCATTACAGAGATTTTCTGACGCTTTCATCTTGTGCACATGCCTCCGTGTATGACTGCAAACCTTGTGTGTCCCATAAGTTGCCCATGCTTTGTATGTGTGTGTGTGTGTGTGTGTGTGTGTGTGTGTGTGTGTGTGTGTGTGGTTGTGTGTTAGTAGAGGAGGGGGGTTGGTAGTTTGTACACATCCATATTATCTCTTACTGCTCATCCGGCTGAGAAGCTGGCCTTAATTACAACTGTCTGCCTGAGTCACTAGCATGCTCCCCTACCCACACAAATAGACAGCAACAACAGGCAGCATCTCAAAGGAAAGGCAAGAGTGGTTTCGCCTCGTAGCCGGAGGACAACTTCTCCCTGCCAACAAAATACAAAGGTACTGTGGGCCCACATCCAAATGGATCCCTAGACCCTTTTCCCTTGGGCCTTGTTGACTTGAAATGGCTGTGCAGGGGCAGGAGTTTGGATGATCTAAATCCATTGTTTATTTTTTTAGCCTCTTAACTGGTTAACTGGTTTTGTTCTCCCATCTCTTTCTGGCCTTTTAAAATCAGCTATATCAAATCAACTTTGAGCTTTGAAACGGTGGTTGAGGGACTGGTTTGGAATTAGACTGTACGTTTTCAGAGAATGTACCTCTATCTAATTCAGAGAGTGATCATCCCCACAGGCATTGTGCTATATCTTGTCTTGCTGCTTCGATAGTCTTCATGTGTAGGCATTTTTTTCTTAACTCCCTCCCACTACCTGAAACTGTCGACTCAAATGAAAAACTTTACATGGGAACTGACGGGGCTTCCATTAAACATCTGGAAAGACCAGGCATAGCCCATCTTGGGTGGAAAGTGGATTGAGACGATAAATAAATTCCATACATTTTCTGTGGCCGGAGTCTACCCCAGCATGCAAAGAATTTCATTTGATGTTTCCATAAAGTGAAAACAAGGCTTGGATTTCGTCCAAGAACTCTTGTTGGTTTCTCACTATTGACAATCTTCCTCATGCACAATGTTTTAGTAGCTGGCATTGGTCCACTTACAGCCAATAAGACCACCATAAAATTGCAAACCATAGCCATGTGTGTTAATGAATGTATAAAGTAGCATGTATATTCAAACATGGTTCGCTAAAATGTAGGTCAATTTAAGCAACTGATTCTCATCTCTGCAAATAGTTTGCTGGAAATATTTTATATATATCAAGTGTTTGGTGTTTGGCAACCAATTTCTTCATTTTTAAAAATCATTTTACATATAGCCTGCATTTGACCAGCACCAGAATGAACTATACTGGTGTGTAGATCAGTTTTCTGATTTTTCTATTCATTACATCTATTTATACTCTTATGTCTATAATATGTCCGCAGCTGAGGTTATATTGTCCTATCAGGAACAATTCCTGTGCAATAACCCAGTAACTCTGTCTCTAATCAGCACCTGTTTTCTGGTTTCCACTTATTATTTATTTATTCACCATTCTCTATTTCAGTGCTGTTCATACTGTGTTCATACTATGTCATATTGTATATACTGTATACCAATACACCTACCTCAGGTCATAAGGTCATAGGTCTTATTTATTTTTTCCAGCATCCTTTGCACTATGCTCCATCACACTGTGTATATGTGTACATGTATGTATGTATGTGTATGTGTACCTTGTATCATATCCACCTTCAATATGTACATAATGAGAATAGTTTACTCTTGCATCCTTTGCACTCTGAACACTGCACTATTTGTCAATATGTCTATATTGTTTTGTTCATAGTGTGTATATTAGTGTTGTCTACTCGGTAGTTTGATTTTATTTTATTATTATTTTATTATTGTATAAGTAAGCACATCGTGAGCAATGTACAATCCTGAGTCAAATTCCTTGTATGTGTACACATACCTGGCAATAAAACTGATTCTGATTCTGATTCAACAAGTTTGCACAAATGACAAAAATAAGTGCTTCTCCACAGAAACCGCTACTGGGGTCTCAACTACATTTTTTCAAGGGCCATAAATTTTCTAAGCACTGTGGGTGCTGGACTTTCAAATATATTTCTAGGCTAAATCAGCATATTATATATATATATAGGATATATTAGCATGAACAAAACAAATGTTTTATTAGCCTATATCGGTGTGAAAAGACTCCTAAAAACATGGTAAATCCATAACGATAACTACAAACTAGATATTTAACTCGAAAATGCTCTCAGACGTAAGCCAAGGAGGCTGTTCACTGAGGAGTGATGGGTAAAATCTGTAATTGTAAATGTAACTGCAGGATGCAGCTCTGATTGGCAGAAAATATTAATCCATTAGTTTTGAGGCTATTATGCATTTGCGCTGTTGTGCATGTGACACCTGTAGTCATGATCTGACTTTTGGTGCACACGACATGAGTCTGCGAACAGCGAAAATAAAAGGAGTTGGATATCTGACTGAGAAAGTGGAGGTGTGCAGCCAGTCACCTGCAGCTCTTCATCTATCAGCTCACTGTGGCTGCACTTGACTGTTCCATTAGGCTACTCCCTGCAATATTTCAAACTAATCTTCTGTCATAAAATGTTGTTTGTTTTGTAGACCCTAGAAACGATTGCGGTCAGGGCAAATCTGACAAACACAATACAAATACTTCATAACAAAAGTCAACTTGTGATTTGCCAGTAAATTGTTTTTAATGTGTAGCTGCAGTAGTAGAAAATGTTCAATTTGCATTAGCAGTAACTTAATACAGCATTATCTACCTGGAATTTCACCTTAGATGCACAGTTTATAACACTGCAAATATAGAAATTTTGCAATACTTTCATCAGTGGCCATTCTGTAAGCAAGATTGAAAGCTTTGGCAGGCTGGATGTGGCTCACAGGCCGCCAGTCGATCACTGTCATACTGTACAACATCACAATACTGTTGTATTCGTTACTTAACAAAGACACTGTAATTTTTTGTCATTTACTAAATGTTGTTTTCTGGAGAGGACAGTCTTTCCTAAGGTTTAAAGTTCTTTATTGTCCTACAAGGGGAAATATATTATGCAGCAAGGTTTCACATAACGACAGAATACAAAAGGACAACAACAACATCAACAATAAATCACATAACTAGTACAGGGAAGTGGAAATTCATACCAAGTACAAATATGCAAGAGTGCAAGTGTGCAAATGTGTCAGGGTAGTGCAAGGAGTGAAGCCAGTGTGCTAATTGCTATTAAGCATATTAATAGCACTTGGGATAAAAGAGACATGGAGTCTTTAAGTCCTCCGAACAGGTACCCTTAAATGGCGTCCTGAGGCCAATAGCTCAAACTCCCTCTGGAGTGGATAGTCCTGGCAGTCCAATATAGCATTAGCCCTCCTAAGGACGTGCCTGTTATTAATGATCAAAAACTTGGCCTGACTCCTCCCTGAGATCTTACTGGTTATACTTCCAAGTCTATTCTTATTGGACAGATTTGGGTTTCCAAATCAGACAGAGTTTAAATAGATTCGATGAACTTCCCTACAGCTACAGTATGCTGTCAGTATGCCTTGTATTGACATTTTAGCTGATAAGACTAGTCGATGCACCAAGCTAATTTTCTTGCACTTACTTTATTTGCCACATTATATAGGCTTTCTAAAACTGGCCTTAACGGTGTTCATGCATTTTGTCTATCATTATGTATAGTGTCACCTTATGAGGTGCACCACTAGCGCACTATTTCAGGTTCTTTATGGTTTTAATTATGCATGTAGTCAAGACCACTTTAGCCCAAGTCAAATCTAGAGCTAACCTAAGACTGAGTTGTGTTCATTACTTGGGAGCTCAATGCCCTACTTGATGGATTGATGTTTATCTGTCCTGCATCATGGGCACTTCTATAGGGAATGCAACACAGTTAAAACAAATGTAGTACATTTTAAGAAAAAAAACTCATCTTGTATCTCAACCAGACAGTCCTCAAACCATTCTTTAAAAATGTAGCTAAAAAGAGGGCAAAGCAGACATTTCAGAACAGATTCGCTAGAGACAGAGCTAAAGTGCAGCAATAGTTCAACATGCATAGAGTAAGAAAATAGGGCACTTGAGTTCTTCAAATTAGTAATATGATCCTGAACACAAAATAGCATTACAAATGCCACTGTTCTGCAAACACCTAGAGCCGCTGATGCTGTATTATTACTGTGCAGGATGGAGTATGTTCAGTCAGTCACCCGGTGTGAGGCGGCAGCTGTCTTTGCTCACCCGGCCGTTCCCCTGCTCCTCTCTCACTGCATTAACAGCAGGGAGTCAACTCCCAAAGCCTGGAAAAGACACACTCCATTAAGACTCATGCAGGACCCAGACACTGCTCAGATACATGACGAAGAACAAAGAAAACCAAGCTCAGAGGAAATACACTTCACTGTCTTCTTGATATAGACTTCTCGTATGGGTATAGTATACAGAAAAGGTGTGAGAGTGCAAGAGAGTGTATGCATGTCAAGAATAAAAGATAGAGGACGTGCATTAATGCATGTATTGAGAGAAAATAAAAAGGAGCCATTTGTAGCTAATTGCATTATTGTGGTCTGCTCGCTTTTAAGTGTTGGCTGTGTACTTTTAAAAGTTAAATAAAATACACACCATTTCATTGTCACCAGATTTCTGTGATGTTGACAAAACAAATGTTGTTTATGTTCTCTAAAAATGTAACTTTCTTATCCATTTATCAAGAACATTTGTCCCACACATATAAATACCTAATCCCTCCACTTCACACAAATCCTGTCCTTGGTGTGTTTTTTAATTGATATTGTCATGCAGGAGAGCACGCAGAATCTTCACAATGACCAGAGTTGTGTAGATATTGATTTGTGCTATTTTGCAGGAGGGACAGAGGCAGACTGAACCTCTTCCTCATCACATGCGATGCATCAAAATAATTGGCAGTACCCAATTATCCTGTGATCCATGTACAGGAGATCTGACAAGCTGCCTGAAAACGAATTTGTAATCAGGAAGCCTCGGGTATGAATCACAGATGTGATGCTGGCAGGTCGGAACGTTTGGATAAAATAGGGCAGTGCAACTGGCAGAATGGCAAAAATATATAAAAAAATTAAACTTGAGCCCATACTCAAAAATGCCACAACAAAATTCAGCACGGCAAAATGATTCACTGATAACAATTGTAAGCTTATGTGACTTAATCAACTCTAGTACAACAGCAGTTACTTATACTATGTAGTTACATATGTAGTAATTTTATTTTAAAATAATAGATTCAAATTCACTTAAATGGTACACTGACTTGTAATAGGGTGAATGGCAACTCATTGCCACCAATCTCCAGTCTGGTATCATCATATAGTGGAACACACCCATTTCTTAATTCATTTTGCGTGTTATTCAAATTCAGGTTTTGCTTTTGCACGTAATTTCATTCAGTCTACTGACTTATATTGTGCAGAAACAGCTGTCATTTTACACCAACTGTCACAGGGAAAAGACCAGGCAGGATATGCATAATCAGAAAGGTTGGGGGGGGGGGGGTCCTGAAACAAAAATGAAACAAAAAAACTACATTGATATATGTTTTTAGTGAAGTTACGCAGATTGCATAAGTTACTAACAGTGTTGGGAGTAACTCGTGACAAAATAACGCAATTAAAGTATTGTTTTTTGCTGTAACGCAGTAATATAATGCTTTACAAAATAAAATAGGTAATATTATGTCCCTTACAATCTCAGTAACATGCATCACAATGCGTTTTAACCTAAAATTCAGAGGCATTTTGATTTTTAATAATTCACCAGCACCGAGAAACATTTCGGCAGCAGAAATAAAAATCCATGAGTAAAAGTGTAACGTTATTTCCTGTTGCTGCAATCCGATGGTCGAGATTGCAGGGTGCAGACTACGGGGGAGATCGGCTCCTCTTAACAAGATGGTAGCTCCCCTGATGGATCACGCGTAAATAGATTTCTATAGGCTACGTGTTTGTGCTTTAACGAATAACTTTCATGATTAGAGAGGCTGCTGTCAGATCATCCTGACTGATCCTGTGGGCGTGTCGGGGGATTCAAAAAATCAATGACGTTGAGCTGCTGTACCTCGTGCGTAAATGCCCACAACGACTTTCTTAATGTGGAGATGTTTCATCCTGGTTCCACTGACATAAGGGTCTACTACGCATGCGAGCGTGTGAGTAGCTAGCTAGCCAGCTAACTATCTTAGTGTCAAAACCCCTTACCCTAATCATCACAGGGGTGTGTGCCTAAACCTAAGTTTGCGATTGTATGCATGTCGACCAGTTAACCCAACAGCTTCGCACAATGGCTCAGCAGTCCCCATGGACATAACGTTAGCTAATGGCAGAGGTGAAGAGGACGTTGACAGCGGAAGCTAAGAATAGAAAAAGAGCGTGACCAAACAAAATGCTGCCGGACCTTGGCGAGAGCTTTGTGAGCAGGCATTCCCCTTCTGTGTACACAGTTGGACTAGTAAGAACAAAAAGAGGATACTGGGGGCAGGAGGCAGATGGAGGCGGCTTTGGCTCAGGAGATAGAGTGGGTTGCCCGTTAATCTGTGTGTGAAAGGGTGAACGTGTAAAAGCTCTATATAAGCGTGGTCTGAAGACTAGAAAGCCTAGTTCACACTACACGATTTTTAGCCCGAACTCGGCGACCGTCAGGCTGGGATCAGGAGTAAATCGGTCGATATCTAGCATGCCAAATATCTGGAAGAGTTGGCTAATGAGAGCAGGCAGCTACTTTTCCACTGCAAAACACTTTTTTCCTTTTTTCCTCCAGCTCTCTCTGTAGCTCAGAAAATCCCTGCTACATGCGTGAGCTAATTCATTCTTTCACCCATATTCTTTGTCTATATAATTGCTATCTTTATAATAAACAACAGCTGTTTTGTCTGTAGGTTCGCAGCATTTCCCGTTTCACGTGTTTGGAGACCAGCATCGGGTGACAGTCACTGTAAGCTCGTGTGTGACCCCCTGTCAATCAGTTATGTAGTGTGAACGCCACAACGACTTCAAGACTCCCGTCACAAGACGGCAAGTTGTTTAGTGTGAACAGCATGGACATCGGCCGACGCTGAAAGTCGTGTAGTCTGTACAAGTACAGACCATTTACTTTATTTTTAGGTTACAATTTGTCTAACGTCTGCTTACAGACTGTTTAGCCAAAAACAATTCTGTCTTGTTATAGTTTGATTGGGCTAATGTTATTACAATTTCAGATAATAGTATCGTTTATAGTTTACCACTAGTGTAATATTAATTCCAGCAACAGCAGTTTCATTATGATCTGTTGTCATTCATTAAATCATTGTCTACATGGTGGTTAGTCTAAGATTTGTTAATGCTAACTTGTCAATAATCATAACTGTTACGAGGGTGGTGTGGGGACAGAGAGGACCCAAACGCAGCACTCTGAGGGAAGGAGGTTTATTGAGGGGAAAAAGGGGTAGAAGGACTGGAGGGAGAGGTGGATGTCGGGGAAACACAGGCACGGGGAACCAAGGAGACTGGGGGCCAGGGAGCCGGGGAACACTGGGGCAGAGGAAGCGAGGAGCGGGGGAGAACAGGGAGGACGCCGTGGGGGAAGTCCGAGGAGGAGAGGGCCAATGGATGAGCCCAGCCAACTGAACGGAGGACGAGGGTGAGTGTACCTGGTGAACGTGAGAAAAAAAACAACATGAGAGCCTGAACGTGGAGGTGGCACCGGGTATGGAGCAATGACAATCAAGCAAGAGTGGTGTGGAGAACCGGGGTTGAAATACAGGCAGGGATGAGGTTGACTACTGGCAGGTGTGCCAGGCTGACGAGGTGGCTGATGAGGTGCAGGTCGTTGGCTGGGCTCAGGAGCAGAGGAAGAGAGCACACAGGGGAGAAAACGTAGGGAGGCAGGCACGGAACAGAAAACCAAGGAAAAAGCAGAATAACTGATAAAAAGGAGAAAAAAAACCAGGACACTCACCGTCAGCCGGGCTGCACCACAACAGGGCCCCCTCCTCAAAGGACGCCTCCTGGCGGCCTTACCACTGGACTAGGTGGGGCTTGGCAGATGAACGTCAGGGGGAAGAAGTCGCACTGGGGTCCGGCTGGTGGGGGTCCAGGGTCCAAAACAAAACAGGGAATTCAGGGAGGGCTTCAGGACTGGGAAGGGTTAGGGGGGAACTGGCAGGGCTGAACTGAAGACGCAGGGCTGAACTGAAGACATAGGGCTAGACGGGGTGCCCGAGGACAGAGCAGGGGAGCCAGGGAGGTCCGGCGGGCGGCCTGAGGGCTGGGCTAAGGGGCGAGACGACCTTTCCTGAGGCCGGGGAGCAAGGCGAGACGACCTCTCCAAAAGGCCGGGGAGCAGGCTGAGACAAGCCAGAGAGTTCGGGCGGGCGGCCCGAGGGATGGGCTAAGGGGCGAGACGACCTTTCCTGACCCGACGTTCGTCTGCCAAACCCCACCTAGTCCAGTGGGAAGGCCGCCGGGAGGCGTCCGTTGAGGAGGGGATCAGGGACAGGCTGGGGGCTTGCGGGGCTAGCGGGCTGGGGATCAGGAGGGATAGGTTGGAGGCTAGGGGCGCTATCAGGCCAAGGGACAGGCTAGGGGCTAACCGACTGGGATCAGGGACAGACTGGGGGCCTGCGGCGCTAGCGGGCTGGGGTACTAGGGAGAGTGGTGCGTGTTGGCGGGAGCCGTGATGGCCACGTCTCCTCCGATGGCCACCACGGAACCCAGAGAAGACGGCCAGGCAGGTTCCCTCGAACTGACGACAGGGGTCAAGCGTGGTGTCGGGCGGACCCGGGGAACAATAGGCAGGCCGGGCACCAGAAGGGACAGGCAGGGTGCTAGTAGCGCTCGCAGACATGGGAACAGGCTGGGGGCTAGCGACGCTAGCAGGCATGGGGGCAGGCTGGGGGCTAGCGGCAGGGGCACACTGGGGCCGAGGAAGCGAGGAGCGGGGGAGAACAGGGAGGACGCCGTGGGGTAAGTCCAAGGAGGAGAGGGCCAATGGATGAGCCCAGCCAACTGAATGGAGGACGAGGGTGAGTGTACCTGGGAGGGAAACAGACAGGGTTAGAGATAACAGAGACAAAGCACAGGGAAAATATGAGAAAAAACAAGAAACGTGGAGGTGGCACCGGTATGGATCAACGACGATCAAGCAAGAGTGGTGTGGAGAACCAGGGTTGAAATACAGGCAGGGATGAGGTTGACTACTGGCAGGTGTGGCAGGCTGATGAGGTGCAGGTGCGGGTCGTTAGCTGGGCTCAGGAGCAGAGGGAGAGAGAGCACACACAGGGAAGAAAACACAGGGAGGCAGGCAGGGAACAGAAAACCAAGGAAAAAGCAGAATAACTGATAAAAAGGAGAAAAAAAAACAGGACACTCACCGTCAGCCGGGCTGCCGCCACAACAATAACCATTCAATGAGTTCAGCCAACTTCAAGCACTGCATTTGGACATTTTTTTAGGCTGTTCAGGGGCCATGTGCCACTGTTGACAAGCAAGCTGCTGCTTTGTCTCTTTGCTGTAGCTGTGGTGCTGAGAGTAATGATTGAGATGCAGTTTGACCAATGTTTTCTGAAGGATGTGTAGGCCTACGTGACCGACCAATGGCAGCATGCGAGAAGGCGGCCCCTAAAGAGAAAGGTCAAAGCAATACAAAAACGCACAAAATGAATGCCGACTGGAGAAAGCAATCCAAACCCCAGACATTTTAGGCGATTGACAAATCCCAGCAGGACGCATTTTCTAGCTCCCAAAAATAGAAAATGTCCGGGAAAAAGAGGACGAATGATCACCCTAATATCATCATCTTCAGAAACACTTTAGCAAGGCACATGACTGCAACCAAAGGACCTTTACTGGTAAATTAAAGTTTTATTTGTGCAAACATTTTCTCTAACTCAACTTGTTGAGTTAACTGGCTTTAATAAAAGGGACATTTTCATGGTTTGAGAATGTGAGCAGTTTAAGCCAACACTGATATACCGTTTAAGGCCAACTGGAAATCAAACCATTGGCCATGTCACTTTGTGGTGCCAACTATATTTGACCTAAACCAGCCACAGTGTCTTTTCTGACCTATTCCTGTGATAGACAGTCAAACAATCGGCATAAGGAAAGAATGTCTAAAGTAGAAACTCTCAGATGACATGAAACATCATGAAAAATGTTCAAGCACTTCATGGGGGAAGGAGACGGTGATAGGTCAAGCTTGAGACAAAGCACTCAAAATGAATGCCTTCCAACCATGAAATGTTGTTGCTGTCAATCAGTGGGTGAGCAAGATTTAAGCTGGCACCGACCAAGTCACAAGGTGGCTTCGGTCTATGTGGAGTTTTCATCATGCTGCTTCAAACAGGAACAAAAAGTGAACATTGTGACAGACTATATGGTTCAAATAACAATCACTTAAATTGCGTTGGTCTCTACATGACAAACTAAATATATAAGATAGTGTTGAAGGAATCACATCACCTGTATGATATGTCTTTTTATATGTAAGAGGTTAACATGACATTGCACTCCAGAGGGGCATCTTAGTGCCCAAATAAACTGGAGCTGAGGATGGATGATAAACATGTGACCTTGTGATTATAGAAAAACTTCCATACCAATTAAGCTATGCTGACAAGATGTCATGCTTTCATCACAAACTGCCCAATTAGCATTTGTAAATCATTCTTAGTGGATGGTGTGACCTAATTGGAGAACTGGATGGGTAGAATTTTTGCATCAGGATAGTCATCTAAAATTGGGTACAAAATAAAAATGGCCTTGAACAATAATAATGTTTCTCATACTTCTGTGTCTTCTGTGGAAATATCTATCCATCTTGTGCTCAAGTAAAATAAGATTAAAAAGTAGACAAGAGAAAACTAGTTAATTTAAAATTCTTTCTGCTTATTTTTCATCATAACCAGTACACTCAGCTTTTCAAGAAATAATTCATGACCTGTGCTCCCTTCTGAATCCCACCCTTCTACCCCATATGTTCCTTCTCTACTTGCTCCTGTGTTGAACTAAGAAATACACCTGTCTACCTGACCACTTATTTTCTTACCTACCACTCCCTTTTAATGAATTAATATTCTAGCAACACAGATATGTAGATCAAACTATTGTCTGGCTGCATTGACTCTGACACAGTCCTCAGTAGTGGTTGTGTAAGAGAGGTAGAAATAAAGCAAATTCCAATGTAGCACTCATCCAAAGTTGCTCAAGAGCCGCCCTCAACTAAAGGCGCTGTGTAAATGCATAACACACTAGTTAACTCTAATACATGTAATGCATACAAATATCTATTAAGATTGATCCTCAGTCCAGAAACGTTGAATTTTCTTCCAGCACATTAAAAACATCTGAGATAAATGACAAACTCTGAGTTGCAGCACCAGGGAGGCGGAGGCTACATCGGCTTATGCTTGAGCGAGCATGTAGGCCATACGCCATGGATGCACCACACACCCTGAGGTGAGTGGAGCAGAGTGTTTTTTTTATATACACGTCAAGCAAGCTTCACTGCATTCTTGTGACACAACCCCTGCCTCAGAGAGGAATCAGCCCTGTGCTGAATAAAATAGGCCTGATATCAGCACGGAATATGGTAAATTGTTAAGGATAAAGATAAACTGGGGGTGAAGGTGTTTGTGCTGATATGATTTTATTTCAACAAATTTAAATACAAAATAAGTGTGCAATGTGTTGGTAAACAGCTCTGAAATATATTAGGAGGCAATTATATAAGTTTTAATTTGTAATAATTAATTATAATAGGATTTTGATTTTGTTTTGTTTCTGAAACATCGTAGATTTAAGGACATTGATACACTCTGAGCATACATTGTGACTCAAATCATGTGGTAACAGACAGTTTGGAGAGAGGGCTACCTGTTCCTGTGAGCTTTGACAGCCATTTACTGTCACCACACCTGATGAATTGAAAGAGGAAAAAGTTGACGATAATTAGACCCTCCTCTTTCTTCATATATAATGCAGGGTGAACACTGTACAGGAGCAGGTGTTAAATTAACATTAACAAAAAGTAATGTCTATAATCAGTGACACTGAGAAAGTAGTTGATAACTACATTTCACTTTCTGAGGTGAGTACAAACTTAAAGTAATATGTAATTTTCAGCGGCCACTAGCGGTGCGGTTTTAAGATTTCAACCAGGTGTGTGCTTGGACGCGTGCTTGCTTGAACTCATGAGCGAGCATAATCTGAAACACAACCGCTTTCATACAGAGATCATATTGGCACAATACTCCCAGAAAAAAAGGCAGCGTGACAGCAGCTATAGACAGACACGGAAACATTACAGTAATATTTTTGTCAGCTTGAGGTATAAGTAATCCATGCTCGCTACATGATAAAGTTACACTGACTGCATTTAGCTGACGTGATACATCGGCGTTAGCTTGCCCTCCAGTGTATCTTTCACTGGAGGCTCAGCAATGTCAACACAGCTAAATGTACTGGATGATAACGAAACGTTTAGTGAGCTAGACTGAATACTATAAATGAGATTGTTGCCACACTTTATAACAGTTAGACCGCACATTACAACAATAGTATATTGTACCGGATAACGTTAGCAACTGATTGGCGGTAGCCGGCGAGCTAACAATCAGCCTTTCTGATGTTGACTGTCTTCACCCGACATTATCTGATTCTCGTTTGGCCTGATGGGCGATCAACACATAAAACTTTATTGTTGTTTTTTATCCTTACATGAAGTTTCTGTTGGAGTTTGTGTTGGAGTCTGTGTTGTGCTGGGAGTCGGTTGTTTTATGGTGTTTGTGGACATGCCTTGATGCGGTGCTGTCTCTGTAGTCAGACTGACGCTCGGATGCTCGCATGTACCCCTTAGGTCCTTCCTAATGTAGTAACGGCAGTTAAGAAATCACTTATAAAAGGTACATAACTAACAATATATGGGCTTGTTGATAGAAGGGATAAATGTATTGTAAATGTATATATATGAACAAAGGGGAAACACCCAACCAGAGGCTTCGAACTTCAAAAATATGTCAAAAATCTATTTTATTCTCTTTTGAAAATGGACAAAAATATGCAGAATAGCTACAGTATCATTATTGTTTATATATTAACCCAAAGTATCCATGGTCCAAGGTTCAGGAACCTAGCTCTAAAAAGTTGACCAGCTCTCAACTTGAAATAAAGCTTTTTAAATGTAATATAACAATGATGTGGGCTGTGAAGTGCTAGAAAATGAAATAAAGCCCTTGAAAGAGAGGAAGAATATTTTAACCAGTTAGAGTACCACAAGTGTATCAGGGCAGGTACAAGTACCTTTACCAATGCAGAACCAGCAGCGGCAACTATTGAATTAAAAATACAGAGGGAGGTGGATCACTCTGTTGCTAGGTGATGTGACCTATCACATCTTTTGATGAGAATAGGCAAGCCAATTCTCTTTCCTTGTTAGAAATATGGGGTGAGATTAGATGTGAAATTTGAATATGAACAAGGATATCTAGGCTAATTATAACCCCTCATCCTGCTGCCTTGTCAGCACTAAGCAACATTCAGTGGAATCAAAAAACTCTGGGGTGAGGAGGAGGAAGGAAGAGGAGATAGGAAGAAAGGAGCAAGGGAGGAGGAGTCAGGAGATCAATCCCTAGTTTGGGATTACGTGTGCTCAGATAACATCCTCTACCCCACCCACTGCCTCCTTTCATGGTGAGTGTTTCATGGCTACACTGAGTGATTCTCTAACCCATCTTCACACACAAACACAAACATACATACACACACACACACACACACACTCATACCCTGCACCCCCCATCTGCATAATGCCCCAAGCCAAGTTTACACCTAGCTCTGCCGCCACGGTCTCAAAATGCGATTACTGCTTATCTGAAGGAAGACCAAACTACCTTCATCATCGGGTTCATCATCATCACATCCATATTCATGCGGTTCAAATCCCCTCTGGAGTAAAACTAAAGGGATTCAAGCACCTGAGAACACGGAGCGCTTAGCGGAGGAAGAGGGATTGCAGATTTCTCTATTGAGGTCACAGCTCTATATAAAAGAGGCATTTCAGAAGTTTTGTTCTGCAAAGACATACCCACCATGTCAATGAAGTGACAACTCTTCTCATACAGTAATTGACTGCACATAATGAGAACAAATTAGGGTACTTTTAAAATGACAGGAGGCGATGTAAGACCTTGCTTTGACAAAATAATTGTCATTTGACAGACACAATCATATATACATTTGAAATATTTAACAATACACTTGACAATTAAAGACCTTCGGAAACAGAGAAGGTCACTGGTAGTTCAAGTTCCAGGACTCAACAATGATAAAAACCCTCTTTTACACATGGAACCTGTAACAGTGTTGGGTTTAATTACTCAAGTGAGGAAGTTGTTTTAAACCTTCACAAATACAGTAAGTCTCCTGCATGTTATCTCCTGTGTAACAATGTCACCTTGGTAGCTCAATAAAACTGGCATAAGGCCATGGTAACCCATGTCTGTGTGCTTCCCACATGTTAGTAGTTCCAACAAGATACATACAATTATTTAAGCAGTCAAACTGCAAAAAAATCAGAAAGTCTTCAGGAAATCAACCCTTATTTCCACAGTGCCAAAGCTATCAGCGATAGGTTTAGCCTAAGGAAACTAGGCTAAACACATAAAGCACCTGACATATCTATGTACTGCTCCGGATACACAGATTAAGATGATGCAGATCATCTGATGCCTATCATACTGATGTGATTTCTTCAACACCATCTCATATATTTAGTTTGTCATGTAGAGACCAACACAATTTTATTGTTCTTTGAACCATATATGTCACAGTGTTTACTTTTTCTCTGGGTAAGCAAACAGGCATATTTGCCAAAATGTCAGTGTTTTTATTTCAGTTTGCGTATTTAACCTTTGCATGTTTAGCCTTTCTGTGAAATGTTATAATTTATTCCCCAGTGATGTTTTCTAAAAGTTGAGCTCCAGCAAAAAACAAATGAGTATACTGTCAAACTAAACAATGTCAAGTGTCTGATGTAGAACTATGTTTTCATATATATCTATATGGCTATTGATATGAATGCGTAGGGAAACAAATGTAAGGTGAAATTTTACTGATGATTTACATAATTTAACTGGAGTAAAACCAGAAGACAAAAAATCTATGTCCCGTATTCATCTAAAAGCCACAAGTAAAACATGTGGTAAAAATAATGCTTTCTCTTCTACTTTTCTTCCTTTGTCTTGCACTGTATATCCAATGTCTTCTTGATTCTCCAATAGCCTGTTTTACTATGTCGTGGCTACAGCTCCTCTACCCTACTGTAACGAATGTTTCCCATCATCAGCCACATAGGCCTACCTTCAAAACCACGGCCTCAACGGTTTCTTACCACTTCCACCTCCTTCTTCACTGTGTGTGTGTGAGTACGTGTGTGTGAGAGAGAGGGCTGTATGCAGCACACAGCTGCCAAAAAGGCAGTCGAAACCACGATAGCATCATCACACAGGAAAGAAGCTCATGAGCTAGACGCTAGCTGGCACTGCTAAATGTGGAGGAGAAGCGGGGTTAAGTGCTAATCTGTCTCTCTGTGGATAAAACAGATGTTCAGAAAGCATGGGAACTCTTCAAACTTCTTCACTGTGGCTTCTTTTGTGGAGGTCAACATAGTAGCGTGTCTTTTTCCAAAGTTTGTTACCACTACTAATTAGCTAAGATGGAAGCACAGTATGGGTAACCAAATGTTCACACATAGACTTTAAGTAGCTATCAAAGAGAAGATGAAGTTGGAGCCTAGTCAAGACTTAAAAAAACATTTACCCTAAACATTTTCACACTGTTTAAAATCGCTTTCAGTGATATACCTTGCATCTCTGGGCCCATTTATGTTTTTCATTTGATGGTGTGATCATCTTATTCCTGAAGATAATTCACCAAAAATGTGATTTCATTTCAGGAGAGCTCCAGTTTACCCAGATGTTTTATAGTCAACAGTCGAAATCATCAGTGTCATATGTCAAAAAATGCGGTGTCAGTCATTAGAGAAGTTGATGGACCTACTGGAATGATTCAGGTGGTCCAGGCGGCACTATGTTAATGTAAATCAAATAATGTGTGTCATTGTTTTATGAGCTTATTGTAGCTTTTGCATGAATAAAAAGCTGACGTCAATTAAATGGAACCAATAACAAACACACTTATACAATATTTTCCTCTGAAATGCAGTGGGCTGAAATTGCTTAAATTCTCAAAATACTTAATTACTTACTACACTGTAGGGGTATCATAAAAAAAGTATAATGCTGTCCACCTCTATTGTCTGGGTCTACTTTTCTATGAACATTTCATACATAAACCTTTGTGATGCTGGAAGGCTAGACACATACACTGCACGTAACTGTTACATGCCTAGAGTTTGTTTCACAGTATACATTATGCAAATATATGCTAATCTTTGTTCACTGGATTTCTGTGTGTCCCTTCAAAATCATAGTCATTCGGACTTCTATCAAGTTTTAATAACTGTTCCCAAGGGAATAGATACATATCTGTCCACAATCTAGTTTACCAATCAGCTTATCTAATATGCTGCGCAGGGTGTGAACTTTGTTCACACCCTGCTTGTGCTATTACTGTCCCCACCACGAAAACCCTCCTCCCCTTTTCCCTTGCTGCACTCCTTTCATCACTCCACATCCACAGGGGAGATGTAAAGCTTTTGGAGTAAATCAAGGCTTTCTCCTTCATAAATGCCTGTGCAATTAACTTAGCCCCTTCTCCCACTGATTTACGGCGGCCATGTTGGAGACTGGAGTTAGCCAGGCCCTCTGGTTTTCAAAAGAGATGGCTAGTTGGCTAACTTCCCTCTCAACCCCCCCCCCCCACACACACACATTTTCAACCACAAACAGTGCATGCACACAGGCAGACTCATTCACATCTGCTCCTCTGAAAAGAAAATGATGAGTGAAAAGGAAGAAAAGAAAAGAGCAGTGAGTGAAACGATGATGATGGCATAATGGCTGAATGATTGGAAGCGGCAGTGCAAATTCATCTGACATAAGCCTTCTTACAAAGGTATATATTCAGAGTTATAAAACATAAGTAGTACAGAGCCTCGGAGTTGATCTTTATATCTAAAAGCAAATTCAATGTTAATGACTCATTTACAACATAGTAAAAATAATTCTACCCTAGATAAACATTATTAAAAGTGACTGTTTCCTTTTATCTTAAAGTAACACAAAGACACATCTGCAAGTTTTAGTCAAATCCTTTCATTCAACAAACTGTTCTGGCAAAGTAGTGCCATATGGGAGTGATGGTACACACAATTTGGAAAAAACAACAACGTCATTCTCCAAGTGGTTGGTACTAGTTGGAAAATCTGGGTTTATTGGTTGAACCAGAATTTTCCCACACAGACAGTCCTGGCCCCTCCCTTTGAGGAAACAACAGCCTTCCACATACTTTGTGTGTCTTCATTCCTCTCCAAATTTCACACAATGACATGTGAATGCGGATGATGATAAAATGTATGAAGTACTGAATGAGAAAAAATATCCATCTACGCTCCATTAATGTTGTACAACACAGCAGTTGTAAGAGAACACCTGCAGTTTGGTGGTTTTCTTTCTTGAATCGGAACCTGGGTTTCATGAACTTTGAAGCTTTGCACTACTTTACATTACTGTATGAGCTCTGTAATATACAGAGATGCTCACAAGTCTTTGAGCTAGAGTCCAAATCAAGTCTCAAGTCTCTTTGTGGTTATTACGAATGTTGTATCACCTACTGTGTTTAATCCAGGCTGCTTATGAAACTGCATAGCTATAAGGAATACTGTAACTTTAATCAGTTTTTCATTTACAGAGCACAACCATGTAATGTACAATGCAATTATTGATGGCTTATTAAATACTGTGAGTCAACACCAAACGCAGGCTCTCAAATCCAGTGTAACGTTATTTAAATGAAACTGTGACGTTGCATAATCAACAATAAACCTGTAGTCTGCTTTTAACTTACAGCGCACAGCCATGTAGCCTAATGTACAATGCGTCTACAATTAATTACAGCTTATAAACTACTGTAAGTCAACAAACCCTGTTGACTCTTAAACCCATTGTAAAGTTAACTAAATAAAACTGTAAAGTTACATGGTCAACAATAAAGCTGTAACCTGTTTTTAACTTACAGAGCACAACCATGTAATGTGCAATGCAATCAATGACAGCTTAAACTACTGTAAGTCAACAAACCCTGTTGACTCTCAAACCCAGTGTAAAGTACATGTTACATGATCAACAATAAAGCTGTAACCTCTTTCCAGCCAACGATAATGATTAATGTGTTGGCGGGACGTAAATGATAAAGTTAATCGACCACCACAAGTTTGGCAAGTAAACAAATGCTCATTCATCTTTTCATAACGAACAACAGTTGGAGTTAACCTCCCGTAGCAAGCTAACGTTAGATGGCCAGTGCTGAGCTAAACATGTTTACTTACCTCAGGTTGCTAACCTATTTGCGTTCAGCGCGTCTTTGTTTGGGCCTTGTTGTATGAAGTTTTAAATCCAGAGTTTATGATGACTGGCAGGTGAAAGGAGTCTTGAGTGTTAGCCACAACACACTTGCAAAGGGAGGGTTGAGCTGTGAGTGAGCTGTTGATTGTAATCAGGTTGCAATTCGCAACCCTCACAACTAGATGCCACTAAAACTTACACACTGAACATTTAAGTAATGTACATTAGAGCAATAAATGCTTACTGATTATAGTTTTTAGGAAGTAAGTAACATACTGGGCAACTGGGTGGAAAGGGGTTAGATATATAACTCTGTGAACATCATGTTTTGGCCCCCTGAGAGGCACAGCAAAGAGTCCTGCTGAGGTGTCCTTGAGCAAAATACAGTAACATCCTACCTGCTCACTCAGTGTAAGCAGATTCGGATACTGAGTGCAGCTAAATGGCTTAGAGGTTAAAAGAAACACTGACATAGTGAAGTCAGATTTAGTTTCATAATCTTAATCACAGTTGGAGTAGAAGAATGACAGTTTAAGAGGCTGACTCTAAAGTACCTTCAAAAATTAGAGCAAGGGGAAAAAGAGATTTTAAAGGCATAGTTCACCAAAACTGAAATTTCATTATATACTCAGGCAACATTTGTGGGATTTCAGGGCAAATAGTCTTTTAGTTAGTCTCTAAATAGTTCCCCTACTAGTTTAACAGATTCTCTTTTTGAGAAGAATACAATGCTCTAATTTATTATTGTCCAGATAGTTCTACAAACAAATGTGCAGAATGTGAATTATTGTATTTCTGTGCCCAGAAATACAATAATTATGCATTCCCTATATTTTTCCTAAGGCTGAGATCGGGTATTAACTTGTTGTGTTTGCTGGTTTCAGCTGACAAGAAGGCAAGCTGACAATGACATTTTCAATTTGCATTCAGTTTTTTTTTTTAAAGCAGTTTTTTTGCTCAAAACCTTTTTAGTGCTGCTTTTAGACAAGCTACTAAATTTAGCATGGAAGCATCCATGCTTTTTAATAATTTATTCCCAAACTGGCCTGTAAGGATCAACTCACACATCCTTCAAGGGCTTTGTACAGTAGATACAACCACAGATCTCCCAGTTTGTCATAATATTACTCCCAGAATGTCTCTGATTCTATTTGTGACTCTGTCTATTTACTTAAATGCATTTCAGACGTATAGGCGGGGGCCCCTCCCAAAACCTACCCACATTTCCAAGCCCTCTGCACCCCCAACACATAAAATCCCACACACACATGCCCCTGCAAAACCCAGGCCCTGCCCTTGTCTGCTGGCTGCCGTGCTGTACACTGGCTCCATTCTTCTAGGCCACTGATTGAGAGGGGCTGGTGTGTCTGGGTGTGCAGCTGTGTGTGTGTTTACAAGAGAGTGTTTTTTATGTGTGGATGCACTCAAGAAAAGAACAATAAACTAAATCTTGACTATTGTATTGGTACATACAGTGCATAGTGTGTGCTGGAAAGTCGGTGTATATGTGTACTTGTGTGAGGCTCTGCATCAAAGGCTACAGTTGTGTGTTTCATGTTTTTTTGTGTATGTGATTATGCTGTTAACGCATGTGCAGAAGGCAGACTGCAGATGGGTTTGATGCATGTGGGAGGCTAATTTGCGCATGAGAGTTTGCATGTGACAGCAAGAGGGAGGGAGACAGACGGATACAGCATGTCAGGGTGTGTTCAGGAGTATTCAGACTGATGACCCCCTACACCCCTCTCTTACCCCCACAATCCAACCTCCCCCATCCCTCCTCACTGTATCCACCCCGCTTACATCCCTGCCACACAGAGGCCTGTACACAATGTTCTCACCGAGGCTGGCCTGTCATCTCCTGGCACAGGATTTCAGAATGGATGTAATTGATCTCAAATTATGTTTTCACTTACAGCTTGATGATGACAAAATAATACAAAACTTTAGTAGTCGCCAAGGGAGAAGAGGGACAGGGAGAGGGACAATGCCCACAACCCAAAACTAAAAGGTGTACATTACATTTAAAGATAAAATTTCATGGCATCACACATGTATGTGTGTCTCCTTCAGTGTCACCCACATTCACCGTGTCACAGTGACAGTGACAAATAAATCACCTCTTGATAACACTTTAATCTCAATAAACAGATATCTGCATATGAATGCAAAATCTGTAAGCAAGGGACAAGATTTTGGTATTGGAAGCATTCTGATTTCTGCTTTAGTCTGTTTGTAGTGTGAGTAGTATTGGCCAATCATGTTTGAGAGTGCTTTGGTTGCATGAAGGTAAAAATTCTGTGTGGAGAGAAAAAGAGGCGGAACGCGTTGGATGAATCAGCTATCGTCTGATGGCGATTTAGCTTTTTGTCAATCTTGGTAAGACGATAACCAATGGGTTCCAAGATTGCTAATATGACTGTTAACAATGACCGGCCATGGAACAGGAAGTCTTGGCCTAGAAATCCATTATCTGTTATCCGGAAATCTGCTGGCTTCACCGGAAGCCCCTGAACATTGGCGGTTGTCCCAGGAGGTTAATCGTTGTCAGACAATAGCTGATGGGTTCCGAGGTTAATCGGATGGTTTCTCAAACTTAGGAAAACACTGGCCAAAAAAACATGTTGTTTCTTGTCACAAAGACAATGTTGTTGTTCCTCCTTGCTGCTTTTTGGCATTAATTTAAAGAAGAAGTGTAAAAACACACAACAAACCCTTGATTCGGGCAAAACAAATTCTGACAACAAGGTAAGATGAAATATTCCACAGTGAAATTATAAGGGTGGAAATAGAAAAGGTTGAGTTTCCGTTTGTGTTTTGTTTAGCTGATTTACAAGCAAATGTTATCCAGATGTGCACAATAATAAAAAAAAAGAATCTGATGCTGGTCTGGGCAATGGTATAATTTTTTTTCCCCAACTTAATGTGGTAATCATATTTGATCATGAATGCAGAACAGAAAGAATTCAAGAGTTGAGCACAGATATAAAACATCCATTTATTAAGATGCATTTTGGTTCATGTGGGAGAAATATAGTCAGACACATTCACTGAATGACATAACCATTGATGTAGTTTATCATCAAAACTAAAAGGCACCGCATGATGTGGCGCAGCATGGTGCTGAAAGCCAGAACCTGAAAACTACCTTTGCCTTCCACTTCTTGCACCACATGGGCACTAAATCACAGAGACAGGAACATAACAGCAGCTTACCTTTGTGTCAGCCCAAAGCACCAAGCACTTTCTCCCTCCCTACATCTTCCCTTTGTAGCCCACGCCAAACACTGTCACCCCAAATCTCCTACTAACCTGCCTCCTTATGGCAGCAGTCCTCAGAAGGCGATCGCGGTGGCATGGCAGATCCACACCGCACCATCTGTTTCAGCTGCGGCACGTGGTGGAGGAGAGGGGACGGGCTTCCTCCCAGCCTCACCCACTCTATCCCCGCTACCGCCTTCATCCAAATCCTTCATCCTAAAAAATCCTCCTGATAATTTCAAGGAATGAGTCCCTCTGCGCCTGGATTTATGAACTCCTGTGGTAGCCATGGCAACCATGACCAACTTTGTGTTTGAGGAGGGGAATAAGGGGGGTGAGTGGGGTGTTTGGGTAGGGAGGGTCGTAGTAGTTTGTGTGTGTGTGTGTGTGTGTATGTGTCTGTGGGGAGGGGGGTCAGGGAAAGAAGAGGCATTCTTGTATTGGTATTCAGGGTGTCAGCAAACCAGAGTAATTGCTCGTTTTTTATAAAGGGGAAGAGGTAAAAGCATGTCTGGTGGTGCAATTTTAAATACTCCCAACACATGGCTGGACGGAATAAAGTCACTCTCTTCATATTGCCTGTTGACAGAAATTATTTTTATAATTTATTTGACACAACAATGATGGAAGGGTCAATTCAATTTATCTGGGAGCAAAATGATACATGGCATGGCATCTTTTTTAATTTTGTTGCTAAAATGTATCCTCACTAACACTTAGGTTCAAAGACAGAAGTTACCAGCCTTTTAAAATCACCCTACGCTAACACCTCTGTATCATATACCACATGTAAATCCTAGAAACATAATGTATGTGATCTGTTTACTGTCTCCCTGACTGTGTATCTGTGGCTCACTCCAGGATGTATATATCGGCTTTCAGCCTCTTATCAGGCACACACAGTGTTCCCTGTAAAGCACAGACTCAACCACTATAGAGATGTATTCGCTGTGAAAAGAGAGAGAGAGAGAGAGAGAGAGAGGATTGGAAAAAAAACTCCTGACACCTCAGACTCTACTTCACAGCCAGTGAAGGAAGAAAGTGAGCGAGCTGCTAAGCCTTCCCTCCCCGCTGCCGCCTGCAAGGTGGAGATATTACCATTAACATTTGGACAGATGCGAGGATCCCACTGTGTGTGTGTGTGCATGTGTATGTAAGGTTAAGGCCTTCAACTGTCACTGAGTTGTCCTCACATAGTTAATGTCTGTTACTGTTTGATTTTGATAAGTAACTTTGTTTTCTATCCGCAGTCAAACACAACAGCGATTTTAGCGTTGATTCAAAGAAAATCTGAAAACGTGTCCTCTGTAAACATAAACTTGGGGAAGCATGTGAATTTCTGTGTGGTTTTGGTTGAGGTAACTGTTTGCATCTACCTCCAGGAGAGTTGGACACTTGCTGGGAACAATGGACGGATGCTGGGTTTTATGGATCCCAAATGGTCAATTTAGAGAGCCTGTAAACGGTTTTGTTATGGTCATATTTCTAAATGCACAGCAGGATTATTTCTGAGTGTGAGCTTTGAAAGGCTCTATGATTGAGCTGCTTGGGGGAACAAAACAAACATACTGCAAGAGACAGGAGCCCTATTGGGTGGAATACTGTGTACTTAGAGGACAGCGAGACAATAATAGCATAATCAAACCTGACATGATCTTATTGCCCTCTAAATGTCAACTGCTTACAGCAAACATTTAGGACCACTGACTCAGAGAGTAGCCAAGCAAAGGAGAAAAAACATTACAGTGTGCACAAGGCTGAAAAAGCTTCTAAAATAAATACACAAAAAAACAGCTGCAGTCAGCATATGAACCGACACAAAATGGATAACTAGGAGGAAGAGAGTGACTTGTCCAAACCCTAGTCTCATGTCTTATGCACTTTCATGTTGCATTATATTTAATTATAGATCATACCGGGCAGCCCTTAACAGGGCCTGCTTGCCTCACAGGTACAAACAGTTGAATAATTCAGTAGCCGGCGTGTAAGATAGGATGTGGTGTGAGTGCAGCAGGAGAATAAGCCTACTGTTATTCAACCCTCAGCTCTATCTTGCTGCGGGACAGAATGGAGATTCAGTGAGGTTAAATGGCAGATTTTTACAAGCTTGTACAAGGCATACACCAGATGGGACACCTTTCAGATATCTAACAGAAAAATACCAATGTTGTAGGTTACAAGACACTAACAGCAGCTGGCTGCTGCTGTTTATTTTTAATGCCAATTATCTGAAAATCAGTTGTAACACAAAAGAAGTAATAGAGCATTAAACCATGTCCACGTTTCTACATTGTACAGTTTATTACAGGTTGACAGTTGACTACTATCATGTTCAACCAAAGCCATTACTGTTATCTTTCTTTTGTCCTGTGCGCCCAATATTTTTTTTTACACATTCTCCATTATGAGAAAGCAAATTGCAGTTTTGCAGCTATAAATAAAAAGAAATCTTGTTGTGGTTACAAGGATGGAGAGATAACACACTCATTTTTGAATTTCTGTTTGTAGCAGGAATTAATGGACTCTGGAATGACCTGAATGGAATTGCAAAGCAGGTACACAGAAGTGATGTAATCCCTCTGCTTCCTCTATATGTCATAGAAAACGGAATATTACTAAAAACTAACCATTTTTTAAGAGAAAAGCAGGTAATTTTGCATAAGAAAAACTGCCCATTTAAGGTGGGAAAGGGCAATTGTAAACAAAATCCAATATTTTTGGAAAGTGACAATAGCATTTTTTGAGTTAATTTTTAAATGAAAGATGAGAAAATAATGAATAATTATGTTATAATTTGCACTGGTATTTCTGCACTGTCAAAATGAATCAGGATAGAAAGCTGCTTCTTTTTATTTTCAGCTTTATTGAGTTTGTTAGGATACTGAGTGGTGATGACAGAGCTACTCTTCAGTCCTGTGCTTGAAGTAAAATGTCAACGGTAGTGTTTTCAGCTTTTGACTAAATCCCAATTTTATTGCAGTAAGTTGCCTGGAGATTGTTCAAAATTGCAGTGTGATATTTTCATGAATTGTAAAACATTTAGCACTGTGTCTGAGCTAAAGTTATTTAATAGTTTGTCTGCATTTTAGGCACAGATATTGAAAGAAATCCAATATGACATTTGACCCCAGTCTTGATTTTGAGTTAAATACATTATCTGTTCAATACACAACCTGTATGTGGTGGGTGCAGATACATATTGATGCAAATTGCAAATTATGCACAGATATTAATTCTACAGCAACAGACAGTAACTCTTTATATGTGATATGTAGCCACAATGTACGTAATGAATAAAGTGCCATTTATTCTCTTCCTCATCTGACACAGCAAATGCAGTCAATACTGTAGCAACACTATAGTGTTACAATTTTACAGTACAGGCACTATTTGGAAAAATGGGTTACAAACACAATATCAGAATAAAGAGGATGCTTGTAGTAGCATTTTAATGTTTCCAGCTGCTGTCTCTGCTGACTGTGTTGAAAGGAGGCTTTGGAAGCACAGCAGGAGTCAGGAGTGGTGGGAATGTGTTCTGCACTCCTTAGTGATCCAACCTGAAACTTAAGAATGAAAAGGAAAACTTTGGATATCCGTGCCATCATCTTTCCCAACAAAGTAAGCTGCTCATTTCTGCCAGTCAATGACAAGTAAGAAGTTTGACTTTGCCTATGGTATGTGGGATGAATCTCCACTCTGTGTTTAGATCCAGGTCAGACACTGGCAGTAAGGCTTTTATGGAAATTTAATACCACGTGATCTACAAAAAACTAAAACATGTGTTTTCTGGTGTTTACCTTTTAGGCATTTATATCAGATTTTGGTCATGCCAAAAAAAAAAAAAGAGAGATTAGAATGTGTTTAAATTTGGACATTAAATAGAATGTAGTTGGGTTTGCTAAATTCCAGACTAATGGGTATTCTTTAGATTTAAAATGTATAAAAAGAAATTGGAGAAAAATGTGTGGTTTCGGCATGTTTGTGAGAAAATAGAGATGGTTTATGGGACAGATAGTAAAGAGGAAGACATGTAGATGGGGGGTTGTGGGGGTGAAGTGACAGAGCGAGAGAGGAGTGGATGCAATGAACAGGAAGCATCCCGAATGAATTCCCAGAGATGGCCACGCATGGCTGGGCTGAACTGGCCTGGATCTGGGAGGTGGAGGCGGAGTGGAGGGTTGAGAGGCTCCTGCATGTCCAGCTGGACAGAAAGAGAGAGACAGAAAGACGATGAGAGAGAGAGAGAGGCCCCCGGGCGCCGACAGGTGTAGGCCTCCACTCCAGCTGAGGCCTCACAGCTGACCTGGATCTCTTGATATTTCTCTCTATGTCTATTTCTCTCTCTTGCTCTCTCTCTCTCCCCCTGTCAAAACACATGCTTTAACTCTGAGAGTTACACACACGACAAGCTACGGTATGTTACACCATGTTCGCTATTCTTCATTTAATATGGCAAGTCTCCCAACCAGGCTGCAGCCCAGCCACAATTCATCACACAACTGCCTGGGGTTCAAAACTAGCACCATTTATTAAGCACTATTAAAGTCCCCCTTCACGCATCATCTTCATTTTTGCCTTGGTTGACAATGGTGAGCAACAGGAACTGTGGGATGACATGAAAAACTTTGGCTGGATCTGACACAGGTCATTGTAATTAAACAACTTGGAATTCCAGACTGTACACCAGAGAATCACTAAATGTAATCACTGTGCAGGAATTTTTAATTGATGCAATTGCTGCTGAAACATAAAACCATATGGAGAATAGGACACTCTTGGTGCAAGGCTAAATAGAGGTTTACAGCTTTATTTCTCAAAGCACTGGTATTGCTAGTGGTGGTTTTTCTCTGAAACCACGTCTCCAATAAAGTGTGTTGCTTCCTACTACAAAGAGCAAAGAGCTTCCCCAGTCAATGTTGTTGTCTCTTTGGATTTGCTGAGAGGATAATATGTTGTAAGTGACTTTTCCACTCGCTCCAAAACTCTTTGTAAAGGAACAAAAGGGACCTCTTCCTGTTTTGTGATGGAAAAGATTCCCAAAATATCCCATCTGACCAATATAAATAGAAGCTGCGGACCTCCAGAGTAGTGACTTTAATTATTTATGTTTAATTATTAAATTTACTTCCTGAAATCAATGTGATAAGGATTAAGTGATGCTAACACATACCACAGAGAAATACTGCTTATTTGGTGTGGTGGTTAGAGATTGTCATATTATATATAGTGCATAAAACCCACTTCTGATCCTCGTCTTTTAGTATTATCATACTTCAATATAAAGAATTATTATCTCAAAAATATCTTTTTAACCAATTAGTGTTTCTGTCATCACCCAGACCTTTTTGTCGTGCACGTCATTTGAAACTTCAACAGAATTAAAAGTAGCCCAGAATTAATTTAATTTGCCTCACTGGCTCGTTACGTGAGGCGACTCTTAACACGATGAGTAAATGAGTATTCCAATATGACAAGTTAAAATGATAAGGTCAGTGCTGCTGAACAAAAAGGGACCATTTTCTGTCATTAGACAAAGGACTACATTACACTCATGTTAAATAAACAAAGAATTAGAGCGAGTGAACAAGAAGGATTGATTTGCTGTTAGCAGAACGGCAATTAGTATTATACCCCAAAGAGGGTAAAGCAAAAAAAACAAAGAATGAAAAAAATACAATGAGCGCCATTGTGAAAGTGGCATTGTTTGATGTCATTGTCAAATGTAGTGAGTGTAATGTACTGTACTTATTACCCGTGTAATAGGGTTTTCATAATTTGTCTTAAAATTTCCTTTAAAGATATACGACAATCTGCAAATTGCATAATTTCATTTGTTTCTTGTGGTCTATGTGAAAATATCAACATAGAAATGAGGCAGATAAGACCATAGGCATAATATCACTCAATGTAAGATTTTTTTTTTTAAACAGGTAAAATCTAGATGTCAGAATTCAGTTCTAGATTAAATTAGTGATTCACATTTGTACAGACTTGCAATTTTTTTTGTGTTATAACATTAATTCCTGAGAGCAAACGCATTCCACACGAGGAAACATATCTGTACACACTTATGTGAACATTTGGCACCATACTGCACAACTTTTAATACTTCAGGGAAAGGCATTTTTGTCTTAGCTGTGATATTTCACTGTTTGGGCAAACATACAAGTGTGTGCATCCCTGCGTGCCCCCCCACACACACACACACACTCACATCCCCTAAACTGAGACTCTCCTTCTAAACTCACACCCATCCATCCATCCAACCACACACACACACACACATACACATGTACACTCATGTGGATATTATCAGCGGTGCTCAGCTGAGGCTCCAGGCCTGTCCGGTCCCCATGGCGTAGCGGTGACCAGGGGACAAAGAGCTTATCTCGGCCCCAGGCCCCTCCCTCAGCCCCATGCCTTGGCTCTAGGAGCTGGAAGGCAGATGCCATGCAGGCCCCCAGTGTGGCGTGTTTCCGTGGCCAAAGCATATAGCGTTTAATGCTTAAGGGACAGGATTTTGAACCAGACAGTCCATTTTGTCTGTGTCGTTGTGTGTAAATGTGGGTGTTTGTGCAGGCCACACAGCAGATGGAGGTAAAGGCTTTTAGTATGACCAACTCCCTCTGGCCCACCTGGACCAGATCAGAGCATTTGGTACTCATACTCATATACACACATACACACATACACACACACACGTGCACGCAAACACATGCACACGCAAGCTATCACACATGGACCTAAACCGGCTGTACTCCCTGGATAAAAATACAGGGGACTGAATTATTACCAGGTGGTAGTGTTATTCCACGAGTATTTGCTTCCTTTAAATTCATATGGATGGATGATCAGTGGGTTGTGTTGTTAAATCATGTGATGATGGAGATGATGATGAGCGTAATGAAGAAGATGACTACAGAGATAAATCAGGTGATGCTATATGAGACAGTGAGGGCACTTATTAAAGCTAAATTCACACCGTTTTTGCACTGATTTTAGATAATACCAATTATACTATGAGCGGTGGAGAGAATCAACCATCTCCTCACATCCAGCATGCTCTCACAGTCACACTGCACCATAATCTCCATTCATAACAAACTATTTCCTCACTGAAATAGAGAGTGTTTCATAGAACGACCAAGGCGAGAACAGGTGTTTTTGGGATGTGCAGCGGAAAAACTCCAAATTAATTTTAAAGAGACGAGGTTAACAGCTTCGAAAAGCTCCTTTCGTCTCAGCGAATTATGCTAAGTGTTCACAAAACATTGGTCTAAATATAGGGCTGGAACGCGCTGCAGATTAGCTTGCACAGTGATGGGTCTATAAGACGGCGGCACAGAGCTGTCTTCCCTCTTTGACTGGCACGGCTTTGAACCCCACTGCTCAAATTCACTCCACAGTGGATAAGTATCTGCAAGTGTGTGTTTGCCTATTAGCGTGACTATATGTCTTCGTACACGAGCCATGGGTGAACGGTTTTCTGTGCTCTGAGCAAATCCTATGTGTTCAAATGTTTGCTTGAAATCGCTGACGTACAAGGCATACAGGGCACTGCGGTAGAATGAAAATGACGCTATTGGAGTTTAGAGCAAGAGCACCTTCCCATTGGCTGTTAACAGGCTTTAAAGAAAGACTGACATTTTGGCTCTCGGGGCTAACTACATCATGCAGGCTCGCAACCCCCAAAATGGTTAGACTTGCCCAAGTCCTGTTCCAGCGAAGACATCCATGCTCTAATACTGGAGTCTTGTCTTTGATGTGTAATCACACATGCGCATGTCTACCACTCATGCAGGCACAATACATTTGCTGAGATAAAGTGACTGCAGTGTATGACCCATTTTGCAGAGGCAGGGTTTTGCTTTCATAACGATGGGGTGTGAGTGAGCGCATGTGTATGAATGCATAACCAGTATCTTACACCGGAATGATGCAGCACGACAGGCTTTTAAATCTTGAAAAGGAAGTGCTGGGCTGGTTTCGGGTAAAACTGCTACTGTCACACGTCCACTCATAATGCCGTTAGCCATACCCCCTGGAGGCGACAGGCAAGCCAGTACTGAAAGTACTCCCAAGTGGCAAGAAAAGGGGAAGGATTATCTTGAATCAAAAATTTTCAAAATTCTAGTTTAGGGCATGTGTTGTGGAATATATTCCATGTACTTTAAGTGTGACGACAAGCCTCGAAACCCCTGAACATGCTCCTCAAGCAGTTAATAATCATTGTTTCATGGTGTTGGAGGAGCGAGGCGGAGATAATGTTTTGTGTCGAGATAACGCGTTGCCTTATTCCTGCCGCCTCCCCTTAACGCACAAGACAAATGGAATGGGCGCATCGCCTTGGAGCCATCCAAATGAGGGTGTCTGCCGTGAAAGTGAAGTGAAGTGAAGTGAAAGAGGAGGAGGAGGAGGAAGAAGGAGGGGGACAAGTGCCACAAAAATTGGGGAGCGGCTGCTCGACCCTCGCGGCGCATCACGGCAGCAGTCAAGTGAATGTGAAAACAAGAGAAAGCTTTGCGGAATATTGATTTAATGCCTCAGCTTGAGCAGGGGAAGATGTGCGCTCTAGATTACATGCGCTCTATTTCCCACCCATACAGAACCTTGCGTTCCTCTGCCTCCACACTCCAGAGAACCAGAGAGAGACGGAGAAGGGGTGTTCTTTTATGTGTTGTTGCCCTCTGTGAAGTCTAACTGTGTAGGAAATCAACGTGGAAATCCAGAAGAGGGTAGAACAGCATAAATATGTAAAACATATCATGCTCCCTTTGTTTCCATACATATGAAAGACAAAATCACGGGATCTTCTCGCTGTAACCTCCAACCACATAACCTATAGCTAGTATCCCTTCCTTTCAATTAGTTCCCTGTCTCCTAAATAATGAATTAGCTTCAGAACTTATTAGGATCAAAAGATTGTTGCAGGGGTTGGTTTAGGTCCTAGCATTACACAGTATGGTAGGAAAGCATGGGGGCAACATAAAGCCACAGCATTTCAGAATTTGAAGGTGGTTGTTCTTTGTGTGAACAAAGTGTCAAAGATGCTTTTTTTTTTGCTTTGCAGAGGGTCATTTCTGTCTTTTTTTGTATTTTCACTTTTTTTTATCAGCTTTTATCATCAACGAGTGAAAATGACATGATCCTATTCCTTGCATTACATTTGATGATTGCTTTGCTAAGATCCACCTGCACCGGTTCATTATCCAACATATTATCCAGGAGGACGATGCAACAAATCAAACTATATGAGCCACAAATTAGGTGATTTATCTCTGGTCTTGTAATTCTCTATATCATGGCAGTTCTGTGTCCTTCACATATAAGTAGCCTTGTGTGTTTAACTATATTTAACAGTAAAAAACTTATCAGTGCAAAATCAATTGAAAACAAATCACATAAAAAAGTATCAACTACATTTAAGGGTGGACTGACAAGTTATTAGTATCATCTGGCTTCATTGCTGTGGTTTTAGATATTGCTTTTTTATGTTTCTTTATATTGTCATTTTTACTCTCCATCATAATGCTGAAAACGGTCAATAGATCAAATGTTGCCTAATTTAAAGTGTCCACATCTTCAAGTTGGCAGACACTCAAAAGTTGATGTAGACTCACCAGACATTCATTTTTCTTTTTTATAGAGAGGAAACAGAATGTGTCCATTTCTCCTCGCTGCCCTCCGTGTAACAGTGTGACAATGACAAAAAAAAAGAAGATCTTTAGAACAATTTGTTACTAACTGCCCCCCCCGCAACCGAAAATTATGAACAGTGAGCCACAATCACATTCTTGCGCACAGCCAAGTGAGGAGGCGCCTCCGCAACCGTCCTGGGCCAATGGCGCACAGAGCAGCCTTATCATACTTTTCTTCGGCTGGCCAATGGCGCACCTCTACCCGGCTCACATGACGCCTTTCTGTGCTCTCCCTCTCCTCTCAGCTCTCAATCCCGGCGAGTGCGGGCATCACTGAAGACCTGACACTGGCGGAATCGGACGTCCACTGTCCTCAGCAGAATTAATCAGGTGTTATCTTATGCAAATTGTATCGCCATCAGATGAAGCCGATGATCCTGTCGATGACAATGACCCTGCTTCGCCGGAGGAACACACTTTTTTCCGTCTCCAAACGACCGGGGAGGCGCAGGGGCGAGACAATAACACCCAGAAGTTATTGAAATGAATCGTAAGTACGCTACGTTATATTTTTTTCTCTTCTAATCGCTTATTTATGGCTAACAATCCGGAAAGTAATAGTTACATTTATTATTTAGTCGACACAAGTTCATTTTTTTCAATTTATGACTGCATGAGTCACTTTTTCACCGTGTGTTTTCTGTCATTTTTGTTTACATTCAAAGGAGAATTAAACATTTAAAAACGTGATAGGCTTTTATGGCTAAACATAATTGACTTCACTTGATGCTCGAATGATCTCTGAGTTTATTTTTTCCTGTCAACATTATTTGTGCGTCTCTGAGAATGTTCTCATTGTGCATGTGTGGCTGTCTGCGCACAGCGCCATAGCATGAAATATAGATAAAAAGCACACGGTAAACCCGCTGACCCTAGCCAGGCAGGCTGTGCAACCGGTCCACACTGCTCAATGGGGACAATTAGGGGGAGGAGGGGGGCAAGAGAGAAAAAAAATGGAGCACTTGAAGCGCACTAAAACAGAGCTGCACTTCACTTTAATCCCCTAGGCAAGGTAAGGGTGGATCTTCAGTAAACTTATGTTACAATTCCAATGCAAGATATGACGAAAAAACATCCCTTAGCCTAGGTTTAGATGCATAAAGTGAAAAGCCCCCCTTCCCCCAAAATTAGTTCCTCCACCAACAAGCAATTATGTCAAATTCCAGTGAATTTGACAGACACTCTGTGAGGTCATGTTCATTCACTGAACCCTTTTATTGATTGGAAATTCGCCTGCAGGGGAGAAGGGAGGGGGGTCCAAAATTTATGTACATGAGGGAGTCAAAGGAAAAATGGGTGCCCTCTGATTTTCCATGATTTCTGCACAATACGATGGAAAGAGCGGGGGACTGGGCCATTTGATGTTTTGAAAGGCTTCAGATGGCTTTAATTAGGACCTATAAAATCTGTCTGCCCCATTCTCTGAGGCAGCGCTCTGGAGGAGCGAGAAGGGAGGGGAACTGACAAAAAAAAAGAAAAGAAAAAGCAAGCCAATACAGAAAGTCACTTCAGCAAAGAATTGTCTAATCAAAATTTTATAACCCTTCTTTTTTCTTCCCATTGCTCCCTCCCTTGCCTCCCACCCTCCCTTCCTTGATGCTGGTGGTATGTAGGCAGTGCTCTTACTCCCCTCTTTGTCTGGCTGCTGTGTTATCTACCCTCACCCCCCTCAATCCTCCCACCACCTTCAACCTAACTACCGCCTACAGTCGGCCCAAGCTCAGACACCTGAACGCTAGACATAATGATCAAGAGAAGTTACAGTCTGTCTGGGGCACAGCCAGTTGTTTTAGTTTCTCTTTTTCTTCTCTTTTTTTGTCCTCATGCTGGCCTGCCTTCCCGGTCCCTCTGCGTCTTTCCCATTTCTCCATCCAAAATCAAGACAAGCTATCTTGTTGTGTGTGTCTGTGTCTGTGTGTGTGTATGGTACAGGATTGCAGTTTCATCGTTACTGCTACTGTTGCTTCCGCTGTGTAGCCTATATGGATCTTGGATGGAGTGTGGGTGACTCACACAGCTGCAATACACACACTCATGAGGAAACATCAAAGACTTCTTCTCTGTGTGTGTTTGTGTGTGTGTGAGTGAGAGAGAGTGGGATTTCAGCTATTCTGGCCAGCATCTGCAAGAATATAGGTATGGCGTGGTGCTTGTTGTTGTTGTTGTTGTTGTTTTTTATATTTTTCAAAAAGCTGGGGTTTATGTGTTGTGCTACTTTGCGTTACATTAATTGTACTACATCACTGAAATGTTTCCGTACCACATACAGGAGTGTCGGAAGCTTTATGTTTTCCCTGTTAAGTTTTTCGAGTTTAATGATGTTAAACTTGAGTCTTGATCTTGGAATTCAACAAGCTTAGTCAATAAAATAACAATATACCATTATTAATTAACAGGAGTTGAATCTTTTGAGCTTCAAAAATAAACATATTTTCTTCCTGAAGATTCAGTTTTTACTGTACTGGAGGTTTTAAATGAGGCCCTCAGTTGCAGTCTGTCGCACCTCGAATCTGACAGTGGGCGTCTTTGAGTTGGGGCGTAAGCCGAGGTAGCTTCTGAAGTCAAGTAAAAGAAAATACAAAACAATAATTAGAGGTATGAGTTGGTAAAAATGCTTCGATATGTGTATTTCTTTGACAGACAAATTCATCTTCAGGAGTGTCTCCTTCCTTCTGTGGAGTACATGTCTTTGTTTTCTCGATGTGTGTTGGTTAGGTATTACATCATTTGGCTGCTGCTGGGTTAGCTAGATAATAAGCTAGCATGCTTTATGGAAAATGGCTGGTTGGAGTCTTTGTTCAACATATTTGCTTGAAAAGATGGTGAACAGAACAAGTCGAGTTGTACGTATTGTACGTTTTTCTGTTTTCTAGTCAAACAAGCCTAATAGCTTTATTGTGTAACCTGAGGTTGTTTTTCTCAATGATGTTTTTGCTAAAATGTGTTTTAGAAGATTATCCCCTAACAGCTGGAATGGGCTCTCTCTGTACCCTCAACTATGTAATCTTCTCAGATGTGATGTTTTGAAAAGCAAGTGTTTGGCCACTTGTTTGAGTGTGTATACTGTGTATCGTGGCATCAAGAAGATTGAGGATGTCTCTTCCTCTGCCACCACCCTTTGAAGGGGGAAGTAATAAAAAAGCTCAATGTGTGCAACAAGCTGTTCTTCCCTCCTACACTTTGAGGCTTTCTACCTGGAGATGAATAGGAGGCCCCTCCATAACGAAGGGGGAGAAGAGAAGATTTTATTGAGGGCTGAGGATGTGGGGGGATGCGCCATAGCTTATAGATGCTTGGTGTGAAATAGTCCAGTCGTACGAGTTTACAGGATAGCACTGTTAATTGAGTTTGACATGAGAATTATTATTTAACATTCTATGAAGACATCATTTCTAAATCACTAATCTGTCAACATGTTTGAGTACAAGTTATGTAAATATATTGAGCTTTAAGTAGGTCAAAAGGGTGTTATGTAAACATTACCAAATTGTCTAGTTAAATCTCCCTTGAAGTAAAATACTGTCTTCATAGCAAGATAAAACAATATCCATGATAATGACATTGGAAAATCACAAAGCCATAGATTAGGATTTACGGTAACCAGATTTATGCGTGAAGGAGTGAAGTCATGGTCAGGAATGTAAATGGTGGAGTCATTCAATTACCACCGTGCCCTTTCCTGGGAAAAGTCCCCAGCCGTGAAGAGGTTAATTGTTTTTGAATCTCCATCCGAGGAGAGAAAATGGGCAAACGGGATGGATAATTGAGCTGCTGATAGTTGAGTGGATTATGGATTACTGTGCCTTTCCAAAGGGGAAAAGGAAAGGAGGTGAACGCGAATCGAAGGAGAGAAGGAATGGGAAGGAAGAGGTGTGTGAAAGGCACATGTTGTGCGAAGCAGCCCCAGGGGTCGTCTGGCCTTTTAAGGAGGGAGAACTCCAATCCTGTTTAGCCTGTGAGGGGCCCATGACCCCTCATATGCTCCTCCCTGCTCCAGGTGCAAGCACTCACTGCCGGCAGCTCACACAGCAAGCAAATTTTTCACACACTGTGCAAGTATTTGGGGGGGAACTTCGTATGAAAACGTAGATCCTTTTCACATTTCCACACCCCTGCTTCTTTTTTTTTCATGCCATTCTATTGTCAGGGGTTAAAGTTCCAAGCCTGCTTGTTGGGGTGGGGTCGAGTTGTGATAATATCAGGCCTTTTTTTTTTTTCTTCTTCCTTTGAAATATTTTCTCTCCCAAAAAAATATGTCATTAAATGGGGGGAAAAAAGATGATCTGACATGGTGCAATAATCACAGGAGTGTTAATCAGAGGGATGTCATGTATAATTACTTCAGTGTTTGATAACACCACAGCAAACCACCTCAGGCCATTAGCGAAAGTTTCCCGATGCTATTAATGGGTGTTAATAAAATTCAAGAAAACCCGGATGGAACGAGCCCTCTGCATGGCCCAGTGGTTAAAGTACTGTAAGGTTAATGAACCAATTTACATACTTTCTGCTGCCATCTGGGTGGAGTGAAGAGGCAGATGCTCCCTGCCTTGTGCTGTTCAACACAGAGGAATGTGTCGGGTCCACAGAGGTCGATGAGCACAATTTACATTAAGCCTGTGGTCAAAACAATCATGACTGAACTGAAAATCGATGCTGTTGAAAGATCCTGTAGAAATACACTAAACATCGACCAGACTGCTTTTTGTAGTATGCATTTAATATAATTTAATGCTATTCCAAATGGATGAATAATGAGTCTTTTGGTGGATGTTAAATGTGGTTGGTCTCAAATTTGACTTCCATTCTAGATCACCAGCCTTGGCTATTGTTCTTTATAAAAAGTAATTCTTAAGTGTGGATTACACCCTGACCGCTCCTGACTTAGAAAAAACATGTCAGAGGGTAGTCATCTGTGCCTCAGGCGATGATAAACTCGACAGGGGCGATCCACAAGAATCACCATCGACAATGCTAGAGGCTGGGGGGAAAACATTGGATTAGTGTGTGTCCACCTCTCTGCAATCCTCATCTGGGTGATCACATTACAAATAGAGCATTCTCAAAGCTCTCTTTTAGTAGAGGAACACAATCGGCAATCAATAAAGCAGTGTGAAAGCATAGGGATATACTTAAAAAATCAAAGGCGCTGGCATGGCCATCATCTCACCCTATCTGCTGGAATCAGATAAGGGAGCGGGGCCTTGCAGGAAAGGTTGTTCGGCCCCAGGGCTGCTGGGCTTGACAGATTTCCCTCTTGCTGGCACCCATTGCAGACAGATTTCATCTGCAAACGGAGAAAAAACAAAGTTTCTGCATCTAACTGGTCCCTCTCTGATACTGTACATGTGGAAGAACAGCTGAAGAGATAGATGGGTAAAAAGGAGCATAATATATAATACCTGCAGCGTGTATGGGGAGAAAATATGCAGCTATTTCTCTCATACCCCTCTGTTTTCCTCCATGGGTGATAGCTTTTACCTCATGCTTCACTTACATGATTTAAAGAAAATAAAATCAGCCCGTTTTGGTTTGACAATGTGTCAGAGCTGGTGCGAGTGTTATTCTCAGATTAGCTCTTTGTGCCGTGAGGATAGAGGAAAGACGGGGAGGGGGTGGGGGGGTCAGGGATGAGGGAACAATACCACCGCGATCCCAGTTGAAAGAAATAATTTGCACAATTTTGTGAAAGCTGTATTTGTCCGGTCGGATGGTTCTATCAAAGCCTAACAGCCATGGTAGAACGTGATTTAAATGACGGGTGAGCTACAAAGCTGGCAAGATGTCGGGTTAGAGTCATTTCTCAGCTGAACGCTCTCCAGGTAAATGCAGATAATGCGCTCTCGAGTTTTTCTTTCTCTTTCGTAAAGAAGTCTAATTTCTACAGATGGGTCTGAGCTGACACCAGTGCTGCCAGAGCTTCTGCTCACAGAGCTAAGCTTGTACAACATTTATGTGGTGAAGATGAAAAGACATCACAGCTTTGTGCCTGTAAAGTCATCCCTGGAAAAACTAGCTCAGAAAGGCACTGAGCTTCTTGTTCTTCTTTAAGTATTATCAGTGATTTTTTTTTTTTTTTCTGCCTAATTTCACCCTAACTCTATTTTCTAAAACCTACCCGAGTCTGACTTTTAATACTTTAAATACTAGAGTGCTAAACTTGCACAGGATTCAGGTAAGTGCACTGGAGATCTAATTAGAATGTGATTTCTCAGACTGAAACCTGCTGTTCACTTGCATAGAAACGAAGATTTGCCTCTACCCATATTTGTTGTCTTCAGTTTCAGAACCCCCTACACTATTTCCTGGTGACTCACTTCTTTCCGAACCATTTATACTTGAAAAACTTCCTAGGGATGAACCACACATTTTGGGCTTTATCGTCGATGAGGGACCATTGGGCATAATGAAGTTCTGTTTCCCAGCATGAGTTTGGGAGTCTCATGATTACAAATGCTCCTCTCATTGTCTCCCATCATCTCCTGCCTAATTGAAGACAATATAATGAGACAATGGGGTCTCGCTCATCATTCTGCATCAATGGCATGCTCTATGGAACGTGCCAGTCTGTTAAAAGTGGGGTGGTGGTGGTGGGAGGGATGTGTGTCTGTATGGATACTTGAATGCGCTCGAGCTTGTTTAATTTGGACCAAGATGATGGACAATTAAACTACAGCTCCCGGGGGGGCTGTTCATTTTGGTCAGCTTCCCCACTTCATGGCTGCCCGCCCTTTGTAAACGCTCCTGGATGTGTCTGGGTCATGCGTGAGGGGTCGGAGTGGGGTGTATAGGCGGGAAGGGGATTGGGAGGGGCTCTGCCTCTGGAGGGGTTGTCTCAGATGATTAGGACAGCCAAGTGGGGAGAGTCCCTCAGTGCCTGGCCTCCTTCACCTCCCTAATATGCTCTGAATGAGTCCCCCTTCGCTGTGCGTTTGTTGTGGGGTTTGGCGGGAGGTGGGGGGGATTATGTCTGGCTATGGTTTAGGAGTGTTTGTCATCTACCCCCTCGAGGCCTGCACCGGCTCCTTTGTCTGAGCGTCAGGCGTCGGTACAATGTCAAATCACACAATGTTCCTGTGCAATCAGGGCATCTCCGGGTTAGGAACTGACACAAGATTTCATGTCTGGATTTTTCTTTTTTTCATTAACTTAACTTTAGGGTTGAGAATGAGACCTTAAGTCATTTAAATACCAATTAGTACTATGTAAAAACAACTGCTCCATCACATTTCTCTGTCCATTTTGTAATTACACTATGCCTTTTTTTTGCATTTTCAGAAACGTCTTTGAATGTGACGTAGCATGTGGATGTTCTCAGAATACTATCAGGTAGAAGCACATTTTATCTATGAGTAAACAACTGGTTTTGTTCTGAGTCACCCAAAATCCAAACAAGCGGTCTGCCATTTTGCACTGACGTTCAGCAGTCATGCAGAGAACAATCAATCACAGAAGAGGAAGCAATGCTCATTTGTCTACAGAGGCATCAATAAACCAGAATGCTTTGCAGCCACAGCTTGCATCTTTGCTAATCCATGATTGCTAGTGTGTGAAATCCATCAAACTCTTTAACAGCTTTATTGTAATTTCCACAATGATAGCATTGTTTGTTCCCCAGTCTCACAGCGCTCTCACTTATTCATCTTGAAACATGCGGGATACCACGGAAGTAAATTATAATATATGCAACACACTAAATAACGCTCAAAATTCGTTAAACAAGATCAGTGATATAGAAGTGTAACAGAATGGTAGAATTTATCTTAAATCAAGGGTTAATACTTTAGATCAGTAATAGTGGCTTATTCCTGGAGCCTGCATAGTCTGTAATTCAGTTTAATGCCCTCAGAGGTGATTCTATGGTTTCACACAGTGCATCTCTGTATGAAATTTGGAAGAAAGATTCATTCATCTCGACACAATGGCTAACAGAGAGGGCACTGAGGCCCAGCCAAATATCACAAGTTACATTAAAAACAAACAACTGTCTTGCTGCACACTGAGGAGGCAAAACCTCCCAATGACTGATAAGAGTTCTAGAGTATTCAGGCGCTGTGGGAGAAATGGCTTCTGTGGCTTTGCATTCAAGTCACTTGGCCATTTGGAGCACCAGGAAATGACACACATTCCCCCTTCCCAGTAACAAAATAAACCCAAATCTAGCTTCCTGCTATTTCTACGCAGTTGTCTACAATTACAACGTTAATTACTTCGCTAGAAATCGTGAAATTGATTTATGGTCTTGATTTTACTGAACTCTGGGGACCATCTTAACAAAATCAGGCTTAAAATACTGTGGATCTTGTGATTTAAAATGAAAGGTTTCTATAACGTCAGCATTCCTCCTTAATAACTAGTTATAATAAATAGAGTACACTGTTACGCATGGTTAAGTGTTTTGAAATCATGTGTTTCTGTACTAGAATCTGTAGAATAATTGATGAGAAATAGGAACACACACACACACACACACACACACACACACACACACACACATCTATACAGGGACTAACCTCTTCCAGCTCAACCACATTTCTGAAAAGTTCAGTAAAAAAATTAACAGATGTGTTTTATGTTTGAGTATCCTGGATTACGGTAACCTTAAGGGAACACTTCACTTTTTCAGTCTCGGCTTTTCTCAAGTTGAACTAGCTGCTAATTCTGACTCACACACATACACGGCAATGACTAATCGTATCACAGTCCCTTGACAATATACAATTGCTTATGTCTCCAAGGGCATACCTTCCTACTTTGCTGATGAGTAAATACACTAGGTAGATGAGCTTTGATGACACCCAACAAGCTATTTTTCTTCACTTCAGTCCTCACATGCTGGCAGTTTTAGGCGTTTCTCTCACAGCTGTGTTCAGAGTCTCGCAGGCTTTTTAATTGACAGAAAATATTTCAGAAAATTAAAATATCAGAAGTTCACTTGATCTGCCTCGCCTGCTTGTGGAAGTTTTTTTTAGCTTCTAAGTATTTTCCACTTCATTTGACAGTGCCTTAAGGTATATTAAAACCATTTTCATAAAGACTTTTGAATAAGCCCTTGAGATGTTTTTTATAGACAGGGTTTAAAGGAGTGTAGATAGACACATCAATGGCTGTTTGTGCGTATGAGGGTGAGGGAGCAAGTAATTACAGTTGTGTGTGTGTGTGTGTGTGTGTGTGTGTGCGCGCAATTGAGTTTTCCTGGATTCTGGTTAAAAGTCTCATCTGACCAACGGAAAAGTGTTCTTTGGTGCTTTTTTTAGTCTGGTATTATAGAGGAGAGACAATAGTTGTGGTATCAAAGCAGTTTCAATGTCAGTGTGATTTTTGTGGATATTAAATGCTTCCAAAATTAGTTACACCACTTCACACAACCTAAAAAGGTGAGAAGATAATGGAATCCAATTGAATTTTGCTTACACAAGTAAAAAAACAAACCTTCAATGTTTTACATGCCTGTGTTACATCTTTTTGAGATGTGGTAGAGGTTGCTGGAGGTTCGGGTTAATACACTGGCAAATATATCAGTCTGTGCAAATCATCTCTCAAATGGAGTCAAGACTTTTTTTCTGTTGGTACAAGAAAGCAAATCGAGTGCGGATGATCTCTGTGTGGGCAGGAAGCCTTGAAGGTTTGCATCATGTCTGCCACGTTCTCCCCGAGGGCATTCTAGCCTCCTTACATGCAGAAAGACACACACTCACGCACGCAAGCTACCGTTTTTTCTGCAAAGCTCGGCAGGAGTCTGTCTTCATCTGTCCTATTGATTGATGAAGCAGGCGCAGCAGGGTGTCCGAGAGAGGCAGAAGCCTAGATCAAGGCTGTGAGCTGCATCGCTGGCAGTTACACCACACACGCACACACACACACGCATTTGCACTTACACACTCTTTCGCTGTCTCCGTCATGTTCTCTCTGTGTCTGTCACAGCAGACACACTATAGACACAGGCAGCCATGACACACAAGTGTACACACATGCATACTGAGAGACATGACACACACAGCAGTGTTGACACACACATCGTCACACAGCTCACAAATACACCGTATCACCCTTACACACACAGACACACGCTCGGAATGAATTAGCATGACTTGGCTGTGCGGGCGCCTAAGTTGGACAGGCGTTTTCTATAAACATAATGTTTGTAGATTAGCTGGGGTTAATGATCCGATTGCCTCGAAGCTGCCATGGCATCTGTGTGTGTGTGTGCGCGCGCACGTGTGTTTTTGGCTAAGAGGAAAAGGCACTTCTCTACTGTGATGTCTGCCTCACTTCCAAATGAGACATGCCTCAGGCACCATTACAAGAGCAGTATTTATGCTATTAGGGAACTGGGTTTGCTGCACAAGCATGGGTACCAGAACGAAACAGCTAAAATTATGTCTTGACTAACCTCAATGGGCAGGGCCAGTATTTTCTCTGCATAAATGAGAAATTACAAGTTGTGTACTTAAAGGCTATTTTTGAAAAACGCTTGTTGGAATATCACGCACATTATTTCTGAGCCATATAAATGTAAAAGCCAAAGGAATAGAGCTGGGGGTTTGTAAGAGTTTGTTCTTTCAGGGCAGAAATAACAAAGTCTGAGTTTTTTTTTCTTTTCTTCACCTTTACTTTGGTGTTTAAAATTAGCTTCCTATTCCAAACCAGAAATAGTCGTCTGCAAACAACTTTCCTCAAATCTCGGTCAACTGGAGTCGGTGGGCAAAATGAGGGTGTAGTCCCTTCAAACCCACCCCCCCCCCTCCCCACGAACGCACTCTGAAAAGCCCCTCTCATGTAATGCTGGATGGACAGAAAAGTACAGGAATGAAAGTGTGGAGAGTAAGAATGATTGAAAAATAACTGTAAGAGCCCTACTCTTTTTTCTTTCTTTTTTTTTTTTTTTTCCCAAAATGACCCCCCCACCCTCCACATACATATTTTTCTTCTATCCCTCCCTCTCTCCACCCTTCATTCCCTCCCTTCCTCTCCTCTGGTGTTCCTGTCGAGGCATGCCTCCGTCTCCGCCAACCAGCATCGTCCGGGGCAGGGCGAGGGGGGCAAGAAGGGGGGAGGTGGGGCAGACAAAGGAGCCCTGTTGCTGCCTCGCGAGGGTTTTGGGGAGGGTCGACAACAGGCTGGAGGGGTATAGACGAAGCGAGAGTGTGACTGAAGAGGTTTATCATTAAGAATAGAGATTAAAATGAATGGGAGGGGAGCGGGGTGTCTGTTCTGTTCACAGTAATAAAGAGGACAAGCAGTGCCAGTCATTTTTTCACATGTACCCAGACAGACACACACAGTTTGCACACTCCAAGCAATGCTGCAGTGAGTGTGAGAGATTGGGGAGGGATGGGGAAGGTTCATTGTTTTCTTGCCATTGTACAATATTTGCTTAACCCTCATGCTTTATCTATGCAGCTGTATGCTACAAATGAGATGGACGTAAAGTGTGTGTGTGTGTTTGTGTTTGCGAGCGAACAATGGCGGCTGTCACAGCTGTTAGCAATTTCATCAGTGCACTGTAAGGTACTTTACATACACACATACACACAAACCCTGTGAATTTACGCAGCAGTACGGCCACGATAAAATCATTCTCCAAACAGCACAATTACAAGTAAACTTAGTCTCCACAAACAAATTGAACGATGAAATGGACACAGCAGCAAGCCATTGCAGGTATGCAAACTGTAAATGGCAATCATCAGCCATACAGGACCATAATAATGCCGTGCTGCCAGTCAGAGCTCCCTGACCCCAACTTGAACCTCATTCCTCCTTACCTTTAAGCAATCTTAATCTACTCTACAAATACAACACTGGCTGGTGTCGCTCGGGATATCTCAGCATTGCACAGGTTTTCAACTGTATGTTTTTAAAATATTTACTTGGGATGAAATACAGCGGAACATAATACAGTATATCTAGACTCTCATGTAAGCACATGCTTCTTAAGGTCATAAACCGCATCGATTTGTAATCTCTGCTCCTATCTTGTTCATACATTCCATCTACACGTCGAGTAAGATACTGTTTGAAAGATTACTGAATTTTAGAGGCAGTAACTAAAATCCCACATGGCCCACTCCATGAATGGAGTATTTTAAGTTTTTATTTTTCTTCATGTGGGGAGCTGATATCTCCGTTCCACTCAAAACAGTTTCTTAATGGTTCGTTTCCTCTTTCTGTCTTTTTCCGTTTCAGGTCATGAAAGGAGCTGGCACAAGAATAAAAAACAGAACGAGCACTAGCAGCAGTCTTCACTGCAGAGCGAAGGAAAGGAAGCCGAATGCAACGAGGAAAAGACGAGCGTGATGAAAGAGGTGAGAGAACTCGATTTGCCCTGGGGTCATACATTGTCGTGTGTGTGTGTGTGTGTGTGTTTGTCTTCTGTTGCCCTTCCACCTGATTGCCTGTGTCAGCTGCGTACCTGGGGTGGGTTTGGTGTTTGCATCCATGCATGTGTGTGTTTTTTGTTATGTTTGTTTTTTGTGTGTGTCCCTGGGGTCGAGCTACAGCCGCCAGGTGAAGAACGACCATCCTGTCACGTGCTGTATCCTCCACTTCTGTTGTCTTTATCTCTGCATCTTTTCCTGTTTTCCATTCGCATTAATTCTCTGTACTGAAGGGGAACCCACCAGCAATTCTCATTTCTGTGTATGTTGATATATTTCTTGATTTCTATAATTAGGTCACTTGGAAATGCAGAAATGACACAAAGTGTTATTGGTTAACGGATTTTTTTTAACGTGACTGCAGCAACCACTAGATGACATTCACATTCAGAAAGAATACAGCTACAGAGGAACAGTCAGAAAACTGATTTATTTGCACATTTTAATTTCTAAACTAATAAAGTAGGTGTTTTTTTACATTTAAAAATTAATTTTGGATTGATAAGTAATTCTATTTAGTTAGCATTAAGGAGCCATTGAAACTTAAACATTTAAATCCACCCGAAGACATGAAAAGAGACTAAATTGCTAAATCTTTGTGTTTCATGTAATCTTTGGTCATGCTAATTGAATATTAGTCCAAAAAGTAAGCAAAAAAAGTGTTAAAATCTGTATTGTTTTTATTGAATCCACATTAATTATTGTATTCCACCACATACAAACTATGTTGTCACAGATATTTAGCTAGTTCCTGTTTTGTGTCAGAACACAGATAATCCATTTCATGTTGTGAGGACTTTTCTCTCCAGCAACCATGGAAAAATAAAACATTTCTTTGGAGAACAGCATAGCCAAAAGGCAAAATACAGGAGTGAAACTTGGAAAAGAGCCGCCTTATTGTCTGAACTGTGTTTCAGCAGTTCCCAAAGTGAGCAGTCTCTCAGAGAGCCCCTTTCTCTTGTGTATGAGGCTGAAAGCAGCATACATCATTTTCTACCATGCAGGCATGGCCAGAATGCTGCCACCACACACAGATAGATAGGGGGTGGTTAAAGAGGAGAGGCAGTGAGAGGAAAAGAAAATGTTGTTTTTCTAAGTTCTTGTCATCCTCCCTTCTGATGGCACTCTCTTCAACCTCACCCTTCCATGCAGAGGTTACAATAGCAATAGTCAGTGGTGGAGAGTAACTGAGTACATTTACTAAAGTACTGAACTCAAGTACAATTGTGAGATACTTTTTTTCATTTGCATATTGAGTACTTTTACATTTGGTACATTAAGTATATTTTGAATCTAATAATCATGTACTTTTATTGTGGAAGAAGTACTTAAGTAAAGGCAGCAACCTTTACGTAAGTACTTCTTCCACCCTGGCAATGATGTGTTTAAACTCTTTATTTGGATAGAGTCCAGGGTGTATTACTTTTAGACATAGAAAATCCACTTCACTTGATTGATCAGATAACTGTCATTCCTACATTTTCCCCTGTCCTTCTATAAGTATAGCTCATTTTATATTGTATTATTGTTGTTGTTGCTATATTGTAGACTATATAAATGGTAATGTGCAGGATGTGTTTTTCTTTTTCTTTGGTCATTTGGTTTTTCTGTTATGTCTTATATTTTAAAATTTTCTATTGTCCTATATGAAAGCTGACTTTCTTAAGCCACCGCTCTTTAAGCCTCCTTTTTTCCTTCCTTTTTTCCTTAGAACACCAAATGTCAACGCTACCATGAATTTGTAAATAGGTTAAAATAATACAATGATACAACACTTTAACAAAATAAACCCAAATCTAGCTTTGTACTATTTCTGCACAATTGTCTACAATTGTAATGTTAATTACTTCGCTAGTGTAAAATCGTGTTTAAAATACTGTGGATTAAAAACAGCATGTCATTCCTCCATAATAACTAGTTGTAGAAAAATATAATGCACACATGGTTACGTGTTTTGAAACCATGTGTTTTTGTAGCAGAATCTGTAGAATAATTGATGAGAAATAGAAACACACACACACTAAATTCATACAGCAATAAAATGGAAATGCACAACAAATGAGCATGTAGGGTTCAATTTTCAATACACTTTTCCAGAAACTCTGGCTGTGCTGGAAATGAACCTGTGACTCTTCTGTTACATGACATAATATTTGCTGGCATGCAGTTTCAGTACAAATGTCCTTTTCCATCTCTCTCTTTTTTTCTCTGTCCAGCTTTCTGAGCGATGCTAACAATACGAATTATACCTCACAATGACTTTGCAGAAGACAGACTCAATTTAGCTTATTTCAGTTCAAATCAACTCATTTCATATCAACCCAGTCCAGTCGAATTCAATTCTCTCCTCTAGCTCTTCATGTCTTGCAAGCTCGCTCACTCACTTATTTTCAGTCTGCCTGAGCCATGCAATCTTCTGCCTTTTCTCACATTTTCAACTCCCTGTCTTTCTTGAGCTACCACAGGTTCATAGCTGCCCCTCCCCCACATTTTTTTCCAGGTTTTTGCTCATGCAACTAGTCCTTATTTACCTCCTTCCATCACTGCCTTTCTTTTTTCTGTCTCACACTGCTGTTGCATGGCTGTCCACAACCAAAAAAAGGCAATCTCCCCATTTTATAAGACATGAAAGATAGTAGGATGGTTGTAGTAGTGCAGAGCGATAATTCTAATTCTTCACATTACAAATCTCTGCTCAAATCACCCCAGTTGGACAAGACAAAGTTGTTTTTAAATGGAAGCAGTTTTAAAGTTGTTTAAGGAATGAATGCTTTCTCCTTCTCATTCATCATTCTTTTGATGGATGTACTATATATCAACCAACTGGGATTAGTGGAGTTGTATAACTACACACAACCCCATTGTTTTTGGAACTGGCCAAATGATGCAAGCGTAGTCTGTGGAAGAAAGAGAGGAAAATGGTGGAGGATGTTGTAAGTATCCAGACATGCCACTGCTCTTTCTTCTTCCCCCTTTTTCCTCTCAAGTGTGTCTGTCCTCTGCTCCGGTAGAAGAAGGTCTTTCAAGAGCAGCCGAGTCTGTCTAAGCTGGCTTTAAAATCTGCAGGGCTCAAGAAGCACCACAGTTCTCTTTTGGTGTCCATTTGTGTATGCGGAGGCGGGGTTGCAAGGCTGAAGCCACAGTGTGTCACACGGTTTTATATTTCAAAAAACGCATATGGGAAAATGACAGGCGAATGAGTCACTCCGTCAAGTCATATTGATTCACTGCAGGACTGGGGGACAGAGCGAGTAATTGTCAGTTTCACGCTCATGCAAAATAACCAGCAAATGATGGACGATGGTTTACAATGGTGGGGGTGGGCGCGGGCATACTCAGTTGGGAAACGGGCGTAAAAGCCTGATGGACAAGTGTCGAAAATGGTAACATTTGTGTCCGCACAAAGGAAAGCGTAGAACAACATCTAGTGCGCCTCTATCAAAGCCCCCCCCCAACACCGGCAAAAACACCCATCAACCACCAGAGGATTAAAGATTAGAATGAGAGCTTTTATTGAGTTTGAAGCCACAGAAGTTTCAAAATGGATGGATGGTTGAAAGATTGATGGGCATGAGGGGGCATAGATAGAAAAAATTAAAATGGAGAAAGAATGTGGTGGGCAGACAAGCTTTCAAAGAGGTAATCAGAATCAACAAGAAAGGGAAAGGGATGTTGGTGGAGAAGATTTCAGGGAGCAGGAGAGTATTCTCTATGAGAGAACCAAAAAGGGGAGAGATACTGGAGAAGTGGTAAATAGACAATGGGGGTGAGGGCCAATGGAGCGATGTCTCTAATGCCTTTATAAGGTCATAAAATACTGCACTTCCTGGCCTCTCTCTAATTGCTATGAGGAAAGGGATGGGATTGGGGGGAGATTCGACTTTACTTGCCTACTAAATGAGGCCTCTAAATCCTCATTGCTTGGCCTTGGGGGCTCTCTTCTGGATTGCTATTCCAGCAACATGGATGCATAGAGAGAATAACTCAATGAAGGTCTACATTTGAAATTTCTTTATTGTCCTTTTGCTTGAGATTAAAGTTGAGAAAAAAAGAGATACATGTAAAGAAAGAGAAGAAGGGATAGGGGAATGTTCTGTACTTTGATCCCCTCAGAGTTACTGTATCTTGCCAGAAAATAAAGGTGAATGGAGAATGATGGAAGGGGGGAGTAAGAGGGAAAAGACAGAGAGCTATGGGGAGCAAATTTTATGAACTTTAGGCTATTTCTCACAATAACTACTTGAAAATAAGGCTGAGAAAGAACACACAGAAATAGAGGGAGAGGATTTTATTGACTCAGCGGGAAACGACGCTTCCCCAAGGAGCTGTATGCTGAACTCTTCAAAATGTGAAAAGTAACGCCTGCCATCATTGGAAAAGAAAACATTTTCATTTAACAAACTGCTTGTCTAAGGGACCCTGCCCCAACCCCTAACCCTCAAATAAGCACAGTAACTACCAGAGCCTTCAGAGGCAGAAAAAAGCTTAATTTCTTTTACAATGTGGAAATGGGGAACAACTCATTCTAAACTGTGCCCTACATACCTGCAGATGTACTTCAACGGAAGAGCAATTAATATCTATTTGTTTCGAAAGGAGACAGCGTCATTTTGAGAATGATGACTTATGACATGTTTGGGAGCATGAATCATAAAAGATAGCAGATGAAAAAGTCCTTCCCAAAATGAAAGTCTTTAACTATACAGTTATATTTAGGCCAGCCAAATGTCTAGAGATGTGATAGATGTATCTGTAGGCAAAATGGTGGAATTAAATGTTTCTCAGACGCAAAAAAACAAAACAATATTCTTTAACATTTGATTAAGTCAAACAGATTGAAACAACGAAACTGCCATACAGTAAGTAGTAATGCATGTTTGAAAGTATTTTGAACAGCTTAAATATTGTTCTGCACCACCAAGCCCATGCATCTTGTGGTTTTCCATCCAGTCACCCTATATGCTCTATATTCAACATTAATGGTCATTTCAGGCATTGTGATTTTGTTTTCTGAAATGTAAATCTCAGTGTTAATTTTTAAAGTTTATACTGGGTTTTTGAGCTGTGCGCATAAGAGCTGTGTAAATTATTTTGATGGCAGGGGTATGGGGATGTATTTTGTCTTAACTTGCCACGCTACAGGAGCTATATAACAGTTGCATTTTTTGTGCTGGGTTTTATCAGTGGGTGAGAGAATGAAAAGGAGTCAAAGGCAGCCCCCTAATCTTTCCATAATGTGTCCCGCGAGGAGACAAAGGCCTGCATTCACTGCTGGGTGTCGATAAGACCTATCATTAGTCTGCCATTGGAGGTATTACCAACACACACGTACACAGAGTGCAGTAGGGTACTTATTCCTGTACTCTTTCTTTTTCCACATACACACATAAATATTCGTGTGCGTGCCAGAGGAAAGGCACTTTCCCATCACAGCAGAATTCACTCAGCCTCACAAGGTTAGGGCATCCACACTGTATGCCACACTAAGTAGCTGATGCTAGTAATGATAAAGAATGTACAGAATCCTAAAACTGATGTTTATTATGTACCTCTAGTTTCATTTATAATGAAACTTGAAGTTAAGATGTAAAAGCCATTGGAATAACTTTACCTTTTTAAAGCAAATACAGTTTTAAACATTAGTGTTATATCCTAGATGAACGGTGGTTTATTTCCATAAAATTGCAGTATAGAAGTGCAACCATTGTCCAGAGGACTGAATGTTGTACTGTATTTTACTTTCAGACACAAAGCATATTGCTGCTTGCTTTTTTGTGCTGGAAGAATGCCATCTTTGTAATGTTGTGTGCTGTAAAATATTTTATACCGTAAAGCATACCAGGAAAATCCACACACTTAAAAGGCCAAAGTAGGCTGCCAGCCATCTTGATGACAGAATGCCTTGTTTACAGTAATAATACCAATGTCTCAGAATTAATGCAGTATTGATTTATTGATGACAAAATGCTTCACAAAGTACATTTACTTAACAAGACAGAAGTAAAATTAGGTGCAAGAAAAGGAGGATGGTTGGGTATCCTATTAGTGTGTGTGTGTGTGTGTGTGTGTGTAGGGGAGGGCGACAGCACTGCTGTCTAGGTCCTAAGTAGATGATGGACCGTAGTTCGTATTCCCAATCCTTCTCATTAGCTCAGCCCCCTGAGAATATATGAGGTTACTTACCTTCCCTTACTCTTGAGTTCCCGGCCAAACGCCAAGCATTGGCTCAGGGTCATTAGCCTCGCTGCTTGGAACAAATGGCCTTCGATAGCATCTCAGCTAAAATAAAACAAGATCAGATTAACCCTTTGATCATTGGAAAAAAAGCATGTTGAAAACATTTAGAAGCAAGGAGTGGACAAGGGTGTTGACCATTTAAAACATTTTTAAGTCTTTTCTGTCCTAAATTTCATGCTAGTGTCCCTTTGTTTTTTTTGCAGTAGATTTTAAGAGTCCTCCATCTTTGGGGCCCTTGGAATCTCAGTGCACTTCAGCTAAACATCACAGTTGTTTGCCTGAAAACAAAAACCGCAGAGAGAGAAGTGGGCAAAGGATCAAAGACAGGAGAGGATTTGTCTGGCAGATAGTCGTTGGGGTCCTGCCTGCATAGTCTCTCTCTCTCTCTCTCTCTCTCTCTCTCTCTCTCTCTCTCTCTCTCTCTCTCTCTCTCTCTCTCTCTCTCTCTCTCTCTCTCTCTCTCTCTCTCTCTCTCTCTCTCTCTCTCTCTCAAATTATAGATCATGAAAAAGAACAGCGCAGTCACAACAACCTCCTCCCTGGAGCAGACGCCTCCTTATTACTTGTGTGTGGACACATTGTCTTGTCTTTTCCTCTGTTTCATCTAAGTGCCTGGCTGATATTATTGGTATTTCATTCTACCTCTTTTGATTTTAACATCCTGCAGATTTTGTTATCAAAAGAACCTCTGCAGTACCTTTTAAAGTCTGGGATCTACAGGAGGAGATAATCCAACAATAAATAATATGAAATCTGATTGTCTTTGCAACCTTAGCGAAAATGATTCCTTACAGTACTGAATAGGTTTGTTTCCACCGAAGGTCAATGTGTTCACCGAAATGTTTTTACCATAACGTTTCTGTGAGGTTTGTGGCCAGTTGGTGGAGGGGTGGGGGCCTCAGATGTCTGTTTTGGGCATAGACACGCCCAGAGGATGGATATAATTAAGACAAGTGACTTTTTTTTCTTTTTTGAGAGAGAGGAGGGTGTTTGGGTAACTGCTCTGGGTGGTCTAGCTCTACATGTCTGTACTAGTTTTATTACAAACAGGCACAATATGGTAAGAACACAGACATATCCTGACAAAGCACAAAGATCAGTGTATATAGTATGTTCAGACATAAAAGGTAAAGAAATGAAAACAGCCATGTCACTTGTTTCCTGGTTTCCTGGTCTGGTACCACTGTTGGTTGTTTGGATGTGGCGCAGCAGATTTTTTTTTTTAAAAAGAAAGAAAGAAAAGCACATTTGATGAAAGCATTCGGCAGCCATAGGTGAAATTCTTAGAGGTACACTTATTTTTCCCTGTGTGTGCACTTCTTTAGCTCAAACTACCAGAGACAAAACTTGTTTAAAAAAACTTAATTGCAGGATTTGTCTGTCAGATTTTACTTACATTTCAACCCTGGGTGGCCCAGTGGAAGTTGGAACTCTTAACTCTTGCAATGTTTGTGGTGTTCTTTGCCCATTGAGCCACACAGGATCATAAGTATGCCTTTAATTTTCAAGGGGGTATTCATCAATAACAGCATCTCTGCTGCAGTCAGTAAAGAGAAAAATGTCACCTGGGTCACTAGAAATAAGGTGTTAGCATCTGGAGATGCAGGATTTGATATTCTCTTAAAAGCTCTTAGTTATTTGTTAGGAGTGAAAATAAAAGTTAAACACATCAAATTTGCGTACACACAGTCTGACACATTTGGAAACAAATTAATCTATACAAGGCTTCCTTTACTTTGTGCAAAAAGAACAAACACTGCAAGTCCACAACAAGGGCTTTTCAAGCATTCAATCCTGATTAACAGCATCTTCTCGTTAACACATAAACGCCCTGTGTACTATCAAACCCAAATGTCAGTTAATTTGCTAGAAAACTAGGCTCATTCAGCCAGCAGAGAGAACACATCTTTATTGTTGCATTTTGTTTTGAGGGGGCCTAAACACGTGGGTGGTCCCGTTTTGTTTTTGTTTTTTACTGAGCAGCGCATGGATCTGTTAATGAGAGTGTAAATTGGTGACTCCGCGTTGGGACCTTAATGATGGAGGTGCCCTCCCTGGTCTCGGAAAGGCTACTTTCTGGAGCAAAGAGAGGGATGGGAGTAGGAGAGAGAGATAAAAAACAATGAGAGAGAAATGGAGAGGTGGGAGAGAAAGGATGCAGGAGGTGGTTAAAACATAACTAACATTGTAGGAAGGAACATACCATAGAAAAGAGTGGTAACTGAAGGATACATTAGCTTGGCAAGACAGAAATAGCAAATTGTATGTATATTCTGGCAGATGCAGGCAATTGAACAGAGGGGGAGCTTTAGAAACGGGAAACGGGCGGCAGTTCTAAGGCGGCATAAAAGGTTTAATTTTTCCTTCAGTTGTGGTGAGCAGCTTTCCTGTTCTGCCCTGTTTCAATGTATTTAACATCAAAGTGAAGTATGAACAATTGAGGCAATTTTTCATTTGGCCAAGGTCAATCATTGTTCTTTCTCTATGAATGTAGATCCGGCTGAGAGGAATTCAGAGGAACCATATTTCACTGGCAAGTCTATTTAAGCAAGCCACCTTTCAACAACCTTTTGGACAGATTTCTTCAGCTGTGGTGTTATTCTTTAGCATGGGTTTCATTAGAGCTGTGTCTTCTAAGACTGATTTAAATAATTCTTACTGCATACAATATGATAGAAAAAGAAGATTGATGTGAGCATAAAAGATTACTATTGTCAAGGTTGATTTTGGCCTTAGAATCTGCGTTCAAATTTATAGTTTGGGATCAGTGGCCTGGTTCTGGATCAGATTAAAAACCCAAAACTCCACTCCCTATATTTACACAAACCAAAAATGGAACGATTTAGGGCATTCATAGCATGCTTAAACACAGCACATTTAGACTTGTGGATATCATTAGTAAGAAGTTTTTGTACCTGCCACATCTTACTATGACCACTCGCTTGTTCTGCCAAGGACCAAATGGTGGTTGAACCAAAGAAGTGAAAAGGACTCTTTAAAGGACTTCTTAAAACTACAAACAGCAGGGTGCTCAAATAAATCATTAATACGGCCAAAAGTGGCTTAAAAACATTGATGAATATGTCTTCCACAGGAACTTTAATGTGCTTATTGACCATAAATGAACCCGCACCCTTCAGAATACACAGTGTGACTCATTATTAGTCACAATGGGAGACCAAATGGCACTCGAATTAAAGAAAACATCAGGGGATGCACAGAATAACCATGACTAACTAACGGTAAAACTGTGATGTGATTTGATAATACTACTGCTTCTACTACTAATATGGATGGGGTTTTTTGTACTGTAAATTAGAGTTAATCTGCATTCTGATTTTCTAACGATTTAAATGTGATCTTTTGCAAATGGGGCACTAAAATAGAATTATTATCAGGACCATGAGCAGGTTATACCACCGTGACTTGAGCTCTTGCTTGGGTAGAGAAGAATAGTGAGAGGGAAATTTCAGTTTTTGCCTTTCAAAGAACAGACAGATTTTGTAAACCTGGACAACATTATATCTTTTTCCACACGGATACCCTTATAATACTTTATTTTTTGACATCTCATTGAAAATTACTTAAATACATGTTGTCAGTTTGCTAAATATGTTTGTATACTCAATATCTTTTTTTCAAAGTAAATTATGTATATCCCCCCTCCCATCCTCGCTACATCTCCAGGTTGTACAGATTTTTTTTTCCTTTTCCATCTGGTCAGCTTAAGATGTTATACTCTGAAATTCATTTTGATAATTCATTCCGTCTCAGTGCACATCACTCCCAGCCTCATCGTACTGTGGCTCTATATAATACATTGCAGTCGGTGCTGTCATTATCCCAAAATTCTGTATTGTGTTTACGGCACCACATAAAAGCACATCAGTGACTTTTCAGCTTTATTAGAAGAGACATAACAGCAATTGCAACACACAATTACTGTGGATTTTTATCAAGATCTGATTTTATAAACTCCACTGGCTTCAAAGGCTGATCCCATATATTTGTGTTAGCAAGGATCTTGTCACCATTTTTTTTCTTTAAACCACCTAGCCTACGTCCAAAGTCATTTATTTATTTATTTATTTATTTATTTTGATGAATCATGTGTTAATGTGCACAGACAACGGCTCCTTGTCATTGTTTCTCAAGACCACCCAAAGTGTATATAGGAATTGGTTTGTGAGTGGGCTTGTTGTACATATAAAATCACGTGTGAGTTCTTTAGAGGGGATGAAGTGCAGACTTATTACAGCTAATACTGTTACACACATCAGTCACTGCTGTTGAATAAAGTGCACGTCACAGTATGTGACTGTCTGTGTTTGATATTTTAATAACATGGTTTACCAAGTAACACCTGAATTTATCCTGTGCTTTCTTCTCCTGTTTGTTTTCTGCCCAGGTCCAGACATGAAGGAGGCACGCACACACACATGCAATGGCACCTAGAGTCTGTCTGCGGTCTGCCATCACCCTGCCACACACACACACACACACACACCGCCTGTTACGGTAAGAATCAGAGACCACCGAGTTAGGGGGAGAATAACAGTGAGAAAACAAGCTCATTATCTTGTGCTGTTTTCTTCTGAGTAATGTAAAGACAAATTGACTACTTGTATTCCACAATTTCCTAAATTCAGTATTTTGTTCAGTAATTTAACATCACATTACACTCTGAAAAGTAGTTTCTTGGTGCTATTAAATTGCTATGAAAAGAAAACGAAATTGGGATGTCTCATTTTGGAAAAAATCTTAGTGCCATTTTATGTAGTACTGGTATGTGTTTGCTCTCATGCATGCAATTTGTAGTGTCTGTGTGTGTGTGCATGTAGAAAGTCTGCTTCTTTTTTCTTTCTATTTCCATCAGTCAAGACCAATCCCCACACGTCAGCCACACTACATATTCCACAAAAAAAAAACTTATATCCAACCCCTTACCCACCCCGTGCACCTCCCAGGCTTCGCAGCATCCTGCTTTGCCCTCCATCCAAATAAAAAAAACGTGCGTGCTGAAATTACAGTGTGTGAGGCGGCATTGTGGGAAACTCTCCCCTCCGCCTCACTCCCTGTGTTTGCCCTTCTTGTCCCTCCTTATCTATTTCTCATCCGCTACTGTTTTGGATGGGTTGCGGCAGGTTTTATTTTGATGTTCATTAAACTGTCAAACAGCTGCCCATGTTAATTTGCATCTACAGTTACAGTGACTAAAGTTCAGACTGAGCTTAACAAGTTATTAATGCAGTTCTAAATAAGATTGGCCTCTTTGTATTGATTTTGTTTTTCTTTGTTATTATTTAGGATGATAGTTTGCACTTGATGACCACTGAATCTCTGTTTATGTGTGTGTCTTATCAACTGTTTTGAAAACAATAGCTCACAAGTAAAAAAAACAAATATAATTAATTTGCATTGACCTGTCCCAAAAAACCCCACATAAATATTGGTCTAAATTTTCTATAACAATACATATTGCTTATGAGTTTAGCTTCTATTACTAATGCATATAACTCAGTAGTATTTAATTTTTATGCACACTTCAGGTTTAAACTCCTGATGTCTGGCAGGTCGTTCCCAGGGAAAACGTCTCCAAAGTTGCCAGAAAAGACTATAAATCTGCCCACCTACAAAGGCTTGAACAGAAAAGTCAGTGAAAAACATTTTTGGGAGAATATCTTTGAAAAGTACAGTGCAAAAATATGACGGCATGGCAGTGGTAGACATGAGCAAAATAAATAAATACATAAATAAGAGGGGAAATTCTAGGATTGTTGCTACTTAAATCAGAAAGCAGCCCCATCCTCTTGTTTTCTAGCTTCAGGTTAACTGATGGCACCTCCCTCACAGCAACCGTATTACTAACGAGATGTAATGACACATTCATCTCTCCTTTTCCAGTTTGGGGCTAGCTTGGTTAACTGTCGGCCGAGGTGCGGCATGAGAGTGTGTGTGCTGGCTATTAAAGCGCTTGAGAATCAGAGAGGAAAGGACTTGCACTGCTAATGGATGTGTCTATTGATGTTCCCATTTAGCGGCCCACTGTAAACGATAGGGCAATGATTGTGTTGGAAGACGGAAGGAGGTGGAGGAGGAGTGGAGAGTGGTTTGGCTAGGCGATGATAATGACAAGGAAGGTTATTATTTGGCACCCTGCAGAGTCTCTCACTGCTTTGTGTGTGTGAAAGAGAGAGAGAAGGAGGCACTCCATCTCTCTTGCTCCTGTCGCTCGCCCTGCCTATTGGCTATTATTCTCTTCTCGCTTTTTCTCCCCAGTCCTCTCCTCTCTCATGACATTACTCACTGGTGCTAGTCTACAGCCAGTTGTCTGTTTTTCTCTCACATCCACCTCTATTTCTCTTTTCTCAATGGCCTTCCCTTTTTTTAAATGTAGATATATTTAGCTATGGTAGATAAAATAGCAGAAAAAGAAGTCAGAATAACAGAATAATGCCGCAGAGGAGGTAAAATAGTTTCTCGTTTTTTAGGATAGCAGGTTGCCCTTCAAATATTGATTTATTCACCAGTAGATATTTTTCCCCAGCTGTGTGTGTGTGTGTGTGTGTGTGTGTGTGTGTGTCCTGTCAGGTCCAGTCAGTGTGTATGTGATGAATATAAATACAGTCAGCCTGCCTGCAGGTTTGGCAGGAGACCACCTCCAGCTGGACTCAGACCCCTACTCAAGTGTGTCTGTGTGCGTTTTGTGAGCGTGGTTGTACACGTCAGCCTGCATCTGTCAGCGCCGTTCCAACCTGAGGATGAAATAACGAATAATATACTACCTAATATACACCGCTTGACACGCGATGCTTTCAAAGCCTCTCAACACATAGGAAAGCATACAGTTCCGGCATCAGTGGGAATTACACCACTTGTTCTCTGTACAGATTGAAATGTATTGACATTGGATGGAAAAGCATGTTTGAAAATGGTAGTTTAGTAAATGCTTGCAAATGTTGAGAGGTTTTTTGTCCATGTTTCAGTGCACGCACAATCCTGCCTTCCTCACTTCCTTTCCCCCAGTTACTGTAATCAGCCCCATTCTTTCCACTCCAGCTTGTCAGTCCATTTGTGTGTGTGTGTGTGTGTGTGTTTTATTGTTGACTGCATATTGTTTGCTAGAAGATTAATAGTGTTTATATTTGTAAATATCTTGTCATTGTAGTATAAGTCCATCTATCATTTTCTCTGTGTGTGTGTGTGTGTGTCTGTAATCGCAGGGCAACAGATAAAGAGGGCGATGGCATTCCAGCTGTGAGGAGACTGAAGAAGTCAATATAGACACACACACACACACACACACACACACACACACACACACACACACACACACACAGAGAGAGAGCCAGAGGCGCGTGAGCAGGTGAGCATTAAGTCAGGCAGCTAAACAGATCACGTCGCGGTATGATATCTGCAGACAGGCAGACAGAGGAGGCCGGTCTGTACCTGCAGGCAGAGAGCAACAACTCGCAGCACCCTCGCCAGGAATCCCCCCCCCCCCCCTCCAGAGAGAGAGAGAGAGAGAGAGAGAGAGGGGGGAGGGGGAGAGAGAAATTCACAGTCATGACAGTGAATAAGAGACATACATGAACTGGGCTTTCCACTTAAGTGTTTTTATGCAAATCAAGTAGTAAAGCCTGATTAGAAACTAGCTGGCAAAAGTTGTGTTTTTTTTGTCGGATTTTTTTCAAATACGTTCACTGTAATATTTTAACTTTGAAATGAAACACAGAATTTTCTGTTGATTAAAAAAAAGAACCCAAATAGACAAAATAATGAGAGGCCTATATTTCAGTATTCAGAGTGTGTGGACATTCAGGATTTCTGTCAGATAAAATTTTTGTCAATTGCAACTACCCAGAAATCTTATACATTTAGTTTCTTCCATACAAAGTGCTTGAAAAACAAAAATAGCTGCTAATAAGGAATGCTAACATCATTATTCAGTTCATCAATGTCTCCATAATTAGTTTTGTGTAGCAGGTTAAGTAATTGTAGTTTTCGTTTGTATTGAGTTTTAGATTTGCCTTATCCAGCTCCATTTGCTAAACCTAACCCTTTATCTCTGGAAATGGTTTTCTCTTTAGCTTGTATTTTTCATATTCAACCTGTCTTATGATTTAAAAAAAAGACTTTGTCTCATAGATATATTTTGTTTTATATTTCATGCATGTTTTTTATAAAGCAAAAGTTTGCTTGTGAATGCCTAAAATGATCTTCATGGAGGGACAATAACAACAGCAAGATGGAAGAGTGGAGGAAAAATACTCCCAGGTGGACAAAAAGTAGCACAAAAACTGTCCCCTCCTTTGGCCCGTCATTCTCCCCTTAACCTCTACTGATGAAAGGATATCCATTGACATAAAAAAAAGAACAGCACATTCACACGCTACTGTATTGCCGAGTACAGATGGTTCTTTTGTTATATTGGAGTAATTCGATCACCTCCTGTATGATTTGTCTTTCTGGAATCAGGGTGTTTTGACAGGGTCTACAGTACTAATTGTGAAACTTTGACAGTATCTGTTACACAAACTTGTTCTGCTAGTTTGGTTTTGTTAGCGCTCCTTAGAGCAAGTTTTTTATAGCTTCCTTTCATTCACAATCTGCTCAGCATATGTGGCCTTTATCTGTGGTGTCCTGTATCACATTCATAGTAATTCCCCTTTTGGTAGATGTCCATTACAGTTGTGGTTTTCCACTAGGAAGCGTCACTGAACAAACTGTAGGTTACGTTGTTGCTCAAGACAACCTCAACAGTAGTTACTGAATGAGGAGAGCGTCACATCTCCCGCGTCTGAGTTTTGGTCCAGCAATTTGCTGCAAGTCACAAACGTGGTTCTCTTCCATCTGCCCTTGTCAATGAATTGAAGTTGTTTCACTCATTAGGTTCTGTAATTATTCCTTAGTGGATTTTTTTTCTTGTGTTTTTCAAAGCTCTTTATATTTAGCCAGAAAAACATCCCCAAAAAAGTCACAACTGTCTACACACAAACTACCACATCCACTTATCTAAAAATGATTCAGTGGTTAAATGTCAGAGCTGTCCATGCCATTAAGGCCAGCATGTTTGAAGGAATGACACCCTTGCCTGCCCCCCCCCCCCCCCCCCCCGTCTCTTCTGATTCCTCTCATTCTCTCCGTTCTCCGTCCTCTCTCCCCTAGCTCCGTCATCATCTGCCCCCACCCCACACTACCCAGGCTGGTTTGAGGGCTGATGTGCAGACCTTGTCATTCAGATTAGGGCCACATTGTCAGCTCAGGGCCCTTTCTCTCTTTAGCTGCGTGTCCTGAATCTTTCTTCCCACTGTCACCCTCGTCCTGAGGCCAGAGAAGACCTTTTAAAGCTACATTCTTTCTCATCCACTTCTGTCAATTCCAACTCTGTCACTCAAATCACTGTTCGGGAGAGTGGAGAGAGACCGAGTTAGCGGTATCCCTCACAGCAAGGACTGTACTTTTTGGTCCGAGCTTGGGAGACATGTCAGTGGTTGGCACACAGTTTTTGATCAAGGTATTTTGAGTGATAAGCATGTTTTATTTTTGCTAACAACTGACACACTTTTGAGAGTAACTAAGGTATGGGAAATGACAGAGTAGATCCAAAAGAGAGAAGAGAAGCAGCATAATCTTCATCATCAGGCATGTAGTAGAAATTCACTTCTTTAAAAAGCTTCAGAGTAATATTCATTTTGTTTTGCTTAATAGTAATGACTACTAGAGTCATAGTGTTATTTTAATTTTTTTTACTGTGTTCTGTGTGAAATGAGTATTTGGCAGGACATGAGATATCCACCACATCATCTTAGTCATCCCTTATCCTGCACCATATTTATCATCCAACCACATCTTGACTCACCGCCACAGTTGTATTGTCACATCATATCTAATTGCTTCTCACAAACACTGCACTTTTTTTCTCAGGATGATCAACAGTGATTCAGCAGTATGTAATAAAACCTTTCATGCAGGATGGCGGACAGTTCCTTTACTGGTATTAGTGCAAGAAGAAAGAAAAACACCCTGGTCTTCAGCCACAGTGCTACATCATAGTGAAACAGACTGCAGTGATCTGGGTGAGTCGACAGTTTCATACCCAGTGTCTTCCTCATCTTCCACCTTGCATAAAGCCCTCGAGGCATACTAGTTCCTCTCTAGAGGCCGCACAGCTATGCTTCAACACAGCATATGACAACTTGCTGCAGCCTCCACCCAGGTGCTGTGTTTACTAAAACCCGCTATGAGTCAGGAGTTTCAAGATGACTTCCCTCTTCTAACTGCTACTTGCAGTGAAGTGTCTTTAGTGTCACAATGACACGTGTCATGAAAGTTAATAGTGCACGCAGCACTCGATGCCGATGCCATTGCCAGGATTTGAGAAGAGGAGGAACAAAGCCAGTTCTGCTTCAGGGTGCAGATCTTCTTTTTAATAATAAATCTAATAAAATGCATACATATATATCAGCATGTTTGTTCTTTCATATTAATAATTTTCTCTGTCTCTTATCCTGAGGTACAGAATATAAATCGCCAACATCAGGTGCGGAAAGACGGATAAGTAGTGCAGTGGATAAGAGACATGTCTCTGGTGTGGGAGACCCTGGTTAGATTCCCACTGTAACATCCCTGAACAAAATACTTAACCCATTGTTGCTCCAGAGGCATGCAACCGCTGACATTTAGCAATTGTAAGTCTCTTTGAATAAAAGCATCAGCAAAATGATTAATTAATTAGAAAAGCAGAATTAGGTATTCATGATGTAAGTATATCCGCAGCAACTCTAGAAGTAAGTGTCTAAGTGTGTAAATAAATAAAGAATAATATTCAGTTTATAAGCTAATCGGTAGCAAAGAGAGCATCATCAAGGCACGATTAAACACTCCTGACTTTTCCGGTGACCATCCAGCTCAGAGAATGAATAAGTGACAGGGTGAGAGTTAGAAGCTTCTCTGTCTACAGAGGCTCCCTCTGCATCTCTAAGCAGACTGTCATCCCTGGTCACCATCAGGTCTATGCTCGCCCCAGTGAACATTCAACGCTGTCGGTGAGTTTCAGATAAATTGAAAAAACCATCGACCGTTGATTGTACCCTGCGGCCAGCCTTTATCACTTGGTGTCTCAAAAAAGAAGGACAAAGAGGTAAAAAAAAACATGCAGAAACCTGCACACAGGCATGGCCAATGGATCATTGAACAATCAAAAGAAGAGCACTGCATACAAACAAACCAAAAATACTTCAAACCACAGCAAAGGTCACAATCAACATTCATTGCTGTCGGTGGGTTTAACTGTGTGGAAGAGCTCACTGAACGATGAATGCAACTGTGTCCCAGATTTCATCCAAACGTCAAAAGGAATAACATCACGATATGCTGATGATGGCATTATTTATTTCTCCGCCTGTCTCCCCTGTTCGCCTCCTACCAACAACAGGCACACACAAGCGTTGTGAATTGACAGGCAGTTCAGATTGCATCTCGATCACGCTGAGCAGTCCGAGTCTTGCTACAGCAGCAAAGGAAGAAGAAAAAAGATGCAAGAGATAGTTGGAAGAAAATGACCTTTAAAGAAAAATAAACAGTGAATGTATGGCTTGGGTCTGATAAATGATTTAGTTGTAAATGTTACATGAAAAAACCCCACAAGAATATGTTGAATATAAATAGATGCATTCTAACATGGTAAGTGACCTTTTTGGATAAAGGATTTAATCATTAAAAGTCATAATTTCATAATATGAATTATTCAAGTTAAGACCTTCAGCTAAAACAGTATAAATCTAAATATGTTAAAACGCCATCATTTTTTACAATGTTGAGGTTTTGTAGAACAGATAGTTTTCAAAAACATGTATTTGCTTTTAATTCACATCTTTCTGTCTGATCATTTAAGAACCATTAAGTTGTAGAACTTGACTGTGTATTTGTTATATTGCCACATGCTCTTTGATTGTTTATTAAATAAATTCTGACAAATTCAGCCCTCAGTCATGTGGTGGGTCTTTCTTCATTCCTTCATTCTTTGGTTTGGTTAGAGATGTGAAAGTGATGTGGTTGTATGCAACAGAGTCAAAGGCAAGTCCTTTTGAACATTCAGAAAGTTAAAAACAGTCTGCTGTAGATTGATGCCACTGATCAAAGCAGCACGCCACTTTTTACATTAACAGTCAGGAATTATTGTCACAGGTGAATGTGATTGCCCCCAATCACCTCAAATTGTACTACAAGAAACACTACGCTGAATTAGAAGAATTTATTTATTTTTATCTTGTATGCGATTTACTTTGATTCTGTACATTTGCAGTTATTAATTTAAATAATTTCTTGTTAGAGAAAAATATAAAATATATATTGATATACTTTAAATAATTGAAATACTTTAGTGCTAGTGGTCCTATACATTTTGTCTATAAACTTATGACTCAACATAAACAAAAATGCAAACAAATCAACTTTTTCACTATTGCCTCTTTATTTGTCTGAATTCAGTTAAGGCTCAATGTAGACTTCTATGTAATAATGAGATTCATATTTTCATCTCAGGTTAAATGGCATTTTGATTAAAATCTAAGACAAGGAATGTAAATAAAATTAGTTAGAAATAGTTTTAGTTAAATCCCCTGGAACCTTGGCTTGAAATAGTAAAAATTCATAAGCCGATAAATCCAGATACCAAAGTCTCATTAAGCATCCACAAAAATCTGAGTGAAAATAAACGTTTATAACAATTAGAAAACCAGTTTCTAGTTTAAAAATAGCTCATTTAGCTGCTCAACACTTTCAAGCTCATTATCAACTACCCAGTAGCATGCTAGTAATCTTGACTAATCAGCTAACTAGCAGACAAGAGTAGACCACTCATATCTGGATAAATCACCTCAAATTTTATTGCAAGAAACACTATACTGAACAAGTGCTGCATTTAAAAAAAAAAAAAAAAAAAAAAATCTCATATACTATCTACTTTGATTCTGTACATTTGCATGAGACTATTAATGTAAATAATTTCTCACTTGAGATATATAAAATATATACTGTAAATAATTAATTCTTCAGTGCAAGTGATCCTATACATTGTGTCTATAAACTGTTATAGAATTTCTTTGATTCAATAATTATCCAAATTAGATACAGAAAACAACAACATGGTTATGACAAAAATGTGTGCAAAACACCAACAAGCTGTCTGAGCAGTCCACAATTTAAAAAAACACAAAAAAAACCCCTTGCAAATGGCAACAATCATATTTCATCTTAGGTTAAATGGCATTTTGATTAAAATCTAAGACAAGGAATGTAAATAATTAATATGAAATTGTTTTAGTTTTGGCTTGAAAAAGTAAATATTCATAAGCCGATAGGCTAGGATCCCAAAGTTGAGTGTCTCATTAAGCATCCACAAAAACAGTGAAAATCTGAGTAAAATTATAACAATTAGAAAACCAGTTTATTGTTTAAAAATAGCTCATTTAGCTACTCAACACTTTTCAAGCTTATTATCAATTTACCAAGTAGTATGCTAGTAATCTTGACTAATCAGCTAACTAGCAGACTAGGGTAGACCACTCATATCTGTATTTTTGTTGAACTACAGGCCTACACCTTGGACAAATTGTCCACTCACATAAAACATTTTGCATTTGCTTTTGCAATGAACTCTTTATCAACTCAGTGATTAATACAGATTTAGGTGGTGGTACCCCGGTCTGCTAGTTAGCTAGTTAGTTAATACAGTAGCTTTCAAACCATATCAGGTTAATTTAAATTCTCAATCTACCTAAAAGAACTGAAGTATATTAAGGCAAAATATATTTTATACTATGTCTACTATGACTCTTCTGTGTGTGTGTGTGTGTACGCTAGCTAAGCTCATTTGTCTTTATCTATTACAAAATGACTACTGTGTCACAGTTTGTGCTTTCACATTTACCTGCTGGTTTAGTTTGGTTCCATTGGTACATGATGAAAGTGTGCTGCTAAAACACCCATACATAAGGTACTGACTGCCTTTCACACGCTGCTAAGAGACTTATATGCTTGTTTCTACAGGCATCTGGCCTATCTAGATGGGAAAGTACCTGCACAGTATTTCAGTGCAAAAATGAACAGTGCTGATTCGGTATCATAACCACTGCTTGACCAGAAGACATGAAGAACACTACTGGTGCAACCGGAAAACCCCCCTTGACATGTTCTTTTAGTTTCGTTTAAGACACCACATGAGTCCAAACTGTAATTTGAAGCTTTTAATAGCTCTGCAATATAATATTGTAGATTGGTACAGTATCACTAATATTTTAAATGTTTTTAAATATACTATTTTATTGCACACTATTTATTCTGCACATTTAACATCATTATCTCAAGAGTCCATACATGTGAAATGTGTGCATGGGAAAGCAAATATTCACAGGACATATGCAGCCATGCTCAGTCAAGTAACTGAATGTCTCACCAAACCATAATGCTTGCATTTAACAAATGTGAGTACTTTCATACTCATGGTGTTTGTTGTATAAACCACATCAATGCTTGTAACAAAAAAAATAATGGCTAACCACTAGGCACGAATCTGTAGATCTGAGTCATGATAACAGTAATTAAAGACTATTGTTCCCAAATTAGACGTCATCATTTAAGAAAAAATAATTGAACAGTTCTTGCAAAGCAAATGGCTTTATGGCACACTCAAGCCTAAATTATGTGGGGTTTTCTTATGTAGGATTAAGGCAACTGCCCTTGCTAAAATGGTAACATTTGTATAGATTTTTTGTCATCAACACCAAACACTAACTTGAATTGAAGCCTTGTGGATGAAGACCAGTCAGTGCATGACGAGAACTCGAGACAGAAAAAAATGAATGACTTCCTTTGTCCACTAGAGGGACACCAAAGAACAGGACATGAAAATGACAAGAGTTATCCAGTTCAGGTTAATCATTTGTCTTTTACTACATTTACATACATGCAAAATAAAGGGGCAATAAAATATTGCAGTAATAGTAGAAGTGAAGTATCATAATGAAATGCAAAGATTTTTTACATGTATCGTTACACATGACTGATATGTTTTCTTGAATGTCAAAAAAACATATCAAACAGATCACAATGAACGTGCTTTTTTTTAAATGAAAACTGAAAAGTTGTCTACATACCTAGTAATTCTACTATCACTTGTTTTATGGTTGAATTATTACAGGTAATTATTTTCATTAGTCATTTCATAGTTAAAACTAAATACTATAGGTCAGATGACTTACTCCCCTTATGATCTAGTGCTTTTTTATTTTTATCTGTGGATTGGGAATTAAACAAATATATCTCTAAACTACAAAATTATGTTTTTAAATAGTATTAATGCATTTTGTGTGAATATGTGCAGCTTCCAGATAACTGATCAAGTGTATTACCCTGAGGAAATAATGAATGGTATTGAAGCTCACTTGTTCTAGACATCAATATGTAGACCATGAGATGATATTGTGAGCTAACTTTTCAAGAAAAACGTTAATTCCATTTGGGATTTCTTTAACTGATAAAGATCCATTTTTCACTGTTTTCACTAGGTAACACAATTATGTGGATTATAACACCAAATAGCTGTAATCCAATGACCTGAACTAACGCAAACTAGTTCTGCTACTAACTTGGACAGTCCACTGATCATAACAATGTAAGTGCTCATGTACTACAGACAAACTTAAGCACCCAGTTTCTATATATCTCTCAATATATTGACACCCCTAAGATAAATTTATACATACAAACACCTATTACTATTGGACGCTATCATATCATCGGCTTGCCTGCAATGCATTTTTTTAAACATACCTCAAATAACCAAATGGCACAAAAAATAAAATGAAAATTCAGCCTTTTAAACAAATGATATCACATCTTACACATTAAGTTTCTAAAAATATACAGTTCATTGCTTCATATGTTTTGCGCAGCTCCTATAATATTTAAGACATTATGCATCGACTTATTTATGCACAACATGACACCAGCTAATTTGATAATGCTGAAATACATTTTAAATTGGTTGTGGATCAATCTGAAAAAGGCATTAGTACTACAGCATTTGAGCAGAAAAGTGTCCTACTGGGAAAAAGATTTTTGTCATGCTTATTTGTTGTGAGTTCTGAGAGACCTGCAGTTTCACAGCTTTGATTTCCAAATCATGTTGATGTTCATTCATTTACTTTTTCTCTAGTCTCTACACAATCCTATTATTCCAGCATTGCATTATTTTGTGGAATCATCATTTTTGTCACATCTGGGCAGATTAAAAGCACTGTAATTTGGAAATGCATCTCCAATCCACATAATGCATATATACTAAAAGAAATTCACGACAAACAATTGCATACCCCACCTTTAACTGAAAAGTTCAAATGATGTAAACATTAGCAGAGGATGTCAGACGTTTGACAAACTGTATGAGTTCAAACAATAAATTCCAGGCAACATCTCAAAGGATCTTGATGTTGTAAATCCCATCCAACTTTTGAGTGCAGAATTGTTCAAAGAAGGAATGCTTTGTACCCTGAACTAGTGGTATTGCTGTGTTGCATTTTGTGGCTGTTTACACCACCGTCCCTCCAGTGTGGGTCACTACTGCCTGATGTCTGCTGGTCTGAGCTGTCTCTCACCCTCGGCCAGGAAGATCTGCATGGCCCTGTAGAGCATGTGGATGCCCAGCTCCCGTTTCCTCTTCACCTGCCAGTTGGACACCACGCCGTAAAAATCCCCTCGCTTCTGATTGGTAAGCATCTTCAACCCTGGGACAATTGGACATGGTTATTGACATACTGAAATGGTGTAATATGCTTTAAGTTTGCTGTTAATTTGTGTTAATTTCTACAAGCAGCAGTCAGAACTTGCAAACTCCAAAAAGGAAAACAAGGCAAAACATGCTGCATATATCCATTAACATAAGGTTTTAGGAACACAACTGACAGTCTATCAAATAACTATACAATAACATGTTGCTTGATTGATGAGACCTAGCTACTGACTTGATTGTGGGGCAAAATATCAATAACAAGCAAATTTCAAAATGGGTAAGCATATTATTTGAGTGGACACATAAACACACTCTCTGCAATTAATAATGGCTGAAGTGGCAAGAGTATGACTGATGACAGATAAAAGACTACATTTATAAACATACATATTAAGAAGCACCAGGAAAGGCTAATCTAAAAAGGTGAGTATTCAGTTGCAACTTAAAAGAAGCAACAGTTGAGGGAGAGTATTCCAGAGGTTAGGGTCAGCCACACTAAAGGCCTTGTCACCCATAATGTGGGGAGTAGATTGACATCAGAGGAGCGTAGTGAGCGAGTAGGTGTGTGGGGATGGAGAAAATTGGTTTGTAGGGAAGCGCTAAGCAATGGAGGGATTTATAGACAAGAAGTAACAAATGCGGTATTTAACCAGTGCAGTGCAGTTGCTAGAGGGCAGGTGTGGCAGACAACTTTTGGGACTCAAATTCTGGGCATATTGTTACACCAAGGAGAATGGCATTACAGTAATCCAGAGGTTAAATAAAGGCGTGAGAGTGGGAAAAAGAGGGGCGTTGTCTGTAAAGTTCTTCAGGTAAAGTCTAAAGTTACACCAAGATTTTTTACCTCAACAACAGACGATGTAATAAAACCAGGGATGGGAGACTTTGCGAAGTTTGGCTGGGGGGCAATGAGGATAGCCTCAGATTCTATCCTGAGTTTGAGTTTAATGTAATGGCAGGTCATCCAAGCATTTATATCACTGAAGCAGTCTGTCAGGATGGATGGTGGTAAAGGCTTGGAAATTCTTCCCATAGATTGTTTTTGGACATATGAATCTGAAGCAATCTGTAGATCTTAACGTCCTCAAGGACAGTACCAGGTTGTTGTTTTTTAGGACTGTGGTAATAGCAGCCATTTTTAGACTGGAGGGAACAGAGCCAGAAACCAGCCAGATGCATTAATGATTTGTGTCAGCAGGGGGCAGAGCACAGGCAGACATGATTTCAAAATCAAATGGGTGGGCATAGGGCCAAGAAGGCACGTGGTAGTCCTTTAATTTGAGATAAGTTCAGTTAGAATTAAGTCAACAGATACAGCCTTTTTTTTGCCAGAGGTCTTTTTACTTCTGTCATATTATATTTTTTATTTGTGACCAATAATTGGCCAATACTCCATGACAGTATTGACATGGTGATTCCAGACCCCAAGACAAACCAGGAGTTCTCCAGTGGATTACATGACTGTTTGCCACTTAACAGGGTGATTCCACCACCTCTTGTACTCACCAATGGCCTCCACCATGCAGGCCTCTCTTGTGTAAGCCTCCACTGGAATGACATTCTGAAAACAATGCAGAGAGATGACACCCTGCTCGGCGTTCCAAACCTGAAGTATGTGCTGTACCTTGGCGCACAATTTCTGTCACACAGAGAAGAAAGAGACAGTGTTTTAAATAAACATTTTACGTCTCATTTATTTTGATTTAATTGACTAAGACTGTTGTGCACTGCCTTACCTTGGAGGTCTTGTCTCCTTTGTAGTACTCTAAAGCTTCATACAGGTGGCTGTAGGGGCGGGAGCGTTTTCCTTTGCCCACATAAAAAATAGCGTGGATAAATGTCTGGAAACACTCCTGTGGAGTTATGGTGCGACTGCGGAATGGGAGGTTGTTTGTCACTCTGGCAGAAAAAAAAAAAAAAAAGGAGATACATTTAATTCTATTTTGAGGCTGAAAGTTGTTTATCTCTAATACAGAGGTGTGGGTAGACTTGAAGAGGAAACAAGTCAGTCCTAAAGACATTGAACATGGATTATTTCTTAATGCAGAAGACAGTTCGTTAATTTTACAGTTTTTCCAAGTGTCCATTAATCTACAAAATCAGCCATTGACCTTGTTTTGTTAGTGTTGTTTTAGCTCTGTTTACCTTATAGGAAGTGATTTGATAATTGCAAAAGACAAAAACAGACATACTGTATGGAGAAGAATTCATAACACTCTCCTTACTGTGACACTGTTGCAATTTTGGCAAATGTTTTTGCAACATTTTTTAGCTTTCTTGTTCATCCCATTTATAAACGACAACTGACAAACCTAGCTCCTTTCTCTGATTTAGGGGCAAATGTCGATGTATGAACCTTCAAAGCAAATCCCAAAATGACAAACTAACATAGCATATTCTTGTCTAAACAAAAGAACGACAGCTTTGCATACACAGCATAGCCTCCTGTCCAAATTACAAGTAGTCGATTGTAGAAACTACTTTCATGCAAAATAAGAATGACAGCGTCTCGTCACATAAGGCACATTTCTATGCGGTGTCATTTTTACTTAGAGAGCTTCCAATATTGCTCAGAAGGAAGCAAAGAAAAACTCAATCAAAATCAATGTGAGAAACCGCAGACCTTGGGTCAAGTAGCAGGTAGTTGAAGCTGGACTTGATGATGCCCTCCCTCCACTTTCTGTTTTGATCTGGTTGGTCAAACTGCTGGCACAAAGCCTGCTCGTCAACCTGGCATTCAGGCAACTCGAAAGTCCGCAGGGCCCGACACAATTCTGGACTATAACCTAAATCTACAGAAATAAAAATGAGAGAACACAGGAAAATGACTTGCTGTGTCAGTGATAGTGAATCTCAGCTAAATGACAAAAAGTGTATTAATATGCCTCATTTGTTCAGTGGTCCTAATCTAATCCATCCACAAAGTGCTTCCACATCCGCAAATGCTTCCACATAAGAGTGATTTAAGGGTCAACTTAAGGCCTCAAATATTTCATTACTTCACAGGAGAAACATTAATTTAAATAGTAACATAATTATGACTTTATTATAGAAAACACTTTTACATTGCATTTATCTTCTCACACATCCTTATCTCACCCCAAAACTGCTCACAACCCAAACCACAAGTTTAGAAATACTATCATTACCTAATCATAACTCAAGTTAGGTAAAAAGTAACCAACAATCATATATAAAACACACAAGCATTACCCGTTTGTGGCTGGTCTAACTGCTTCCGGTGATGTGGTGTTTGGGTGTTTGACTCCTGCAACAGACGGCACAACCGTCGCATGTAGGTGGGCCTGGTACGGCTGCTGATAGGGCCTGGGCTCTCCCCCAGCTCTACTAGCCTCAATCTCAGCTCCTTGTCAGTCATCCCTTTGGTCTCCCGCAACAAACTGTGCTCATGATTTTCCTCCTTCTGTACCACCATCTGGGGCTTCTGGTTCTCTTTTCCTTTGTTCTTCATCATGTCAGTCTGCATGGAGATCCAGTCATAAAGGATGGTCTCTTCACTGCTGCTAGTACTCATGCTGGAGCTGAGTGAGGTGTTTGCTGTAGGCGGGATGTGGGTCTCAATCAGCTTGTGGCCCTGTTCCGTATCAGTGTAAAGGTACTCCACAGGTTCGTCCAGATCCTGAATGAGTGGACGCCCTCCAGGGGTGTAAGAGAGGTTAGCCAGGTGCTGTGGCCTGCGGCAGCTCGACAGCCGGCTCATGCTGTACCTGGGGGTGCACCCAGTGCCTGGAGTGCAAGGAAGGTCGGAGTCTTCCCTGGACCTCCTTGGGGAAAAATAGCTGGAGCTGGATGAAGATGACAAAGAGTCTGTCTGAGAGCTACAGTCCTCAGTGATCCAGACATCTTCGTTTTTCAGGCGGTCTACTTTGTCCTTACCAGTGGCATCATTTACGTTTCTCTTAAATGTTGCCTCGTCTGTACTCAGATCATCAGTCAGAAAATCCCCGCCTTCAGCAAGATTGTGGCCTTGCATGGCCAGTATAACCTCTGCAAGGTTTCTTTCATAAGCGTCCATTGAGTCCTTTTTGTTTTCCAGTATGACTGTGTCAGACAGAGTCTGTGAGTCAGTTACGCTCTTGGAAAGGATAAGAGTGTCAGCTTGGCTATTACTAACACTTGAACCAGCTCTGAGGGTGCTGGACTGTGTGTCCTGGAAATCAGCAGGCAGGGAGTCGCCTCCTGTGCTACTCCCTGAATAGGAAGGTGTATAACAAGGTGCATGTGGGGAACTGTAGAAGTCTTCACTGCTCTGAGACCTGGGCGTCTGGCGGCGTGTTCGAACTGGTGTGGGGAGGGTCTCTTCAAACAGAGAAGACATGAAGAGGAGGCTTTCAGGGGTTCTGCTTGTTCTCAGTGAGCAGCGACTCAGCCTCGAGCGAGTCCTGCCTGTTACAAAAGGACTTGGCTTGAATGAATGGTCTGGATTGTTTTCCTGTAAGGGTTCAGCTACATCGTCTATTGGGTTGTCTGCCACTGGCTGGTCAAGACCGCCGTCACTTGAAGAGTCCACTACAGCATCACTACAAGCCTTAAATACATCTGTGTTTGGGTTTTTTTCTTCAGCTTTGTAATCTATCTGGGGTTTTGTTTGGACAGGTGGAAGATTCCCATCTTGCCTTGTAAATTTAGAATCAGAGTTTGTAGAAATCTGAATCTTTTTGGCAGATTCTGCCCGATCAGAAACCTCCTCTTCCACAGTGAGTAAAATATGTCTGGGGTTTACAGAAACATCCAGAGCACTGGTGTAATGATCACTCTCACAGCTACTATAATGACTACTACCAGTCCCACTGCTACTGCTGCCTACATGGGAACAGACTGGCTGTTCTGGTATATTCACCTGAGCCTCTTTTACATGTACTCCCTCCAGTTCATCATCACTGTCCTCCAAAGCACAATGACTGATGACTGTTTTTTCCATTTCCTCTTCTGTGCTCTCACTGCTCTCCCTGCAAAAAACATAAACGTGATCGGGCGATGTGACATCGATGCCCTGCTTGTCTAAAACAGTGGCCATGCGTTCTGAATCCAGGAAGTCAGAGTACTCAGACAGGTCAAACGGTAAGTTGCTGGTATACTGACTGCCATCAACAGCAGGCTGATGTTTGGGAGATTCAGGACTAAAAACAGGGAAATATTCATCTACATCTTTGAAGCTCACACTCTTCCGCACTGCTCCCCTACAGTGAAACACTGGGAGTGTGTCTCTTTTGGAAGGGGAGATTCTGCTATCAGTTGTAGCAGCGGGCTCATTTTCCATTGATGTGAACACACTGTCATCATCCTTAAGAATCGGCATTGCAACTGCATGTTCCACTGCAGACATGCGAGTGCTTGATAATATGGAGGGACCTTCAGATGCCCAAAGTGAGGAGGAATTGTTCCAGTTCTTGTGGTGATGCCTCTTAGTGTCAATATCAGAAGGTCTGTTATATGATATTCCTCTGCAACTTGGCCTTCCATTAATGTAAGACATGTTGAAAAATGAGGAGCGCCTTGTGCTGCTCAACGGGGCCTCACCAAAGTCACTTATCATAGATGAGTGTGAACTGAAGCTGTAGTCTGATTCAGGATAGCTGGAAATGTCTGTTTGGTCTGAATATACAGCTGTGAAGAGTAAACAAATAAAATAAAATTAACAGAGTACCCAGAAAGGTGAAAAATGACCACTAGCCATCCAAATTCTAGAAAACATTTAGCTGCAACCAATCTGATCTAGTCTTTACAGACAATCAGCCTGGTGTTTATTGTCTATTTGGCTGGAATAATAGTGTGTTGTTTGCTGACAAAACATTTTGTACATTGGTTGGTTCCCTGTATTTTTATGATACAGTTTCCAAGATCAATAGTGGTATATAGAGTCCCCATGTTGCTACAAGATATTCTGATTTAAGCGATTTAAGTAAATTATCACCTAAGAATCATATGCGACTACTGTAATAATTGTGTTGCTACTACAATATGATCTGCTTGTAGCCAAGCTCTTGACTCTCACTGTAATATACTGTATCTCCTTGCAATGTCTAACACTACTGGATGACTGTATAATATCTTTCCAGTTATTCAGTTATGAAATAACACAAGTTGAATAAATTAATCTTGCAATCAAGTAACCCCCAACAAGACGAAGCCTTCAAAGAGGCATTCTTACAGTATTGGAATTGAGGCAAGTCGTCCTCCTCTGTGTCCACTGAGCTGGCCTGGTACTCCTGAAGGAGCTGGGCACATTTTTGATTCTCCTCTTGCTCTGCAAGCTGCCCCGGTGTCTTCCCCTCCTAAGCACATACATTAAGGGGATAACAGGCATAAAGCAAATTGAACCAAACATTTAATGCCACACATTAGTAGATACCTTGTTACGGCTCAGGTATTTTTTCTGTATTAATTCAACAGCAATATAGAGCCATCGCAAGAACATTATAATCAATCACTGCTAACAATAGATCATACTGAGTGTTTATGTGCATGCATCTGTGTACTTTCAACTATGAACTGATTCCCAATGTCCTGCTCAGCTGTACGACAGTTAGCCCATGCACTTCCCCTATGGAAAATGATTTATACCACTAAAAACAATTCTTACATGATCTTTAGTGTTTGGGTTCCCTCCATTCATCAAAAGCAGCTTCAAGTTTTGATAACATCCCCACAGTGCAGCAATGTGAAGAGGACTCAGGCCATCTGATGACCTGGGAAAAATACAAGAAAACAAAGCTGTACATTACGTACACAAGAAAACATTACATTATAATTATACTCAAAGTATTTCTACAGTGTCTTGTGTCTATATTTTAACATTATGTCCAAATGGAAGAGGATATTGGCGAGAACATAATGCAGAAAGACACTGCAGGCGTTATACAGTGCAAAATGTTATGGAAGACTTACTAATGCTGCATTTGTCAAACCGATCAAAATAAATTTAACAGTGATTTCAAAGGTTATTTCATATTGGGTTCTGCAGCTACACAGAGGAAAGTGATCTAACAAGATAACATGGTGATTTTTCTTTTCACTGTGTGTGTTTAACCATACCTGATATTGGGGTCCGCTCCATATTGCAGCAACAATTTTAAGCAGCGTGTATTCTTCTCGGTCTCTTTGCCGGCAGCCAAGTGTATTGCAGCCACCCCTTTACTACCCACTAGGTCAGGGCATGCACCTTGTGAAAGAAGCAGTTGTACAGATCTGCCAAGGAAGAGATCTCTGTTAGCAGCATCTGACATATTGTACTGAAGCATACAGTTTTGCTGTACTGAAAAACAAGGCTATGATGTCCTGCAAAATGCTGCAGTCAGGATGAAGGCTGGACAAAAAGCAAGAAAAAAGCATAATCATGTATACAATATCTCTTTAAATACCACACTAAATGTTAGTAGATGTAGAGACTGTGTTAGTTCAACTCAAGGGTAATTGCTGAAGTTGTAGATGCTGCTGTGTTTCAATCAACATTTCAGAGGGCCTGCTTGTGTCTTATTTGTTTACTTTTCATGGACACTCATGCCGCAACAGTGAATGGCAGCAGTGGTGTCTGAATGTGTGAATGTCACATCAATTGTTCTTGTGTTTGAAACAGAAACACTGATGACTTGCAACACATTGGCTAAGGTTAAGGGTGTAGGTGTATCATCTCGCTCAATATACCCGGGCATTACCTAAGGATCATCAAATTGGTCGTTACTGTAGGGATATCAGTATCAGAATTAAATACTACTCTCTTTATGTCATGTCTTCATGTTTATCTGTACTTTGTAGATGTTGTAGACACAGGATAAGTAAACATGTAGTGTTAGTGAACAAGAAGTCAAATCAAGTATATTTTATTTTTACCTCAGGGGCTTTGTCTGTACAACATAAGACAGCCTATCTTTAGACCCTAAAGGTCTCACTGCGGGCTGGTTCATCAGTGAAACGCTTCAGAACAATGTTAGTTACATGAAAAAGGTCATGGGGACATTATATTCCATACAAACAGTATATTATAACAGTAATATTAATATTAAAATTAACAGTAATATTTAAAGGGAAACAGTGGGTAAGTCTGAGCGGTCGCATCGTGTCGACAAAAGGCATGTCTGGACAAAACAAAGAGAAAGGGGCTGAGCCTCACCTGGGTTCTCCATCGTTCACAGCTTTACACAGCTGACTTTCGAGCCTCGTTGCCTTTCGATCCATGACCAGCATTATCCGTTCATAAATTATCTATGGTCGTTTATCAGCATCTTCTGAATCAGCCCATAGCCAAGACCCGTGCAGCTGTGGATAACTTTTAATCGAGGCTAACGTTAGCTAGCTAAGCTAAGTTAATAGCCAATCTGAAGAAACCGATTCAAGCATGCACATATTGAAGTTACGTTTTAAAATACATTTAGTCAAAAACAGTTAGTGTGTCTTAGTTTTGTCCCTTCTTAGTCGAAGAGATGTCTTGTTATCAAACACTAAAGACCAGTTGTTTATCCACGGAATCTTAGTTTCCGATGAGCTGCACGATTAGTTTGATTGAATTTCCCTCCAAGCTCATAAACTGCGCTGCTTGCTGGCAGCAGGCGGAAGTCCCGCCCACGGACGTCTCTGATTGGAGAAGGCTTTCATTTCACCGCATCAAGTGAGACTTGAGTTCAGTTTTAATCGATACTTTTCAGACATTTTCAGTATCACCCTGGTACTTATCACTACCTGATGTTTCAATAAAAGATGCGGAGTCTTCTGTTAAAGGATGATTTCGTTGTTACTGTTAAATGAACTGCCATTTCAGGAACCTAATTTAATCAGTTTTAGATCACATGTTGCACTTATTTTTGTCAGTTTCACGCTATAATAGCTTTTCAGAGACCCATAGGCTATTGTGCATTACATGATTAGACCTATATGAAATCTTGCTGAAGCTCATAAGTACAGGCTGCTCATCCTGCTAGCACTTAGCCTATTACTATATTGGAGAGCACATCTGTCAGAAGGCACTCCCTATGTTGTAAATAATAATCACTGAGGCAGTTGATCAATTTAAGAAAAAATTATTATCTCAATAAAGTGTCTTGAGTTGCATATTTTGTATCAAATTACGTTTCAGTAAGTTTCAGGATGGGTGACAGAAAATCAAATGTGACTAGTATGCCCCTTTTACATTACACATTTTGGCTATGTGTAAAGTGAAAGAAAGGCCTGAATATACAACAGTGGCAAGATACTCTGTCAAGTAGGATGAAAAGGATTGGGTTGTAGGTTGTGGATGTGCTTATACTTTTGTGAGAACAAATGAAAATAAAATGCAAATGTGTGTGAGTTTAAAGGTTATGAGAAGCATGAAAAAGATGAAGAAAATGACAACATACTATAGCTTGTATCATTACTTCAAGTATGGTATTTTTATGCATAGCAGAGCATATGACATATTGAAAGATGCTTTATTCAAACTATTTCACACAACCATATTTTTCATAAAAAATATCTACATTTGAGGTTATCTGAACAATACGAAATTACCTAAAATGGCTGTGAAAGTTGTGCAGCTATACAGTGCAAAGAATCATTGATTTTTCAACCAAAATGTCAGATAGCATAGTTATTCTAAGGTGAGAACAAATCATCTCATCTCATCTGCAATGCCATCTCAGACAGAGCAGAGGGATAGGAGAAGGAGGCCCATCAAGAGGACCAGCATGCTGGGGTGGATGGATCCAGCGTAGCTGGGCATGGTCAGTTCACAGTTCTCATAGGGTTCCAGGCAGGCAGCATAAGCCATGACATGGGCGATGTAGTTCTGCTCCTGCACCCCGTGGAAAAGGTGTGACATGGGTCCTTTGGCAAAGATGGCTACATCCTCTATGCCGTGGGTTTCTGAATCAAGAGGGACAGGAGCCTGCTGACGGTAATCATTACCCGCTGAAGACAAAACAGCATTATATTAGCATTATCAGGATTTCCTGGCACATAGACAAACTGCTAAACTACAGTTTCTACATACAGAAGGGGTTTATCATCAACAACATGTTGTTGCTAACCTAAAATTTTATGTATCTTATAAAAAATATTACATACTCAGACAAACAATATTTGGCACATTACATGTAGAGGAGGATTGTTGACAGAATTGCTGTACCTAACTGTAAAAACCACTACAGTACAAACAAGAATTCTGTTACACCACAAGATGGAGCTACAATATTACTTGGTCTCTTCTAGAAAGCCTCTAAGCGTAGACTACACTTACATGAAATTGTCCCATTCACATCTGGGCGAGTTCCATTGATCTGGTATCCTGGTCCATTTCCATACACAGTGGTAGTGAAGTGCTTCTTGTCATCAGCTAGTGAGCGAGACACCCCTGTACATCACAGAACAAAGTGTTATATACAAGTTTGTTCAATCTTGGAACATCAGATTATATTCACTTTTTATTATAAAACCTCCATCAGCTCATATCATTAGAATTTGATATGAGCTGAAGGAGGTTTTATAATGCATTTTACCTAAAACAGAGTTTCCTCTGGCAGAATATCCTCCAAAGGCAAAGACATGGGAGTGGTCAGCAGTGACCACAGACAGGGTGTCCGACTCATTGGTGAGTTCAGCTGCTCGCCCAATCGCCTTGTCTAACTCAACAGCTTCATAGAGAGCTCTTTTGGCCTGCCCTGCATGGTGACCATGGTCAATTCTCCCACTTAAAGCCCAAAAGAAAGCAAATGACTAATAAGCATCAGTAGTACATCCCTCTTAGTCTATTTGTTTTTCTAATTCTAATTCAGCAGTATTTACTGTAACATAAATTGTTCAGTATATTCAATTCTCATTGTGGTTTGGACAAAAAGCTTAGCATGCAATTCCAATAATCCAGCCACAGCTAAAAATCCCAAATAATACATCCACTCTTTGAATGGTGAGACCCCCCAAAAATTTGTGGTTTTGAAATTACCTGATGTTATATTAAATAATTACTTAAGTTACATTTTGAAGTTATAGAGTTCAAATGTTTAACAATTAAACAGTTTAACATTATATGGTTGTTTGCTCTCTGGGGAAAAAAACTACAGAAAACAATTACACTTATCTTCAACAAAGAGGAAATATCCCTTTGGGTTCTTGCTAAGAATCTTAATTGCCTTCTCCACCATCGCCTCAAGGGAAGGGTCCATGGTCGGATCACGGTCCAACTCGTAGCGGCAGTCTTTGGGCTCAAAGAGACCTAAATGCAGAGAAAAACAGCAGATTTCAGTTTATTTAACTAAAAAACAAATGGCAATTTTCAAGACGGTACCAAGCACTTTATAGTATTATAAGTACTATTTTAGTATAGAGCTGGCAGTGTTAGTGCCACAATGCACAATTTATATTCCCCTGCATAAAAGAGCTTGTGTTATTGCTCTAAATTGCAAATTGAGGCTGTAAAAGGGAGGCTAATCTCATGGGTTTGATTCACCCTATTTGCCCAAGGACAGTTCAGAAGGTGATTAATGCAAGAGTTCTTGGTTTTGTGTCTTGAACGATTAACTGATTATCAAAATTGTCACTGGTTAATTTTCTGTCAATTGACAAATAACTTCCGGGTCTGACAGTAATACCTCAATGTTTCACATACAGTCAGCATACTGCATGGTCAACTGTGAGAATGTAATAATGTATATGTTTATCTTACATCCAGAGTTACAAACTGTTGTTTTCTGACTTTGCCTTGTATGTGAGATCCTGTTGTCCTCGTACCACATGTTCAGCAACTGCTCAATTAACCACTTTTTCTTACCCATCAGGAAGTCTGTATTTGCAGGACTCACAGCATCAAACTCAGCTTTGTTCCAAACATATTTAGCGTTCTGTAGGCAATGAATAAAAACAAACAAAAGATTTTAGAGAAGAGAAAACAAAAATTTTAGAAGGATGGAGCAAGGGATTGTAAACTTTTTTTTATAACTCATAAAACAATTAACAAATTGCAGCCAAAGGGTAAATTCCATTCATTCAAATTGAAACTCAAACCTGATGAGCATACTTGTAAAATCTACCATTTACCTTTTTGTTCTTTAGCCACTCCATAACAAGATTTTGTCCATCCTTTCGGACTCCTTTAGAAGTTGGATACTCTGGGTCTGTAGTGTCTCTGGAAAACATGTACTGACGACCTCCACCAAGAATGACCTAGATCAAGAGACATGGGGACAGTTTATATGTATGTATATATACTAATATAGATACAAACTAATACTTTTTAAACATTTAGCAGATACTCTAATCCAGAGGGATACTATAGCTGCGTCTCAAAGGGGTCGCATCCTATGAAGGGCGTGGCCTTCGCGGCCTACGAAGGATGCGGCCGCAAAAGGCCGAAGCGACCGTTGTTAAAAGAGACGGTCTGGTCTACGGAGGACTGTCTATTGCGTCATCAACTGACCCCGCCCTTACCCATGCGTGAGGAAGCGCCGCTCCTGAGTCGTCGTTTTCTGACTAAAGAGGCTGTTTGCCTACGTGATCAGATGTATAGCCGCAGATAGGAATTCCATTGATTGGCAGCTCTAGCGTTTTGCTACCTTTACATTAAGGCTTACATTTATCTCTGTGTTGTGAACCAGCTGGTAAGCAATGTCACGGCAGCCACTTTTGATAGCCTCAGAGGTGAGGTCAGAGTCAGCATACCAGCCTCGATCGGCAGTGTGGGCATAGTTTCCTCCAGGAGAGGCGTGCTGCACTCGGGTTGTAGTGACAATTCCCACTGATTTTCCTGAAACACACAGCGCAGCGTTGGTCATGTTGTGGACATCATTTTTATAGCGTACACATTGTCACGAATATATAGACACTGTTGAGACTTTAAAGAAATGTTATCAACCAACAAAATCAAGACTGGAATTGTTTAAAACCCTATTAGAGTAAGAGTAGCCTACTGATCTGTCTGTGTAAATGTCCTTATCAACAAGGCTTTGTGTAAACAGTGTATGATACACAGTAAGTCCAAGTCTAAATGAATTCATCATAAAGTAAACTATTAAATCACTATTACCATTACTAAACTATTTAACTGTAAACTTTTTTGATTTTGAAACTGCTTTGGCAACATTGAACATTCATGCCAATAAAGCCCACTGAACTGAACTGAACTGAACTGTAAAGCTGTATGAACTTGAACCTACCTGCTTTCTTGGCACGGTGCAGAACAGATGTGACTTCATTCCCTTTAGTAGCACTACAGTTGTACCTTGGGACGGCAGCACTGACACCTAGGGTGCCGTAATTGGCCTTCACACCACATAAGTAAGCAGTGGCTGTGCCAGCACTGTCTGGCATCTGCTGGTCCACGTTGTACGTCTGCAGGGGCCAAATATAATCACACACATTAACATGCACATTTGTCATCTCAGGCATTTAGCAGGTGTTCTTATCCACAGTGATTTACACTGAGAGTTACAGTAGTATAAGATTATATTCGTGGACTAGATGGGCATGTTCATGTACTCTCAAGTCATAGACTGCGTACGGAAAGTCTTTTTTGCTTAGGAAGCCATGATAAGAGCTGGTCAAATTCTCTTAAAGCTAAGGAAAGGTGCCTCAATGCTTCCTTTCATATCTGCTTTAGCATAGGGTACATGGGACCATCCTTTAGGAAAGGCAAGGAGAAAATTGTGAATTATTTTTTTGCCTAAACAAATGCACTGGCCTGTGCATTTTTGGCTATCATCAGATATCCAGTTATCAGTGGAGGAATATAATCTCCACATTCTTATTGCTGACAACACTGTTAACATTTCGGAATTCACTGACATTTTATGAAATATGATGAGATAAGCGGAAGTGCAAGACTTGATAACACACAAAAATGTATTGTCAGCTTGTTAGTGTGTTATGAAAGTTCAAGCATCTTAGTCATCTACTGTGCTTATCAACTGAAAGCATTATTAAATGACTATGTCTCCTTTTTTTTTTTTACAACAATTATTGGTCAGTGTAGGCTACATGTGTTTTTTTAAGTACCATAAATGCATGTGGTGTCTTCATTCAAACACCTGAAATACATGTCTGTATGTAGCAGTCTGAATGTGTTCAGAGTGGGCAAACCTTAGACAGTGCCAGGTGAGGGAAGGTATCCATAACTAGACTGGTCTCCTCCCCAGATTTTCCTGCCAACTGGCCTTTGAGGATCCGCGCAGCAGTCACTGTCGGTATCCCCATACCTGGAAGCAGGTGGAAACACACCTGAGTGTTAGATAGCATCAGCCAGGCAGGCACAGGGCTGCCTTTGTGCTCTGTGAACCTTATAAGGCTCAGCTGACGTGAGGGTTTAAAGAGTGGTGAAAGACATCCAAGTTTTTTACAGTCACAAATGGTGGACAATATGCAAAGCAAATACAGCAGCATTCCACATTTTATTTCCACATTATATATCCACATTATACTTTTTTTATGTTTCATGAAAGATTCAGGGCATAATGTCTAACATCTTGTCTTTACTTAAAATATTAAATATGTCTTATCTGAAAATGTATGTTGATAAGTCAAATATATTATATTTCATAAATATATATAAATCTGCAAAACCTTGGGCGTTAAATTTCTGTCAGTTTAAGGTTGATTTTGTCATTCCTCCTTGGGGAGGTATTGCTACTATGTCATTAACGCCAAGAACTTTTCATAAACACTTATTGGGTGATTAAATGTTAATGATCAATCCCAAACATTTATCAAATCTTAAGTGTGCTGCTATCAGCATGTTTGAGGGGTTGGGGTGGAGGCAACTATAACCATAAATCCATAATTCATCAATAAATGTATCATTTGTCATGTGAAGTACTAATATTGGATCATGGAGTGAACAGAAGGCACTGAACAGCAAGTGATTTCTTTATCTGTGTGTGAGGTCCCAGGTCATGGAGAAGTGACATGGAAAATATAATCTTTTTTGGTTTTCTTACACAGCATATAGAGTTTGTTTCCTTTTTTTTGTACATTTGTACATTGGTACAAATGGATCTGTTAACAAGTCATCACCAGTTAAATTATAATATATGGTCAGTTTCTAAAACCTTTGCTGTGCATCATTGACTTAAATCTTAACTCTTTGCCATGGTTTACCTTTTTTGGTGTTCAGATCATTTAGGGACACATGAGGAAATATCAACACATGCCGTGTAGACTGTGGTTTTAGCCTTCATTTTGTTTGGCTTCAGTAACTGCTGGTGATTGTATGTCAGCATTAATCTCCTTCTACCCATAAACTCATACTTTCCAGGGGTCACATAGCGCATTTGGTTTGCATCGTATTGTCTCTCTCTTTCTTTCTCTTGGTGAACTAGACCACAGTGGTCATGAAACTCACACTTCTCCTTCTCAAATGAGCAAATGCTCCTCAATACATAGAAACTACTTAAACTGTGGGAAAGCTCCTTTCTCAGACTCACCGTCCCCGAGGAAGAGAATGAGGTTCTTGGCTTGGCTGAGATTAGGCTCAATATTCAGGGCAGTTTGAATAGCCTGCCTCCCTTGTTTGTTCCAGTAGCTGGCATGGAGCTCTTCCTCTATAAGCAAGAAAAAAAACAATATGCAATATGGTAGTGTCAACCACAACCAGAAGTGGCTCATTAAATGTACTTTTACATTTTAAATGTATAGGAACCCTCCAGGTTTTATTTTTAATGAATTGCAGTAACAAGTGTAAAAATACCAATACATCTTCTTAGAACAGGAGATAAAGTGAACAAAGTCACAAAGACCAGGTGCCCTTGATGTTGGAATTACCATAGAAGACAAAGATGCCATGAAAATAAATAAGAAATGAGAACAAATAGAGGCTGAATATGAGACCTTGGTCAGTCTATGTTTTTTATCTGTTATATATAAAAATGGTTTATGAACTAGTGAATATTTTAGAGAAGTATTTCAGCATCAATAGAGTCACCTATTTCTTTAAGAGTTTAAAAAAAGCCACTGTAAGCCTATTAACAATGTTTTATCCTTGTCACATATAACTTCTTTTCTTGCTCGAATCAAAAGTTCATAAGATTCTCTCCTGTAAGCATGGCATGTCTTTGTGTTGTCCTTGAAATGTAGTTGTGTGAGTCCAATGTGGTGTCTGAAAGAAAGCACTCTTAATGTTAGCAGATACCTATTTTTTGTCCAACATTGATATGAAACAGATCCTTACCTGAAACAGACAATGTCAACTGCAGTGATATGAAAATCAATAATCCAGTAAAAATGAGCTCAGGGTTGCTGGCCATGGCATTGACTATACTTTATATGAATTTAAAAAAAAACAACTGAGAACAGGAGCTCACGGAGGTCCCTTTATAGCTGCAGCCAGGAGCAAAGGGCATGTGGAAGAGCCTTTCAACGTGAGCCAGAGGTTATATGCAACACACACACACACACACACACACACACACACACACACACACACACACAGGACAAGAGCAAAGTCAATCGATTAAATTGCATGTTGGCATCTGAAAGAATTTCTGCAAGTTTCCTTTCTATGTGTCCAGAATGTAGTGTACATATGAGGCGGCAAGTGTCACTGTGTTGTCTCACATGAAATGATTGGACAGCAAATTTGTTGGGAATAACTTCACTTCTGGTGTAGAAGGATTTGGACTTCCCGTTCAAATGGAGGAACTTTTGGGAGGATTTCTCACAACAGATCAATGAAGGCCTATGTGCATTACAGTCCCATCACACTCAACATTTCTTTCAAACAAATATTATCATACATTTCTTTGCTCGCAAAATCTCAACCGTGTGTTTGTTTGTGTTGTTCTCTATACAGTTGGCTGGAAATGATGATGACTCTTTACTTTTGAAGTGGATTTTTTGACAGTGCAATAAATTTAAAACCAACACAAGGGAATGCGCATGAGGCTTATTAATCATCCATCGTAACTGGGATCTAATGAATCATCTGTTTATTAGTTCCAGGTCAGCTGAAGTGCAAACTCAGCTGGAGTACAGAGGATTATCTTGCTAGCTTACTAATATTACATTGCAGTTTTACAAATCTCTGCAGCTCACATTTAAGTAGGCCAGAATTCAGCCAACATCCGCTTTGTTAAAACAGTTTTTAAAAGAGCAGTGATTTCTTTAAATCTGTGGCATAATTAATTGATAACATGTGAGTCTGTGTGTGTGTGTGTGTGTGTGTGTGTGTGTGTGTGTGTGTGTGTGTGTATGTACAGGTGGGTCTTACTGTGCAACTGTGAGATGTTTTGTGTGGTTAAAAAGCCTCAGCACTCACTCACACTGACTGGCCTTGTGGTTTAGACAGACCATCACAAGGTCATTTAGCTTTTTGTCAGTATCAGCATTTGGACGTTTAACAGCAAAAGATTCTGTGAAACGAGCAAGAACTCGGAAAGACAGAATTGATATATATACATATAGTGATATATATATATATATATATATATATGATATAGTATATATATATATATATATATATATATATATATATATATACACACACAGAAACCTTGTATAAGCAGTGTAACTGAAGTATCAATAAAGTGAATGAACTGATTAAAAAATGCACTTGATGATGTTTTTCTCAGTGTCTGTGCTATATTTTTGCTTCTGTTTCTTACTTATTCTGTTGATGCCATGTTTAGCTGATTGCTTTTTGCATGATTCATGTTCATGTGGCAATTTCCTATATTTGAAGTGTTTCCAATGCATTTGGATTTTGGAAACTACCTGTGTGTTAGTACATTTCCCTTGTGTGCTTGAATGACATAAACTAGAGTTGTACTCTAACTGATCCCATTACAATGATTCCCTTGTGTGAAATATTTGCATAGATTAAGGCTTTTTTAATGCTTACATTAGACCTGTATGAACTTGAGGTGAGACCTCTATAGTTTCTCTAAAATATTCCTTTCTAAGCTCTTTCAAGAAGATGTCCTAAATTGGTTGCTTTCTCTGGAAATCTTTATGAAACTAAGGGGTCCATAAAATAAGGTTTTAACTAGAACAATAGCTATCAAATAGATTGGAGAATGGACTCACAACACGTGATTTTGCTCATCCTTATTTAAGTAACATTTGCAAAAACAGTATACAGTATAAAAATACATTGACAATATTTGCTTACAAAATACATTCATGTAAAATCTAAATAGATTACAGATAAGGAGGCAGAAAATCTGACAAAAAAACAGATTTACTCTTTGGAACCAATGAGGTCAAGACACAAACTTGATTGAAAAAAAATAAAACTTAAAAGCTACATGTTTACTTCCCACTCCTGAAAAAGGTACAGCTTCTTTATGATTTCCTGTAAGGTCTGCTGGTGTTGCAGCTTGGCATGGCACGATGGCTCGTAGTTCAGGTTTCTATTATTGTCATATAGTCATTTATTCCATCCGGACAGTGACAATCATGTACATCAACAGCTTTGTGTCCTGCCTGAGTGTCCGCAAGCTAAATTGTGAGACGTCAGCCTGCTTGCTTGTTTCAAGTTATTCTGGCTTAAGCCTTAGATGAATGTGTAACTAATAAAATACAGCTCCTTGCAAATGTTTGACAGCTCTGAGTGAGCAGGGTTTGTGTTTAACTTTAGAAAATGACTAACTAATGGAAGAACTAGTTAGTGCAAGTTAGTAGTCATGTTACAAGTACAAGCTTTAAATAGTCTTTATGAAATAAATGCTGATGGCTCCACAAACAGTTTCAAGGAGTGTTTCTTGCGCATGTGTGCATATTTGCATGTGTTCTAGCCTGCAATGCCTGCCTGTTTGTTAATTTGTATTTGGATAAGAGCTACTACATGCATATTTAAGCCTACATTTTGGGTTACAAGCTCATGTGTATGAGTGCTCAAGATGAGTATATTTCACACATACAGTGCAGTGTATGTTTATCCCTGCATTCTGACTTTGAGTGTGCATGTTCATTAAATGTCGGTATTGCTGCATGCATACAATGTATTCATGTATGTGTGCGCATGTTTGGGTGTCATCTGAGTAACCAGAGGAGGCCAAGCAGGCCAATCAGGAGGCTGGAGGGTGTGTTCACACACCCGCTTGAGGCGTGGCGGTGGGGGTGAGGAGGGCAGTTTGTGTAGGGCTCTAAGCAAGCAGCGTAGGCCATGACGTGTGCCACATAGTTCTGCTCTTTCACCCCATGGAAGAGGTGAGCCATTGGGCCTTTGGCATAGATAGCCACGTCCTCACCGCCATGCGTCTCTGAATCTAGTGGGACGGCAGCCTGCTGCATGTACTCCTCATCGTCTGGGGGAAAAAAACAAGTGTAAAATGTAACCAGGCAACTCTCTGCTTGGATCATCAACTGTTAATACAAAACATATGCTTTAGTAGATTAGAGTCATCTCAAGTTAACCATGATGTCAGTCCAGATTAACTTTATTCTTTTTGACTGTGCCACCTGCAACCCAGTAGACTATTTACTACATTTACTATATCACTGTTTGCTCCCAGCACTGGGCCATACATATAAAATTTTTGCCTACAAATGGAATAACCTTCCTGCCTTTGCCACATCAACATAAAGGGCCTTTAACTATTGCTTTAACAATAGATTCTACTGGATTCCTTTTGTTGTTCAGTGCAAACACTCCAGATAGCATTATTGGATAGCTTTAAGATTACATTCACCTCATTGATGTTTTTGTGACTGTTCTGCCCATAAAATGGTGTTTTGCACATTTTCTGTAATTTACCTAATTACACTTAATTACACCATTTGGAAAACCCTGAAGGTAGCTCAAGTCCTTCTGATAAAATTACAGCATTTACTGCCTGACTTTTTTAAAGTGAGTACTGACAGATTACATAACTTTTTCCTCCCCAAAAACAAACACACAGTGAAAGAAAACACAGTAAACACAGTATTGTGGTTTGATTATTTCAAAATTTGAAGGAAACTTGAATGATATGCTGATCATACATAAATTTCTCTAACAAACATTGCAATATGTTTTTGGCCTCCTCAGCATATAGAGAGTGACTCTTTCAGTGGTTCATTTTTCTCCACATGGATACACAAAGTTTCAGACATAAATCTCTCATTTGTAATTGCAATGTTTACATAAGGTGCCAGATGAGTGTGCTCTTTTGAAACAGCACTCCTGGTTCCAAAAACATAAAGTGATGCCAGTCCATTCAAAAGGACTAAATTGGGAGTTTTAAAAGTTCAATCATCCCTGTATAGAAGTATTTCCACCTTCAAGTATACACACTCATGTAATGACTAAAGTGAATGGTGCATAACAAGAGGGGGAAGAACTGGATCATTGCTATCCAGTGTTCCACAAAGAAATACAAATAGCTTTTTTTAAGTACAGTTATATGTACACAGTGAGGCCTGTGTAGAGAACAGAACAGAGGAAAGCACAGTGAATGCCATAACATATTTAATCTTTGCTTTTCAGAGAAAAACACAGGAATGAGTCAGCCGTAACCACATCAGTTCATGCTGTCTGTACACACATCAGCCCAGACGGTTGTCGCATCTGAAAGACATTAGTTTGTACTTACAGTAATCCACCATTGTGATGTTCCCTCTGGTTCCATTTATATGCACATAACCAGGGCCGTTGGCATACAGGATGCTGGTGAAGGGCATTTTGTCATCAGCTTTCTTTGGTGCCAGACCTGAATGACAAATAATGGCAGAGAAGGTGGGAAACAAAACATTGGTCACAGTATCTTATACATAGAGCCGAACAAGCACACAGACTCACATGTACTTTATGAGACAAAAAACTGAAGCTTTTAACATGCAAGTTAGTCTTAAATAGTATTTAATTAACTACATATATGAATGTTAAAAACCGGTCATTCTAGGGTAGTTCTAGGGTAATTTTCCAAATCTACTCTTTCTACTCTTTTTACTTCTCTTTTACTACTTTCTCCCCCTGTACTTGTAATGTTTCTAAATATGATTTTCATGGTAATATCAATCTGGACTGCATTCAATCTGGTATTTGAACCATACCAAAGATGGGATTCCCTCGGGGTGTACTACCACCAAAGGTGAATACGTGGGAGTGGTCAGCAGTGACCACAGTGAGAGTATCGGATTCCCTGGTAAGCCGCTCAGCGCGCTGAATGGCTCGGTCGAACATTACAGCTTCTGTCAGTGCCAGTTTGGCAATGCCGTCATGGTGGCCATGATCAATTCTCCCTCGTAACAGAACGACACAAAAGAAGTTAATTAGACCTGGCCTGAAACATCTGACCAATACATTTCCACAAGACTCATTTTAGCAGTAGCTAAAAGGAAAATGCCTTATTGACGGTGCAATCTATTGTTTTTGCCTTACATTCTTCAATCAACTGTAAAGACAACTTTTTTTTTTTTTAGTACAAGAACGAATCCCCTCGTTTACATTGACAGTCATGTATTCTTCAAATCTCCATCAGGTTCAAAATTTGATTTTAAGGGCCTAAAGTTCATGGCCATAATTCAGATGCTCATAGTGACATGCTTGATGAGATTTTAAATTAGAAGACTGTTGATATGGTACTCATCTTCCACAAACAGGAAGTATCCCTTGGGATTCTTGCTGAGGATTTGTATGGCCTTCTCTGTCATCTCCACAATGGAGGGGTCACGTGTGCTGTTCCGGAAAACCTCAAATCTCATGTCCTTTGGCTCAAACAGACCTGGAAGCACCAAAACATTTTTTTTAAGGGTGCTGTAGATTTTATTTTTTAATGACTTTGGCAGTGTAAGGTGGTAATGATGAGTTAAATCTAAACAGGCAGAGCTTAAGAACACAGTGAGAGAAAAAAGAATGAAGGCCAAGTTAAAGAGGAAAATAATATATACTGTGAAAGCAATATTGCAAACTGTGCAAGACAAACAATTCTGTTGCATCTGTATTACTGTGATATGCATGATCACAGCATGGTTTTTATCACTGTAGTTAGTGGGGGATCATCACTATGTACCCCTGGTCCTATGAGGGTATGTGTCTCTTAATATAAATTAATATTGTAAGAGACTGGTACGGGCTAACTTTGCAGTTCAAATTGCAACAGAACTTAAGGGAGATTGAAGTTTCAAATGCACTTTGAATGGTAAAAATCTGTTTGGCCACTGTGGAGATATCAATGTCTAAAGGCAAGAAAACTATCTTGCGTCAGCAAGTTGTATAAGCTGTAGGTGGGTAATTTAAACATACTGACGCAGGGAAACATACATTCAGCATTTCACCTAGGTAAATACATCGCAGAGAAAACAAAAAACCCTTTGAAAGGTCTCCTCATAGTGTCATTTCCACAGGATATTGAGATGTGGAACATAGGACCCTGGGAGCATAGACACACCGTTATCAGAGGTGATCATACCAGCTAACCAGAATTTACAATGCAATTTACAGTAATAACTACTCTACATGGCTGGAAAGATGAAAGCTGACCTTAGTGGAATTCTCTTGTTTCTAAGCCACTGAGAAGGTTGCATAACTTAGATAAGAGGTTTATCTGTTAATGCCTGAGTAACATAGACACAGAGGTCCAAATATTGTGCATGTACATAATGTGTGTGCATTGTTGTTTTTTTCTGCCTGTCTATCAGTCTTTTGTACTGTATCTATGGTGTCAGTGTGTGCTTTATATACTGCTGTAAATATATACTGCATCTGTCTGCGTTAACACATCTATACCCACCCATTAGCCGGTCAGTATTTTTAGCATTTATCTCGTCAAACTCCTTCCTGTTCCAAACGTAGCGTGACTTCTTGTTCTAAAAAACAAACCAGAGGACACTTAAATATATGACTCACATTTTAAAATATATGGAAAAATCCTACAGCCATGTTATTTAATCCTACTGGTTTAGCCTTCAGCCACACATCAATGAGGTTCCTCTTGTCTTTCCGGTCCCCCTTGCGAGAGCTGGAGGTAGGGTACTCGGGGTCTGGGGTGCCTTTTGGTGTCATGTACATCCTACCTCCCCCTAGAATGACCTTAAAGAGACACCAGCCAGAATGGGATCATATTTATGATGGTCATTATACTGAAGAATTATACTGCCTTAACAATAGAGGAACATGTTTTTCACAGAAACTATTGTTTTTTTAATAATCACAACTTAACTTAATTCACCTTGCATCTCATGTGCAAATAATGGAAAAAATTTTAACCAGCTAGGCTCTATGAGTTGTGAGGATAAAGATGGAAAATGAAAATGACTGGAAGAGTACAGTATGCTGATATGTGGGATGAGATTTTAAATGCTAATTATCTGGGTAAATTACATGAGTGTTTCGTTGGTGTGACCTAAGTAAGTAATTATCAGTTCTGGATGTCCATGTCTTAGACCATATTTGGTGCAGTGTGAAGATAAAGATGAAAACTTATTACTTTTTAAATGGATATTGTTAAGCTGGACAAAATCTGAAAGCAAGTTAGTGGATGCATCCCTTGTATGAACTCTTTTTCTTTCCACCTTCTCTCTCAGTCATGTTTCCTACAACTGTCTTATAATGTCTTAATCAAACAGTTAAACAATCAAAGTCATTGTGCACTCATTGCACTTTGCAGATTACATGAGTCATATTCTAATAACAAAAAAAACTAATTTACTTAATTTACTGCTAAGCAATATTCTGTAAGGTTACATTACAGTACATGCAGACTATTTCCTAGCTGTTCCTTATCCATCTGAAAACAAAACATCAAATCATCAAAGGACAAACTACTACTGTAGATAAGCACTATACTCTCTTTCACGTGTGTAGTGACCCTTTTGAGAGTAGTACAGTCAGTTACAGTACAATGTGTTTCAAATTGAACTTGAACCTATTAATCAAATATAATTTTTCAGTATAAAAAAAGTGGCAAACAGAATTGTTGTTACGTACATCAATGTCAACGTTAGTGACAAGTTGGGTTGCAATGTCAACACAGCCTTGTTTGTGGGCACTGGAAGGAAGATCTGCATCACTGTACCAACTGCGGCTGACAGAGTGGGCATAAGCAGCAGCTGGGGAAGCATGCTGGACACGGGTGGTGGTCACTATACCTACTGATTTACCTGGACAACAGAGAGACACACCCAAATCAGAAATATAGACAATAGCACACAATGTGAAAGATTTTTCTTGGGATTTTTGTACAAATTACCAACTAACAAATAATACTGGGACCTTAATTATGCACATTGGAATTTTACTTTATGTTATGTTCTTTAATATTCTTGGGCACAGAGCTGCTCTGGAGGTAGAAATAAGGACACTGGCTCAGTCATTAATGGCCCTACAGTCTACGTTGTTTAAATAACGACACCCAGTGGAAGAGGTACAGTAGGAGTTAAGAGAGGTTCCAGTTAAGCATGTAGCTTATTGCTCTCTAGAAAAGCTTGTTAGCACAGCAATGAACAAGTTAAAATCACTGCTTTTTAAATATATTTTGTATTTTCATGCTTTCAGTGTATGCCAGTCTAATTGCCAATCAAATTTAATAATCAAATTAAATTAATTAATTAAAATCCTGATTAACTTTCCCTTGGAAAACTTTGCTTTTTTGTCTCCACTTAAACTTTAACAATGCAATACTGCCTCCTGGAAACTTTATATAATTTAAACTTAATGGCTTCATAAAAAAATGTCTAAGCATATAACTCAAGTAACTTTCAAACACATTACAATAGCTATCCAAGTACTTATACTATTATATCTATGATACTCCACCATGTAGTGCGCTGACATAATGACACAGAGATGCATAAAGACTATTTATAGACAAAAAAACATGTAGAAAACTGAACATAAAACATAACTCATACATCCCGCTGCTAAACATATTGAGTATATGTCTTAGAATGGACACTAATCATCCCTCCCACATGAATCATAAACATGCCTTGACTCACAAACGGACAGTTGATCAAATGATAAACCCTGTGCATACGGTACACAGGACCACAGGCACAAAAATTGTCATACTCTGAACACACTGAACTATAACTCAAGTTGTAGGGAACATGCCTATCAAGATGATTGTTTTATTTCTCATATTTTATTTCAAGATATGGTCATTGCATATCTTGAGATAAGAATGCAATATAAACCAGCTGGCCTTTCACAGCACCCTCACTACTTAGCCATGCCATGTCTTTACCTTGTGCTTTTGCACGTCGTAGTACTGAGTAGACCTCGTTGCCGAAGGTGGTGTTACATTCGTAGGCCACTGCTTTAGCGCTCAGCCCTACTGTTTTAGAGTTGGCCTTCACCCCACAGTGGTAGGCTGTAGCCGTGCTAGCACTGTCTGCTACTTGCTTATCCACACTGTAGGTCTGTGGAGCAGAAACACAGACACCATAAAAGACAGGAAATAAACGGATATTTATAGTAGTATTTCCCTTTCTATAGTATAGGTTTAGACACACTCTCACTCACACTTACTGTAAGGTACAATAATTTAGGGATTATACCAGTAGCTGAATCCAACCTTTATCTGACTTTAAATCTGTTTTCACTGTTTCTACCATTTACCATTTACTACCACGTTGATTTTAGCAAAATCCCTTGTAAATCCTTTCAGGGCATGAGAACTTCAGTGGAAGTGGAACTGTATGAGGCAAGGTGCCAAGTGACTGACCCACCCTTCTTTATACTGGGATAATCATCTGCAGCGCATCTCCCTCTCTTTCTCTTTTTTCTCCTTCTCTCTCCATGTGTCACACTGTTTACCAAGCAACCACAGACACATACATGTACACACACGAACAAGTATATTACTATCTGTATATAGTATCTTTGATATGTGCTTAATTATTACTTTTCCATTAATATTAATTTGTCCTTTTGTCCAATTAGAATAACAAAAAGGCTAATACAAATCCATTGTTTTTAAGGAGAATCTATCACTCTGAATAGCCATAATAAATACATATACTGTAATCAGGTGGGATCATGTACAGGTAATTACTGGTAAATTCTGAACATTTTATTTATATTCCAAATGATAATTGAAAAGCACCAACGGTGCAGACACAAATCAGTTGGAAAAAAATCTAGTATTTAGGGTACAAGGTACAAGGTCAATTATTTCGTCATGTTTCAACAGGGTTGTAAAAAGATATGCAGTTTGTAGTTCCTTTTATGCTATAAAAAGCAAACGATATATACAAAAAATGTATCTTGCATCATGCAGTGCTGAAATAGATACATGATAAAATGACATGTGTACTGAGTGCATGGGCAGAGTGCGCGCAGGTAGGCAAGTAGGCAGGTAGGCCAGCCAATCATTTCAATCAGAACAAATAAAATGATTTTTTTTTTTTTTTTTGTGTAAGAGCATTTGATTTATTGATTGCTGCTGAGATGTAAAGAGAATTTCAACAAATATAACAAAAAATACTTCTGAAATAAATTCCCTAGCTTTAAATTACACGATGAAACCCTGCTGGCTTTATAAAATTAAAATTTGTATTGTAGTCTACACTAATTAGTGGATGAACCATTACTAATGAACTACAGGTCAACAGTGTTTTTACCTTTGACAGGGCCACATACGGGAAGCTGTCCATGGCCAGCATTGTCTCCTCCCCTGATCGGCCCTCCATCTGACCTCGCAGGATTCGAGCTGCCGACACTGTAGACACGCCCATCCCTGGGAGACAATGTTTGACAGATGAAGGTTCACTGATATGGTCCGTCTATATTTCTTTAGCTTCACAATCTCAGTACTGACATACTGAACGACATAAACAATGATTTGGAAATCTGTATTCTTTTCTTTTTTTTTTTTTTAAACAAAAAAGGAAATCTGTATTCTGAATGCGTTCACATTAAATTAAGATTTTTTTTCTGTTTTGATACCACAGAGCCCAGAATACTGCTCTCTGTTCAGTTGGGGAACAATTCCTAAATCCAGACCATAAATATTAAAATGTGTTTGTTTGAAAATGGACAAAACATTTACGGCAGTGGTTTTGTGGCTTGTTTTATCTCTTCCTGGGGTTAAATATTGGATTTGACCCCTGATTTTGAAAACCATACTTTACGAAGCCCATGTCACTGTCATGCACTCAACTCTCCCTTTAACATCACAGTCATAAATCTGAGAACATGCTCTGGGTAGGGCATTACTGGAGAGATGCACAAAGAAAACTCAGCCTCGACCACCCAGAAATGTGACTCAGTAGGTCTGATTTAAACCAGATATTCTAGTGTTAGCAGGAAAAACACTCTTAAATCTTTGTGCCTTTAAACATTCTCATGCCTCACCAGCTGTAAATATACCACACAAGTAACAATTAACGTGAACAATTTTCCAATCAAATCAATCCAGATGGAAACTTTCCCCAACTGGTATAGCCGTCCCTTTGCCATACAACACACTGCTAAAGGAGGAGACATGTAGCATGTCAGGAGTGGTTCTCCAGGGAGAGCCACCCCCTGCAGTAATTGGGATTGCCACCTCAAAGGCACTCTGTGAAGTGTTTGACCACTAGAAACATTGATAATTGTAATGGAGAAATGTTTTTACGAGTAGGTCCCCATTCTGTAATCATGCACACACATGGTGCCAACAAATGTGGGGATGAAGAAGAAGACTGCTAGCAAGATGTAAAAACAAAATTTCTAAAAAGATCAGCTCTTGCATGTTTTGTGAGGAAGAAAATGCAGGCAACATGTAAGTTAGACTTCAAGGATACACACAATGTATTTTGGTTTGCAACACTCAATATATATAACTTTAAATTTTTTGATTTAATTGTCAGTCCACCTCCTAAGCGAGTCAGTCACTGTAAGTGACCCCTTTCACATTGCCAGAGAAAAATCATCTTTGCGATGAAGGAAACAGCGCTGCCTGTAGGTAGGAGATGAGATGTGAACTCCACAAGTGATCAATGTCACACTACTTCTGTCTTTCTATTTCAGTCATTACTCTCAACTCTGTCATTCCCACCTAAACATAATCTATTTAAAGCATTTGCAGAAATGACTAATGCTGACATAAGTTTTATTACAACCACTGGCTCATCGGCTATTACAAATCTAGACACGTCTGCAATGCAACTCACACAGTCCGCTGTCCTAGCCACTTCCCTCAGTCAATTCTAAGCACAGCAAACATACTGTAACTGAACACACTTGAGCAATGCCTTGCATTGCATATTGGGCTGTATTTGTCAAGGAGGCTGAAAACAGTAGCCTTTTGTGTTCAAACTTCAACCCCAGCTAAGTCAGTATTGAAGATATGCTGGAATGGATTCCATAATGATAACATGACCTACCGTCTCCAAGGAACAGGATGATGTTCTTGGCCTGGTGGTGGCGAGGGCGGAGTTTCAGTGCAGCATCCAGTGTTGCCCTAGCCTGAGCATCCCAATAGGCTGGTTCCTTCTCAAGATCATATAATGCTGCTCGGTGGAAACACATACATAGATTATTATGTGAGAATTATATGGGTATGTTGGTGGATGGATGTGAGCAGATCTTAATCATTTAGCAGGAAGAGAACCAGGTACGTGTGTGATTTTGACTGCTTAGTATTTGTGGGTGTGTGCTTTTTGCATGTGTGGAATGGTAAAGCTCCAGTTCAGAGCAGCTTCAGGTGAATTCAAGTGTGTCTATGAGTGCCTGCACACTCATGCACTTCTCTCTGCCTTTTTCTGACACTTTGAATTATATTTGGCCTAGGGTTAGATCAAGAGAAGAGGTTTCTCAAGAGGTGTCAAAAATGACAGAGGACATCCAAGAAGACACTTTGGTTTCTGTCTATTCATGCCCACTGAGGGTCTTACTGTGAAGGAAGTCAAACAGGAGAATTCCTCCGGCCACACACCAAAACAACGGAAAGACAAAAAGTCCATCCCACATTTTACATAAACTAGTAGAGACAGGCAAAAAATATACTCACACACGCTTTTGTGCATCTACACTGACACAGACTCTAACACTACTACGCCTACACACCTGAGTTTGTCAACCAATTTCTCAAGCAAAGTTTGTCCTCACACACTCACCCTTTCTTAGGTTGAGGTTACCTGCTTAAGTCTCCCTGCTCGTCCATTTGTCTGCCCACAAAGTGTTACTAATGTCCCAACAGCAGGCAGCAATAATAACTCTGTCGTCTCCTCACCTTGGCTCTGTGTAGCAGCCCAGCCCATAGCCAAGAGTATGGGGCCCAGGAGGATGAGCAGGAGACTGGGGGGCCCTGCAATGTTGCATCTGCATCTCTAATCGGCACGACCTGGAAGCTGGAGAGGTTGACACAGCCGGCTTTCAGAGTAGCACACAGAGACTGAAAGGCAGACGCACAGGCAGAGAGTGAGTGCTGCTGCTAAGACCTCCGGCCCAGCCTTTTTAAAGCCCCACTGGGTGTGCAGTAAGGAAGGGCCAACGCCAGCTCATAGGCTCAGAGTCACAAAAGAGGGAAGAGAAAATGTGAGAGAAAAAGCCAGAGGAGAGAGAGAAAAAGAGACAGAGAAGCTGGGACCACACAAGAGCACCGTAGCATCCCAGCACCCCTACTCACATTGAGTCCTGAAAATGCACCACCCCCATTTTATTGTTTTAAAAGGCTGCTTGAATTTAGGTCTCCCCCGCTCTTAAGTGTAAATGATAGAAATTTGAATGGCCTTTGATGTGGTAAATAAATAATGGGTCTTTCTATGCTGTAGTCTCTTTAACAGTTTAGGACAGGGAGAGAGAAAAAAAATGGCTACCCAATTTGTGTTGGCATCCATCACGATACAAATCATAACCATGTCTCTTTCCATTTCTTTTCCTCTATCCCCTGGAAAAACAGTCCAAGGGAAGAAAGGGAACGAGGTCCAGCCTATTCTTGAGAATATCATGATTGAGTCTGCTTTTCATGTCAGGAAAATGGTCATATTTCCATTTCCCCCCACAGAATGTTTGCATTTCAAAGACCCCAATATTTTCCCTCTCTTACCAAGTCAACTTGGCTGGTTTTTCTGTGGTAAGTGAAGCGGGGTTAGCATTTTTCTTCTGTGAGGTAGTGGAGACCGCCTGCAGAATGAAAATCTCTCTATTCGACGCAAACACAACTGCTAATGTGTGAAATGAAGTGAGTTGGGCCAACTTTGTTCCACACGGCCAGAAGAATCAAATTCCCGACGAACGGCCCTTGACTCGTGAACCCGCGAGGCTGAATCTTGTTACAATTCAGAGCTCTGGAAGACTTCTGCTTTCCTCCAACCGCTCACCCATAATATACCTCATATAACAAGGGTTTGCAGTTAGTCACATGTGCCTAATCAAGACTGCAATAAAATCAAAGCAGCAATCTGGTTAAGAAAGCCTCACATGATGTGGCCCACACCACATGAACTGGAAATACCAGTGGCAATGTGCAAAGAACAGGAAAACTTGTGAAGGCATGTATGTCTGTCCATTTGTTATGGGTTTTCCTCTGAGAGAAAGTGCAGGAAAGTCAAATTAGTTTCCTGCAAGACAAGTATAAACACCTGGTGGCTGTTTTAGGTCTCAGCACGGATCATCCATCCACCAAGGGGTGCTTAGTTTCTTTTGTTGGCTGATTATATAGCAAGCTTGAATCCATGTGGGAATGCAGTGAACCACATGGGTATTTAGAAGACAAATGTAAACATACTAGGCACATTACATGTCTAAGAAATCAATCCCAAATGTATGCTTTATTTCATTTCAGTAATAGGATACATTTCAGTTGTCCGATATTTAGTCTAAAAATCTCAAAATAAAGCTATACTATTGATGAAATCTTATAATCAGATTATATTGTGTGTATGTTTGTATTACTTACAAGGGGCAGACATCTAAATTTATATATATATATATATATATATATATATATATATATATTTTTTTTTTTCCTGGCACTTGATGGAGAGCAAGTGTATACGGGATATTTATAGTGCAGCAGATGGTGATTTGTGTATACTATTGAGATCATGAAGCAGAGGAAGGTGTACAGTGGGTGGCTCTTCAATAGATTTCCAGTTCCATCCTACCATCCAAAAAACGCATGTTCATGAGGCTCTCAAATATGAAAGGTAGAGCTAAGAATGGCTAAGAATGTAATAATTTCTAGTGGTGTCAATCGATTAAAAAGCAAAATGAAGTTAACCACAATAATAGGCTGTGATAATTTATCATTAATCACATGTTATAAATACTCGTACTTATGTGTGTGTGGGGGGGGTGTCTGCAGTCAATGGAGATCCATTTAGCGATTGCACTGATTAGTTTAGTTGTGGTCATCCAAGAAACTGCACAAATGTGCTTCTTACCTGAGAGGCTTCTTTGGTTCTAACTAAACAGTAGGAATCCCAGCTATTTAACCTCTGTGGGATCATTGTCAAGATGATCAATACCGCTTATTCATTAGTGCTCCTGGTTGTTTTAATGACAGTCGTTATGGTTGATGGACACACCCGAGGCCAGGTCTGAATGACCATCACAGGCATTCTCACATGAGCATTTGTTTTGTTTCCAGAATTGTAAATGAGGCATAAGTGGAGTAGCAATCCTCCTTCCCCCATTAAGTGGTAGTCATTCCACCAGGGTGTAAATGGCCTCCTTGACACCTATTTCAAACCATCCGTCTACTCTGTCTAAAATGTGTACATGGTGTTCCTAAAAGGAGTGCCCTTTGTCCTTCAGATGTGAGTAAACTGCCAAGTCTTGACCTGAGGCATTTGCCCTTCTGTGTTGGGTCATGCGTTTGTGTAGAGGTTGTTTTGTTTTCCCAGTATACAGGTATGTGCATTCCTCACTGCATTAGACAGCATAAACTAGATTGCTTTCTTGTGTTTGGGAATGCGGTCTTTAGGGGGGATCAGTATCTGTCTTAGCGCGTCATTGAGTTTAAAATACACAGGGATGTGGTGTTTGATGAAAATCCTGAACATACATCAAAAGTATGGTATGACAATGTTGTTGCATTTAGTCTTCTTTTCCTCATCAGCTGTAGTGTTGGTGTTCTTCTTGCATCTTGTGGATGTTTTCACAAAGGTCCAATTAGGATATCCACAGACTGTAAGTGCCTCCTTCAGACGTCCTTTTCTTGGACTTGTTGGTATGTTATCAGTTTAGTGGTGCAGGGTTATGATGACCCCTAGTTTACAAATCCGGTCTGGGCTGAGGTTAGTTATGCTGTTCAGGGTGTTTTCTTTTAGTAGTTGTATCCTTACAGTTTCTACTGCCTCCATGGTAATCATACAAGGAGTTTATCATTGCACACCATAATTTTAACTGGCTCCAGCTTCAGTCCACAAACTGTGTTCACAAAGTCAATGGAGTTTTGGAAGTGGTGAGGCGTGTTGCCGACTAAAGCTGATGATACACGGGGCAACTTTGCTGGGAAAATCTTGCTAGTGGCAAGTCCGACTATGTTTTGAATGTATAGTGGCGGTGCGGGGTGGGTGAGGGAAAGGAGATCACGGTAGTAATCTTTACTCATTACCACTGATGGCAACGTTGCCCTTCACGATTGCTCTAAAAGTTGCTCTGTGTATCATCAGCTTAAGGGGGCTCGGACAGCAGATATGTGTGTGGAAATGTTATAGGTGACCAAGATGAGGCTGCTGATAATGGGCCTGAGGGGGCTCCTCCTTTATGTATCTTGGGTAGTCTGTATATGCAGGGGATGGCTGCTTCAAGCAGTAATATTGTTCACAGGTGATGATGTTGCCTTTCAGGTAGCTGTTGTAGACATTCTATGGCCTTTTTCTTGTATCCACTGGTGGGATCTCTCCTCAGTGTCTCATGTATTGATGTCACTGAGAAGCGTGTTGACCCTGGCATGGTAGTCCACTGTGTTTAGGACCACCGTGCATCATCTTTGTCAGCAAGTAATATTTTGACAGTCCATCACTGCAATATGTGCACACAATTTTGCTTTTATCTAAACTTTCCGTCGGGAAGCTTTTTAAAGCAAAATCTGTTATTTAGCACATGGTCTCCTAAGCCAGAGTGTTATGCGTTTGCAATAGCTTTCATTATTTCGGCTAGGTAAAAATCCGCAATGGAATTATGGGAGGACTTCAAACTTGGTAATATGATTAATATGAGTTAACAAAAATTACCTAATGACCTAAGCTGGTGCAGGTCATTGTATTCAATTTGCTGAATCCAAGTTCTACACTGCCTCGCTTTCTGAACAGAATGCCACAATGTAAGACATTGAGAAACAACAGACCACTCTAGTAACTACTACTTCTTTGGAGCAAGATTTCAGATACAATTTCCTTGGAGTTCTTTGTTTTTAAGCAGCAACATTAAACATTGATGCCATAAAGTAAAAAAATATCCTACAACCCCACACCCCCTCGCCCAACTGTGCATCCTGGTGGACTATAGGGGGTAAGACGAAACATTCTTAATTTGACTTGTGCTGTTATTTAAGGTCCACTGTCCATTGTCTCAAACAAAGCAAAATATATTAATAATATAAAAAGTGGAAAATAAATATATACAGGTTTTACACACCCAAGCACCCAAGCACCCAAGCACCCCCCCCCCCCCATTCCAGCATCAGACTCCTCTAAAAGTAAATTACAAATGTTATACTCCTCTCTGCTTTCCTCCTCTCTGCTTTTGACATGCAGGGCTCCTTTAGCCGTTAGATTCTTTAAATTACAGTGGTTAGCCCAACTTTGCGTCTAGATTACAACTCATGGAGGGAAATGTTTAGGTTCAGGCTGTCAAAGCGGATATACATGTAGGTGGTGCCAGACCACACAGCCACCATTTCAAAGAAAGAGCCAAATCCTTTTCCCTGATGGCATTTAAAAGACATTTCTGAAATATGAAGATATGACAGAGAGAGAGATTTGGCCAAGGACATTGATGGTGAAAGTTGTAGATGCTTGAGTATTTTAAAGAAGGAAGAGTCAGAAATCCAGAAGGGAAAGAAAAAGACTCAAGAGACAGAGAGACTGCCAGATCCAAAAGAGAATAAAAGCAGAGACAGCACTGTTGGAACAATTAAACTAAGTCTGCAATGATGCCTGTGATCTATTTTGGCTTTGTCACAAATACGACCCCACTTCCCTCAAGCACACACTTTTAGAGTGACATCCACAGACGAAGAATATATCTAGATCAATTTAAGGACGTACTGTAAATGATGTAACCCTTTTTTATGTGAAGCACTGCTGACTGAGATCCCATCTCAGAACAGTTGGAAGTCCAGTCATAAAAGGTTTTATTGCTAGCATGCAACTCAATTGGGGGACAATTAGGACTGAAGTATGGAGAGACCCATGTCCTGTCTCGAGACAGCTCACAGCAGCTATGGCAAGAGATTGCTACCTCAACATCAAACAGCCTGACAGCTTTGAGAAGTGGCCCCTCTTAGTTTTTAATTGGACTCATAAAGGAAATATGGAGCTTAGCCTAATTAAGATATAGAGTGTGTGTGTGCATGTATGCATGTGTGTGTGAAATGGTGAGAGAGTAAATTAAAGAGACTGGTTTAGCAAGAAGCAGAGCACATGTGAGCATGAGAGGGAAAGAATGTGTGTGTGTATGAGAACGACTGTGTGTGTGTGTGTGTGTGTGTGTGTGCAAATTCAAACATGCCTGCCTGCCTCTCTGTGTGATGTGTCATAATTGTCCATGGTTTGTTATGTCTGACTTCAGACCTAAATGACATGGAAAAAAGTAAACTGCAGTAAACTCATATTCAGGCGTATAGCTCTAGTTTTACTGTGTGCATTGAAGAATATATTGCATTTGACATCATGTCATAAAAAAATGCTTTCATGGGCACATGGTGCCCACATCAAATATTTGCTCGTGGCTGTTGGTTTGCTAACCATCACCCTTTTTCTTGTACTCTTAGCATTATCACATATATTAAAATTCTGACTCACCTGTGCAGTCACATCCAGTGAAGAGAAGTAAGCTTATCAATAGTATCATCTTGCAGCTGTCAAACTTATTAAACTCTTATTCCCAACACTAATAGTTCTCTCCACTTTCCTCTCCTTGATTGTCTTCTTTGTCTTCCACCTCTTCTGTTTTCTTGGGAGTCCAGTTGCCTTGCGACTACAATCTGCTTCTGCTGCCTCGTTCTGCAACAATGCTGTGCAAAGTCTCTCACCTCCAAGGTATCCAGACAAGTAATAAATGAATGATGGAAAACAAAAAGTTATTTTCCTTCCACCACTACCATTTTGTAGCCTTGGCTTGCATCTTTTGTTTGAGTCAGAGGCAGAAGAGGAGAGGGAAACACACTTATTTGGACATACACATCAGCACCACACCAGCACTCACCTTTTTACAAGTTTGCGTCAGAAATATCCATCAAATCAGAGAGCGGGACTGTTTTCCTCCCCACGCTGCCCATCTTTTTCCTTCACAATGCATCGAATCAAAGTGTTTTTCTCTCTCGATCCAATGTGGACACATCTGTCAGCAACTCACACAGGTTGAGGCTTTGTAGTTTGCAGCAGGAAATGTCTGAATTTGTTTCAGAAGAGTCAAAGTGGGACAAAGGGTTTAAGGAATGCAGGGAAATAAAGAAGTGTGTGGATGCTGTACATTGACAGGCATGTGAAAATAAACTTGTACTAATGAGCTAAATGTTGATTGAAAACCAGGATTATGTGGGAAACTATGGAAATCCAGAGAGATACATTTGTATTCAGGGAGAAAACAAGACTTAATCAACACGCACAACGGTGGCATACCTGCCTCGCAATCCTCGCCTCCCACTCAACTAAGCACTCTGCCTACCCTAGATCTTCTCCACATCAAAGACCCCTCAGTACAGTAGGCATAACACATGCACAGAAAGATTTGGCACGGTGGGGTGAGGGGTCATGAGGGAGAAGGGGAGGTAGGGGGAGGGGGGATCCACACTCCAACTGCATACAGAAGTATCATTCAAAACAAATCCATCCCAGCTGCTATTTGCCTTACCTGGCAAGACCTTGGAGAAGACCAGGCAGAAACATAAGAAATAGGCTAGCAGTTGCCAAAGAACGTGTGTGGATGTGCAAAAAGATTCCCCAAACTGATTTTTTTTTAGCCTAAGTCAATGTAAATGAAGGCCAAGAAGATTAATGTTTAATAGGAGTCAAATCAGTGTGGTTGAAAAGCATAAAATTAAAAAATAAAAAGTATTGCCCTTCTAGCTTTTTTTTTGCTCTTTTGAAAGGACGCCAAAAAGAGTTCCCTTTTCCTACGTGGCCACCCAGGCGTGATGCTCGTGTTTGTGGGAGGAACATTGTGTTAGGTGGTGAGGTCGGGAGACTCGGCAACTGGCGCTTGAGGTCAGACGTAGGTTTATTTTCCTAGGCAGGCTTCTGTCCAAAAACATCCTCAGCAGCGTCCTCAGTGTCCGCCAGGTGCTGACCAGACTGGGCCTGTTAGCAGCACAAGGAAAACTGCTATGAGACGGACAGCTTCTTTTATTCAGCTCGTTTGGAGTTATTCATTTACAATCTGGGCATTCAGGTCACACTCATGCATGGATTGCCAATAAAGCATGGGGTTGACATTTCTTGGGGAACTCACTGGACCACCCCGGGGAATGCATGTACTGTAGATAAATCTGCCATTTACAGGGTTTTAAGTAAAGAATGAGTTTCATCACTGACCCATAGGCACTGCATTAACATTACTCTTCTCAGTCTCTGGCACTTCACTTGCATTTTAAATGCAATCAACAATAAATAAGTAAGCTACCAAGTTATATAAATAATAAATACTTAGTGAAGAGGTCTCAACCTTCACTGATCCAGAAGAAATGTTACTGAGGCGACATAAATGTCCCAACGTTATTTTTATCTGTTTTTGGAATGCATATTCAGTCTTTATCTGCAACTCTCAAGATTTCTCAAGATTTCATTAAATTTGTATGCATGCTAGCAATGTGGCTCTCGGGATAGACTGGATCCCCTGATTTTTCTTCTATCTGATTTTTCTTCTATCACCTCCACGAGGTTCACCCTTTTAGTTTGTAGTGAAATGTGTCGATGGATTGTTGTGAAATTTGGTACACACATTAATCTCCCCGTCAGGATGAATTGCAATGATTTCAGTATTAACTTAACTTTTCATTTAACATTTTTTTGTCCAATTCCTTGGTTTATGACGTGCATAATTAATGCCATTCCCATCATCCTTAGCTATAGTGCTAATTATGAAGTGTTACCATGCCAACATTCTAAAGTAAGATGTTTTTTTTAACTTGAAGCACCGCTGTACCGAAGCATAGCCTTACAGAGCTACTAGCATTTCTGTAAATTTGTAATCTTGTTTTACAAATCTTTTATGAGAGCTTTGCTTCTTTTTGATTAAAAAATCTTAATTGATGTAGATGAATGAGCACAAAAGGTTTTATTTTCTTGCTTTTTTTTCTGTGGGAAAAAGTCCCTCATAACTAAACATCCCATGCCCCAAGCCCAGTTCTCCAGATGCTTGTTTGGGTAACAAACAACTGAGAGACAACATTCAGGGTGGGAAAAAGGTTGGAGGAACCACCAGAGTACTTTGTGTGAGGCCACTGTTTGAAGCTGTGTTTGACGTGAATAATGAATCTGAATGCATGCAAAAGCTGGCAAACATTTTTATTGCATCTTAACTTTGCTACATTTCAATATATTTTAACTTTGACTGTGGAGCGTCCCCGTGGAGTACAGATTGTTTCAATCATTTGTTTTCAATTTTTCTCATAAACACGTTGCCAAAACTTAATAAAAGCCATTTTCCAAAAAAGTTGACCTTGATGTGTAAAGGCCATGATTTATCTCAACTGGGGAATTTAATGAACCCCATCAAGGAATGAAAACTACTTTGATCATGACCCTTCTGTTTCTGCACATGTATGTATAACTGTGTTTTTGTTGAGTGCTTCTAAACATTTTTATGTTGTGTTTCTTTTTCAACAATGTCTCATCTCAGTAGTTGTGTAAGTAGGTAAGGGTTTGCTGTCACATTTTAAATAGTTATGTTAAGTTGCACCATAGAAACAACAAAACAAATCAAAAATGTTTAGGGACTCAGAGGTTGCAGAGAAAAGAGGAAGACTCAGCACAACCATATTAATGTACATTTATACCATTTCTAATGATGGTGTATCACAAACTTCAGGATTACATGGTCATAGATGTTCTAGCACGTCAAATACAGTGGGACTGATTTTTGCCGCAAATTCAGAGGCAAATAGGACATTACATTTACACAAATAACACTCTCTATTGTTGTTTTTTATGAAGTCAGCCCTTAAGAGAAGGCAAAACGGAGGACAGACATTGCAGAAGCGAGGCTCGGGTAAGGATGAAAGGAAAATAGCACCAGCATAGCAACTGAGGAATGTTTTACCACAGTCTTATCTTTGTCAGGTATTTTTTTTATGATGCAGAAATGTAGACAAGTTTGTGAACCAGCCTGTCAGCAGTTACCAATAAAGCCCTCCTTAAAGGCTCAGTCCCCCTCCAATTTGAGGTATATTTAATTAAACTGTTTAAAATACAGGTAGAAAATCAGCATTTAGTGTGTTTTCTTGTCGATGTTAATCCTAAATATACTATGCTTGGATCACAAAGCCAGCTAACTTTGGAGTTTTTCTCAGGCATCACAAAGTTGGCTCACTCTTAACTGAGCTAGATCACCATGGTGACCTTCACTGCATGGTTAACAGAGCAGATTCAGCTCAAAGGATCAGAAAGATCAAAATGTGTAAAAAAAAAACAAAAAAAACCATACTAACCAACCAGCTCATTTCTACATGCTTGCAATATTTTTTTATAAAGTGTGGCATTTACAATAAACTGAAAAGTAATCATGAGTACCAAGTGATACTTCTAGGAACGTAGAATCACTTTTATGTATCAATGCTTTGTAGCATAAGCAGTTGCCTACTCTGGATTCAAAACGGTGCACTCAACATTTCATTTCATAAAATAAATCAACTAAATTATGTTACTTGAATGTTAATATCTACTGCATCAGTTTTTTCAATTTTCAAGTCAACGACTTCAAGACTCCTGTCACAAGACGGCAAGTTGTGTAGTCTGAACAGCATGGCGATCGGCCGACGCTGAAAGCCACGTAGTCTGCAAGAGCCTTAAGCTAAACTTTGAGCCCCTCAATTAGCTGAAGGCGATAACTCTCAGTTTTGTGATTTTGTTTTTTGGGTACCTTTGGGTCATAGACTGAAATGCAATAAAGCTTTGAAGATGAATTAGTTGAAGCAAAGTTTTTAAGTAGAAAAATTAGACAGAGGTATATATGAGTGAAAGCAGTTCATAAGAATGAAACTTGTAAAAAAGACATCTGGAATAACAGTTTGTGAGTCAATCCATTAAAGTGAATGTAAAATGATACACTACATGTACACTAGCCAACAGATGAGTCCCTCATATCTAAATGTTGTTAACTATTGAGCGTGTGTCATTCAGTTTTCTGTCTTGGACTTGTAAACTCACATTCCTCAAAGCACAAATGAAATTGTGTCATTTGTTGTTTTTTGTATCTATTCTGCCTTGAGTCTCTGAACTGCCACAGCAATAGTAAATGAACAAAGGTTGTCTTTCAAAGCTCTTGCTTGTCAGTGTTCCTTGCACCTTCCAGTGGCTGAAAAGTGAATTTAATTTCTCTTTACAGTGAGGAATCTGCACAGGTTCCTGACAAACAATCTTGTTTTTAATCTCTCTCCTGAGGCAAATAGCGGACAGGGAGATAAAGCAAGCTCATTTGAACCGTATCTTAGCCTTGTTAAATAATCGATGCTTCTTAACAGCAAGCCCAGATATGGTAACTCGGGTCTGTTTTAAAAGCCTGGAGGCTTTTCTAAAGCTGGATACTGTAATGCTAACTTTTCAGATGAGACAGGTTACTGTGCTAAAATATACAATGGAAATACAACAATGAATGTATTTGTTTGAAAATTTAAATTAAAATGCAAGCATCGCTAAAACAGAACACTCTACTTCAAGGCTAATATGACAATAACATTTCCCTTTATCTATATCAGCAGAATTAAATCTTTGATTCTCAGCAACTTCCTCACTTCAGTCATGGAGAGGAATCAATCAATCATAGGGGAAAAGAAAGGCTTAAAATACAGAGTGATAATAAAACAAAGGGGCTAAAATGTTAAGAACAGTTATTTTTATCCTGCCCCAATGCAAAAACATCACACCTGCAACAAATCCTGCTCAATATTCTGGGATTCTATCCATCTCATGACAACAAGTGCAGGTACATGGTCAGCGGCTGTTAATAGAGCATTTCTCTCAAAAGCAGAGTAAGGTTGTGTGTTTTGGACAACAAAACTACAAGAGCACAAAAAAGGGTGAGGTGTAGTGGATCAAAGTCCTCTGGTTGAGTGGAATTGCAGAGCTGTGAGGCTGCTTATCATGAGGCATCAGCTGACTAGGTAACATTGACTGTAATAATGTTTATTAATAGTAAATAAAGGGAATTACAGTAATTATTCTGGCAGAACAGTCACTGAGGCAGATGGCATGATCAAAAGACCCATAGTGAGATTGCGTGTTTGTGTGTGTCACAGTCACAGACATTATTATGATCAGGGCATGTCTCGAGGCTCCCACGCGTGTTTCAACATTTTCCATGACTCTGGCTGCCTTCAATTAACAAAAAACAAAGCATCGGAAAATATTGTTTTAGAAAACCCATGCCCATGAGGCATCTTACAGTTCCCCTCTGCTGGACTACAGCAGCATGACAGAAACTGGGTGGAGGAAGCGCTCGTGAGCTATCTTTCTCCCACCCTCGCTTCATTCCATGGTGCAGACGTGGCCGAGGCTGCGTCTGTATGCTCTTCCCCCAGTTGCTCTGCCCCCAGGGGTTCTGGAGGGGGTCCGTCAGGACGGTGTCAGCCTACTGTCAGTAGCCCCGTCTGGCCAGCCCGAGTGTGGTTTTCTGACATAATATCGCTCCTAAAGGGCCCGCCCTGGCCTGTGGCACTCTGAGGTCTTCCTGGTGGAGGAAAGCAGACCAGTTGCTGGTGTTTCAGGTCCCCCAAGGCTGGGCTCCCTGCTTGTAAACACACCATCAGCAACTGGATTGTTCAGAATATTTCCCTGGCCTATCAGGTGCGCGGTTTGCCTTCACCTATGGCCGTAAGGGCGCACTCTACTCGAGGCATGGCGGCTTCTAGGGCCCTCCTCGCAGGGGCGTTGCTCCAGGATTTGTGTGACGCGGCTGGCTGGGCCACCCTTCACACTTTCATCTGGTTTTACAGTCCGGACCTTCCTTCTGCACCCGGCACCCGTGCGCTCTCCTCCTAGTCGTGCCGTCAGGTTCTGCACGCTGGGGGCAGGCGGGGTTTCGGTGTGGCCTAAGTGGGTGCCCTCGAAGGGGAACGTCTCGGGTTACGTATGTAACCCTTGTTCCCCGAGAAGGGGAACGAGACACTGCGTCGGTCCGCCACACCTCACCCCGCCTGGAGTGCCTTGCTTTATAGAAAAGGGCTAATGTGTCCTGTGTGCCGGCATGCTTACTGTATATACGCCTCCGGTTACGCCGTCACACGCTACCGTTCTAGCAACACCAATAGGATTGGAGTAGTTTCATTCATAGTTCAGCCCTGCCACGCCCAGAGGCGTTCCCATAGTGTCGTCACCGACGCAGTGTCTCGTTCCCCTTCTCGGGGAACAAGGGTTACATACGTAACCTGAGACGTTTTTCTCAATTGCTTGACCACTATAAGCAGGCTATTAAACTGAAATTTCAAAACTATAACTCCATTTTACAAAAAGCACACCCATTTCTCTAAACTCTACATACAAATCCCTTCAATTCTCATTGCCTACACTATGTGGTCATTGAGAAAACACTAACATTCAGTATTGTTCACTCAATCAGCACAGGTTGAGCTCAGTTAGCACACAGCTCCCAGGTGAAAACACAAACAGTCAAAATTGAAAACACACCAATCAGAAGCTTCAATAGATAGATAAAAGGGCCAGAGTCAGGTCATTCAGTTTTGAAACAATGGATCCAGAGAAATCTGAAGGAAGAGGTAGAGGACACCAGAGAGGAGGAGAAGGAGGAGGAGGAGCAGGAGCAGTATGGAGAGGAGTAAGAGGTGAAAGAAGAGGAACAGTAGGAGTTGGAGGAGGAGATGGAATAGGAGTAAGATGAGGAGTAGGAGGAGGCGGAGCAGGAGGAGGGTGGATGAGGAGGGAGGAACAGGAGGAGGGAAAAGGAGGAGGAGTATGGAGAGGAGGAGGAGGTGGAGAACAAGAATCTCTGGCCTGTCCCAGACCAAAGACAGGACGCTGGGGCAGAATAATTTGTTATTTGGTGTTGTACAGTACAGTAAGGAATAAAAAATGTGCAAATGTTTACATTTGTTATTTCTTTTGTTGTGTTCATCATGTAAAAAAGGTTTTCGAGGGGGAGAACCACAAGCAACATTACTAATAACCAGTTTTGTAGTATTGTTTGAATTTATCTCACCAGTGTGTAAGACTGTGTTGTAGTGTGTGTGTTTTTGAGGGCTTGTGTGCTATATGTCTGAGGGCAAACTTTGGTTTTTCAGCAAGATTGAATGGCTTTGAGTGGAAAGCTTCATTTTGACCTGAAAATAGGATTTTTGGGGAATTGGGTGAGAAGTTGTGGATTTGTGTTTAGATATTTCGAGAAAAAGAGGCAAAATTTCAAGAAATGTGTCTAAGCAATCGAGAAAAACTGTAATACCCATAAATAAACGTATGAACATTGAAAACACGCCAACAGGTAATACATGAGTTATTCAGATAATAAAATTCATAATTCATACAAGTAAAAACTTGAGAGTGAATGCAGAATGTTGCCTCTTCAACTGAACTCGTCCTAAATTCTGCATCATGGTAGCTTTTTGGCCTATATTTTCAATTGCATGACTTACAAACACAGAACAGAGATTTCTCACAGAGATTTAAAACTGTGGGTTTCAGGTTTAGTTTGTTTGATCTAACTACTGATGATTGAACATGTCAATTCTTGCTGGACTAAAATGTATTTGGAAAGCTGTTGTTGAAGGAACAAATGCAATCTACTGCGCTAAACTCCATCCGTCCAGATGGTGGCGGTAATGCGCCAGTGATTTGGGGGGAAGAACAAAAGAAGAAGATGGATCCCAGTAGTTTCTAGAACAAATGTTTCCGGTCGGCGGTATTTTGAGTGAAGACAGGTTAATTCGCGTGCTAAAAACTATTTAGTTTTGTACTTTTCCGGCTTTATCCTGGATAATTCAATGGCAGACCCAGGTATGTGGTAGATTTGGGTTCATATATATGTTTACATTGTCAAATATATGGCTGTAGTTTACACTGGAACATGTGATGGCAGTCAGAGTGACGGTGTGGTTTAACAAAGTCGTGCTACCATAAGGCTAACGTTAACTGTGAAAGGACCGTCAAACAACATTTTGACAATCGATGGTGCCTTTAAACGGTGTCTTCCACCAGACACGAGAAGTTTCACATCTTAAATAGACTGTATTGCACATATTTCGTCACGAATGTCTACATCTGTAGTGTTGTAAGTTAAGTTAATGTCGCTAACGCTACGCAGCAACTCATACGCAGCAACTCATACGCAGCAAGTTAACATAACTGAATGTTTAACGTTATGTGCCACAGAAAGAAATATAACTTACCTGACGTTTGTTAACATTAACCTACTCATAGAGGAAAGGTTTATTTTGTTGTCGGCTTCAGCAAAGAAGTATTTTAGCAAAACTCCAGACATGTTTTGTATGCTTTAATTTTAATTAAAGTAAACTCTAACACAAAGAATCAGTCACTTTAAATGCAGTTACATATCTAATTAATATTATTGTAATGATTTTGTTATTGGACATCCATGTGTGCACAAACAACCTAATTACTCATTCCAAAAGCCATTATCTCACAGGTCCCAATAAGGACAACATCAGAGCTGGGTGCAAGAAATGTGGATATCGTAAGTAAATCTTTGACCCACAACTTTCATAGCAAGTTCATTTTTTTGTGTTACTATTAGTCCCTTGGTAAAGGTGGGCTTGTTAGTCTGTTGTAAACTTCAGAGAGGAACAACTTATGCAGCTCTTACTATCAGACCAACTGTTTGTGGTAATAGTGAATAGAAAAATGAAGAAGTGGAGCAATAATTACAGTAGTACACAGATTCATATTCCCTCATAGCCACGGGAAGGGTTAGTTATAATTAAAAAAATAAAGTAAACATTAAAATTGTCCTGCCTTAGTTGTTCATCCATTCTCTCTTGGACATTCATTTTCCAGCGGGCCACTTGACCTTTGAGTGCCGAAACTTTGTCAGAGTTGACCCCCAGAAAGACATTGTTCTGGATGTAAGCAGCACCAGCAGTGAGGAGAGTGAAGAGGATGTTCCTGCAGTTCAGCGCATTGACAAGCTGGGGCGAAGTGGCCAGCATCGCAGAGGTAAAAAAAACTATGCTTCCCTCATCATACAAAAAGGGAGTAAGTAAGTAATTAAAATAGGAAAGAGATGTCCTTCTAAAATCGTCTTGGAAGAACTAATTTACAAATTCACTAAGCAGTTTTACATTCATGTGGCAATAAGATATTGTGAGAATAAGACAACTCTACGTCAGAAGTAATGTAATTTGATGCTAATACACACCACAAACACAAAAATGATTGCCTGCATTGGACTGTGATGCTTTGTACCGAAAGAGAGGTGGAAAGAATGTTGATGACTCTGGGTTTCTGTAGTTACTGCTGTTACATGATACAGTTTCTATTGTGCTCTTAATCCCTTTTTTTATTTTTATTTATTTATTTATTTTTTAACCTTTGGGCAGAACTAGATAACACAAGACTTTCATTTGGGAAAATATGAGAAAAGCCCAGATTAATTCTGCCACCTTTGGAACTCATCAGGTGGATTTTGTCGATTGCATATAGATGAGCCCACGAAGTTCAAGTTGATGAAGTCTCAATGTTGCTAACATTATACATTAGGGGTTTGATGAGGTTTAAAACATGATGGAGTTTCTCGTTAAGAGAAAGTGTCTCAAGAGACACATGCTGTTGACACCTTTCACAGGCTGTCATGCCACACATCAGTATTCCCACACAGTGAAAAACAAATATATAACTGATAACGAGGACTAAAACTAAGACAAAAACGTAGTAGTATGGATGTAGTCTCACTTCACGAATCATCTCCACCCAGCTGATGCAACATCGGCGTACACTGTGGTAGTAATCAAGTGAACCCACATCTCACGCTGAGAGTCGCAACCAGTGTGTGACCGAGTGGAAACATAACTGGTAGTTTTGCTTAATAAACATCTAAAAACTGAAGCACAAACTTGCTCTGTTTGGGACTGCAAGCTGTTTATAACTGAATTAAAATGAATGAATTTACCATTGAGGTGAAAAGGTGCCACATGCACACTTAAAGGTTATTTTCCCAAACAAAAGAGGAGGGAAGAAAGCCGCATGTGTTGGCTCAGCAGGGACGATATTGCATGACAAAAATTAATCTATATATATCAAATATATCTGTAAGCATTACAGAATGCCTGAGAGCCTTACTGCATTATATTCTGTTTTGTATATTTTTAATATTTAATTTTTTTTGAAAGTTTCCCTTTATGTAAATAAAAACATTTTCACCAATAATTGATGCAGAAATGGGTGCAAAAAATCACCCAGGAAATGCAGGAAATTAACTGTTTAATGCTCAAAATCTTCATATAATTCAGCGTTAAAGATTTCTTAAAGTCTTAAAATCTCGTCTTGGGAACCCAATATTGTCTCATTGTGTTACTTGCTGTTTTCAAATTACGAGCAGCTACTTTTCCAGTAAAAAGTGTCTTGATTGTTCTGTCTACAATCCTGCGCAGGTTCCCATGATGACGACGATGACAGAAAAAAGAGACACAAACAGAAGAAGAGCAGAGACAGAATGTCAAGAAAGAGGTAACTTTTATTTTCTTACCTTGGAATTTTTCTGTTCTTTTTTCCACACTGTCCTTGAAGATCATGTTTTGTTTTGTTTTTTTTAATACTATTCTTCTGACAACAGAAACAAAAAGATAAACATATACATAAATAAATATACAATGTATGTAAACATACTGTATCTATCGGACATGTACTGATAAGTCAGTGATTCTTTTACTGCATGAATACATGAATTTCTGTGCAGTTCTCTACTTTTTTTGAAATCAGATATTGGTTTGCTTACATCTTACAGGTTTGTGTCCTTTCAGTGATGTGTTTTTGCTGCTTTACTCCATAGGTCTGCATCGTCATCGAGTGATGAGAAGACCGGGAAGAAGAAAAAGAAACGCAGCAGGTCCTGCTCCTCGTCTGACGAAGAGAAGAGGAGGAAGAAAAAGAAACTGAAAAGCCACAAGAAGAAAAGCAAAAAGAACAAAAGGGAACAGGGGAAGAATCACAAGAAGAAAGAAAAAAAGAGGAAACACAAATCCTCATCTTCTTCTTCCAGCTCCAGTGAATCTTCAGACAGTGACTGAGACAACTGAACATATTTATTATTTGCAGACATTGTATAAATAAGAAACCTCATCTTGTCCACCAACAAGTGTCCATTACTGAGACATGGGTTTGAATGTTAATTTGTTCATTGCAGATAACAAATCTGTTTGCGGTTCTCTAAAGCATTTTGGAAAACATGTGCAAAGCCAGGGGAGATGTTCAGATATACCATTCCATTCTCCTTCCACTGTCATTTTACATTTGACACTGTTTGTTTTGTACAGAGGGATCTTAAGTGACACATGGTACATTCTCTTGACATACATATTTCTGAACATCACTGTATGGAAGTCCAATCAAGAAATATTTTATAAATTCAGGGGGAAGAGCCTTGATATTTTTGCTGTGAATGTTTTCAGGTGCTGTTTTTGTTTTCTTTGTATTTTATATACTTGGCTGCTTCAATGCTTTTGGGATTGTACCCAACATTCTTACATTTTAAAAGGTCAAATGTGTATACACATGATTTGACTCCCTGAAATTTTTGGTGGACTGGGAATAATTGCGGTTGGCGGTTACAATGACTAGAAATACTTGTGGTTGATGTATTGGCCAGTATTAATGAGGATAATAATATTAACAGTCAGCTCATTTCTTAATCAGTGCTGGCATTTCGGCAGAAGTTGAACTAATGTCTAATATCGGTAGACAAACTCGAGGTTTGGTCTTCTTTCATTATGTAATGTGCTTAAATGTTTATACTGTACTTTTTGCAGGGACGGCTTTAGGTACAATGAAACTCCTTGAAGTTCCTGGTAAGACACTGTTTCCTAGTAATGGGATTGTTGAAAAAATAATGGATTTGATTATGATTATTATGATTAACCACACACACCTTGTTGAAAACGAGAGTTAATTCCAAAGCATTTATGTGTTCATTTTGGGAACTGAGCCTCTGTATATACAGCTTTGTTTATTCCCTGTGCACAGTAACAAATTCTGGTCATCCCCTGACATGTTCTTTTTGTTGTAATAAAAATATTTGTATCAAACTACTGAAACTGTCTCAGTTTAGGTATTCAAATAATTCATAGTTACATCAATACAAAATGTGACATGGTAGTAACATAGTCATAAAACTTAACGTGCTCATGGGATGATGCTAGAGAGACCTGCTGACATCTTGCATGGTGACATAATTGTTATATCCTGAAGAGGGCAGCAAAGTACCTGGAATGGGCAAAAACATGTCTGAAATCTTACTAAGATGAAGGACAATAACATCAAAAATCTTTAAATGATGGATTACAACAAAATGTACAATGTAATGTGCCCAAGGCAAATAAACGCCACCTACTAGGCAGCACAATACATGTGTTCTGTATGTAACAAGTGTAACACGATCTGTAGGAACTCAAAAGTGTTGTGCATTTATCCAAAAGAAACTTTTCAGTATTATGGTCAAACAACATTAATAGTGTTAATCAATGGCACATGCCATGTATTTTATAGAAGAATATTATGTAAATTTCTAATATTTATCATTAATAGTCATGGTTTACAACTCCTGAGATCTGAGGTACAGTGACAAGCCGGTTCAGTTTCTTGTACAAACCATTAAAATGTTGCTGTTGTGTCTGTGTAGATCATGGGTTTGACACTGGACTACCAATCTGAGCAGGCTGTCAGCAGGTAAAATGGAAAATGGAAAAGCCTCCTTTTTGAAAACATTATTTACATATTTAATATAAATCTTCAAGAACTGACAAAAAAGGATATAGAAAATACACAGGCATAAATGAGGGGGAATAAAAACAGAATATTAAAGCAAGTCTAACTTTGCTTTTAACTATGTAATCTAAAAGTCAAATGATATGCCAAACCAATAATAACAGATGACAACCCTATGTCTAGACCTACATTATCTATCTTTGCTCCACCTTGTGGTCATGGTGTGAACATTCAGAAACTGAGCTGAATCCATTGAAGTTACTGCCATCATCTTTACTGATTATGTGCAATAATGTGCAATGGAGACAGGCAAACAGACAGACCGTGAAATATCGGAGTGTTGCAAAACTTCCTGACACTTGTTTGATTTGCCAAATAGTCATGAATAGACAAAAGTTGCAGAGTAACAACACTGTTTGGCTCGTCTCCTGTATGGCAGAGCCACCTGTGTCAAACATCAATCTATCAATCTCAATTGCTACATTAAGTGTTCGGGGGGAGAGGGGAGGGGGATTTAATAAACACAGGTAGTCACGTATATCACGTCCTCACAAGGAGATCCAATCCACATTTACATACGGCCACATAAATAAATATACACACAGTCACATGCATAAACATGCCAAGAACACCCTCAAACATAAATGATTACATTCAGAACAGTACGCAAACTTTCCTGTCACAACCTTTAGGAGAGAATGATACAAAGCTCTGCTAGGTTATCAGAGTGTCAGAGGCAAAGCGGCTCAGGGTGAATCAGGCAGGACAAACTGCCAGGACGTCGGGGCCAGACCACCTCCTCTGGTCGACCATGCTGCTTACTGCCTTGGCAGGTACTCTGGGTTGAGGCACCATGGTGGCCCACAGGCAGGTGTAGCAACCCATATGAATCATCAATTTACTGTGATCACACTACCTGCATATCACTCCCCGCCAAAACATGAAACTGCAAAAAGAGCCAGAGACCTTTACAAACCAAGGATCTTTGGGAGCTCTTGTGTTTTGTTCGATCTGGGCTGTCTGACAGATGTTTATAATAGCGCCATTAATTTCACTTTGCCTTGGGGAAGGGGATATCTTTTTAAACATCTGACAGCTACATGCTCGACTGCTGATCGGAGCCCGGCAATATGACAAGACACATTCCGCTCTTTTATCTTTATCATGAGGTGCAGAGGGCAGATTAATCAGATTTGTCAACAAAAAAAAATCAGCCTCTTCTGACAGCTAGTAGAGACTGTCAAGTAATCAATAAGAATTTGGTGGATTGGGAATGTCTGATTCCTGTGTGAGGTGACTCTGATTTGCACCCACATAGTGTCACATAGTGTCTGATAATTTCTGATCTTTACGGGATATTGTTTGTTTGGAGAAAATCTCAATAGGTACCAAAACACTTGCCCATGCCATAGATGAAGAAAGAAAAGACTTAATCTACAGACAAACCTCTTTAAAACAATAGTTCAACAATATGGATCTTAGATGAGAAGACCAATACCATTCCCATATTTTACACTAAATATGAAGCTACAGCCAGGAGATAGTTAGCTTAGCTTAGCATAAAGACTCGAACTAGGGGGACCCAGCTAGTCTGGCAGCGTTCGAAGGTAACAACACATCTAAAGCTCACTAACATGTTATACCTTATTTGTTTAATTCGTACAAAACCCAAAGTGTAAAAACCCAAAGTTGTGCTTATACTAGGAGTCGTGTGCTGGACTATTTCTTGGCCAGGTGAAAGGACTTCCTGCAGTCTTGGAAATCACTGTTCCTGTACTGCAAAGAAATAGTCCAATAGCTTCATATTCCATGAACATACACGAAAGTGTCAAACTACTCCTCAAATGTAATGTTTTACAAGTGTGATCACCGAGAAATCCACAGTAAGAAGTACTAAGCACCAAAGATATTTCTTAAATAAAAATACAATCATTATTGAGTACTATTTCATCAAGTTTAAAATAAAAAAGATCATTATCACTTAATTGAAAACAAATTCATAATTTTTTTCAGAAATAACAGTATTATATGCCTTATTTTAATACACTACAACAATTAAGGCTATACAACAATTAAGGCTATAGTAAAGTGTTGACAAAAGAAACTTGGAGAGCGGGAAACTTCATAATTACCCAGATGGTAAGAGGACAACTTGCTACAGAGGAGCAAATGAAGTCGAAGGAGTGCTGCCATGTGCAGCCACGCTAAGCAAACCATATGCTGTTTGTATAAGACAACAACTAGGTTTTCCTGTTTTCATCAGCTCATTGGCTTTTATTGAGCCTGTTGGGCTCAAAGCAAATGGAACTCCAGTGAGCCATTTAAATGAAAATGTGATGGTCAATGTCATCTTTTAGAGAGTTTAGCTGCAGAAGAACAGCGATTCAGCCTCCACGTAAACATCTTTGAGGCATTGATCTCAAACGTAGTAGAAATCATTTTGGCAAAATGGCTGACAAGAATGACTATACCACAGGGGTAAATGATCTCTCATTAACATAAGGTGTGTTTTCCAATTTGTTTATATAACTTTAGTAGCTCAGTTTCAGGCTTGTGTGGGCGGCCTGCTAGCCTCTGCACTGATGTCTGTTTTTAACCTTTCTTGGGGATTTGAGCACACATGCTCTTTTTTCCAGCAACGCCCTGCTTCACATTCATACAGTTACATTCATCCAACCTGGGAGCGGCCCAGTCCAACCACAGTCTCCTACTGAAGCCAGTGCACAGCTACACTGGAGATACAGTTAAATGCTTGGCTCAAAGGCACCTCAGTTGTATAGCTGTTAAAGGAGGATAGAGCATAACTTGTTCTGTTTTATCAGCGAGAGTTCATACCTGCAATCTCCTAGACATGAGCCTGCTTCTCTTAACCTTAAGGTCACCACCACTACACAGCAAAGCATAACATCTTCCCAGAAATAAAATGAAAATCCCTTATGCTGCACTTTGGTGGGAACAACCCAAGCTGAGAGATGGCGCCGGTTTTGCGTCTGTAACCACTGTTGAAATATTATTTCAGAGGCAAGCCGTCCCCGCATCTTGGAGCACGGTGAGCAGAGCACTTGAGAAACGCATTAGGGCAAAGGGGCAAGTTGGAGGCTATACATTTGCTACCAATTTAGTTCCTGCATCTTAGATTTCGTTCTTCCCTCCTCTCTTGGCCCCGAAACCAGGCCTAATGTAGTAAATGACCTCTAGGATAAATAGACAGCAGGCTACATGACCCCAGCCATCAAAAACGCAGGCTGTAATAAATACTACATAGCTTTACAGGAAGTGTGTTCGACATTCTCCCAAAACCTGCAGGGAAAGAAAACGAGGGGGCGAACGGGGTGAGTCTCTGTTCACCACTCTCTCTTTGGTCAAAAGCTTTTTTCCTGAGGTCTGTTATTACCGGCCTAGTTCCTGGGTTCCCATTCAGAGTGGAGCTTGTTCATATAAACCTTGAGGTTTTGAGGCATCGCTGGACTGACTGGGTGGCTTTCACCAGGGAATTAGCACAGGGTCGCATTGGATCACGATCAGTAGGCCCTCTACGGCTAACCTGTGTTGGACTGGGATGCTTGTGGAGGTGGTGGTGGTGAGGACAAGTTTCCTGGCTCTGGAATATGGGTCAGTCAGAACCCTGGATGTGTAGGCCTTGATCCTGTAAATCAACCTTCTGATGCTTTTCTACTTACTGTATAATTTCTAAATCATTTTGTTTAACCACCATTTTCCAGATTAGTCTTGATGAGATTGGCAATCTTCTCTACTGTAAGACCCATTTTTATATATAGCTGGAGGAAGTAGTGTATAATGTAGTTTTAGCCACTTGTAAAGTAGAACCATTTGAGGTCAGAGAGGACATAAAACTAGACAAATTGTATTAATTTGTTACTAATGTAATCTTAATTAGAACATGAGGTGTTGTAAATAATCTTTATGTCTATGATGCTTTAAAAATCCACAGGGGATAAAGCTGAAGGACATGGTATTTGGAATGTTTTGAAACAGCTTGGTGTACAATTTAAAGCAACATTATGTAGCAATTTTATCTTAAAAACAGCTTTAAAATCATTTTGATGGTACACTGACTTGTAACAGGGAGAATGGTGCCTTTTCCATTCCCACTCTGCACCTAAACACCTGTTCTAACTTGGGTTGACGTGGGTCGAGTGATCACATGCAAGAAGTGCTTTGCGATACAGAAGAGGAAGAGAGAACAGGTAAGAAGAAAAAAGAGAGTGACAGTGCAAGAGGGCGAACAAGAGTAAATCTTGAACTCTCCCATTGGAAAGTAAAATGATGAGAACTCATAGTTGTTTCCTTCTTTTCTCCTAGACACAAATAAGCTGCTTTTAATACCAAGGTGAGACCAAAGGCCTTTTCTCCCACTTCTCAAATCTCTAACTGATCTTAAATAAGTGTAATTTCAGTCTCCAGAATGTGGATCAGAAAAAAGCTCTAAGCTATATGTATTTATTGTTAATTATCTGTTATAAGTTACTGAGAAAAATAAAATACATTTTAACATTGAAAATAATGCACTTTCAAATGTCAGGTTTTCCAATTTGTTAAGGTAGTCACAGCCAGAATAACTGGAACACCTAATACTTTGACATGATGTTTAGAGATTAATTCATTAAGGACCGAATGCACGCAAGAACTGAGATACAACATGTACCTGTCATACAGAATAAGCACTTTTACTTTTGATACTTAAGTACATTCACTATAGAATACTTTTATACCTTTTACTTGAGTAGAATTTTGAGGACTTCAATTGTGGAAATAGTATTTCTCCTCTTTTAAGTAAAGGAAAATTGTACTCTATTTAAAGACAATCGGTTCTTCACTGTTGATTTGTCTGTTGTGTTTTAACAGACCTTTAACAGCCCTTTTAACAGCAGGAGCAGGTTTTAAATCCAGCACAGGGCAACCCTCCAGCACAGTTCTCCAAGCATAGACAGTAATGTAATAAAATCAAGCTCACTATCCATTTGTCTTACCTAAGTCTCAAAACCTCAATCTCTCTTCATCTCATCCTTTTCTCCTAAGGGGTTTTAGGAGCAACAATTCAGTTTGGAGGGATCTCAAAAAGATATACTATTGAGATCTTAGTGTTTTCTCAAGAGTTAAAGAAAAGACTATTCTGAGCAAAAGATTTTTCCTCTGGGCTGTGGCGGTTTTGCGGGGGAGCCAAAAGGGGCCAGTGCCCCTGTAACACAGATCTTGGACCCCCCCATGGTCTCCCTCTGAACGAAAAGTCTACAATAATCATATTAATATATCTTCCATGCGACGATATGCCGCCAATGCGAAAGGCGGAACAAATGTGTCTAAACTACTCGGATCCTTTGGGATGTTACACCGCCACATGTTCGTGCCAAGGTAGTTATCTCTGATAGAAAGTATTCCCCCTGCAGCGGGTGTGCGCGTGCATTAAATGGTGAAGGCGGACTTTCGACTTCACAAAAGTAAATGAAAAATATAACGTGGATTGTTTCATCTATCGTTTTAGTATTGTTTTCTCACAAGGTTTTTGCTAAGCAAGCTAGCACACGGATTATAAGAACGCTTTTATAGGCTAACGTTAACATTACGTGTTATTGAACTTCGTATTATTCATTGCACTGAATTGAGAATGTCTAAACAAAATGAGCAGTTTCAATTTCCCTTGTAGAGGTGGGGTGGTGATGGCGCATAGATAAGATGCTTGCCTTTGGTGTGGGAGACCTGGGTTCAGTTCCCACTGTGAGTCATCCACCATTGTGTCCCTGAGCAAGACACTTCACCTGTAGTTGCTCCAGAGGCGTGCGACCTCAAGCAATTGTAAGTCGCTTTGGATAAAGCGTCAGCTAAATGAATAAATTTAAAGCAAACAGTTATTTTGCGTTAGTCTAACAATGTTATAACTGACCACATAGTTGATCGCTTAGTCATCCATGTTACTATTTGCAAGCTAGATATAGACAGGCTGTCACATTTTTTAAGTAAGCTGCTTCTACAAATATCTACGCTACTGATACTGTAAAATCAACATTACTGTAATCAGTTTAACACATTGCTCGCCTCATGTTTCCATTGCATGGATAGCTTTTGGATATTGCTGGAAATTGTTGAGTCCCCCTCCTTAAAGAGTAAATTATTATCTTAACAATTTAATAATGCATTGCATTTAAACAGCACTTTTAATACACAAAAAGTGATGACCTACCAGGCTGGACATGCAGTGCAAAATATGTATCCCCCTCCATAATGCACAGACGATGGCCTACCATCAAGTATTTTATTTTGTGTATACTTCAAATCATGACTAATAACAGGGGTGAATATGGAGAAGTTTCTATTTTCCTAGCAAAAGTTATAGTGGGATACAAATTATTTCAGACTGTATTTCAACCTGCCATAAAACGTATCCCCCTCCATAATGCACAGACGATGGCCTACCATCAAGTATTTTATTTTGTGTATACTTCAAATCATGACTAATAACAGGGGTGAATATGGAGAAGTTTCTATTTTCCTAGCAAAAGTTATAGTGGGATACAAATTATTTCAGACTGTATTTTCAACCTGCCATAAAACGTATCCCCCTTTATAATGCACAGATGATGGCCTACTATCAAGTGTCTTGTTTTGGGTATATTTCACATCATGAATAATAACAGGGGTGAATATGGAGATGTTTGCTGTTTCCTAGCAAAAGTTATAGTGGGATACAAAATACAAACTAGGATCTAGAGAATGTCTAGCACACTAGAGCTTATACTGTTCATTAAGCCTTACAAAGAAGTGTTGCATCAAAGAATGCACTGTAACTTGAGCTAAAGTTAACAGGAATGGGGTTTTTTGTATAATGTAATTTAATAAAACTATAACTAAGTTACTGAAAAGATCCTGTTACTTAAACAATAACTGTAAGTTACTGAAACATACTAAAACATTTCATTATACATAAGACATTTTGAAAGCTTGAACATTGTCTTTGTCTATTTGTCCCGGACTGACAAAACAACTGGCCCCAGCCGGGCCCCCTCAATAAAATTGGTCTAGAACCGCCTCTGCTTGAACTGCCTTTTAGGCTACGTTCAGACTGCAGGCCTTAATGCTCAATTCCATTTTTTTCCCCCCCCAGATCAGATTTTTTTGTTTGATAGTTCACATTATTGCTTCAGACTTCAGTGTGAATTGTCCGCGGCCTGAAAGTGACCCGCATGCGCAGAAGAATAACACAACGTCACACACAGCACGCTGTCGTTCAGAAGTAAACAGAGCAACAGAGGTTAACTCTCATTAGTGCTAACCCTCCCAATTTTTAATTTTTCATTGTCCTCTCACGGGTCACGTTTCTCCCAAATTATGACAAGTGTTCACAACTCTTTGCCCTTTTCATTTCGGTATATGGCGCTGTATGCATCTGCCCCACAACTCACTCCCTCTCTCTCTCTGTCTCTGTCTCTCTCTCTCCCACCATGTCGCATGGACAAGTAGCACTCACATAGCTCAGAAGAGAGTTCGTGGTCTGGTGGATTTCAGGTGTAAGAAAGGGAATCTGTAAGCAGATGATAGCAAGGTAGAGAAGAAGGACAGCCACATGTTTAATGCTTTTGTGGAGTTTTTTCGTTCACCGCGTCTCCATCTACAGCAAGACGGTGTGACGTCAAAGTTGCATCAAGTCCGACCTGAGTGTCCATACTCAGGCTGCATTTAAAAAGATCCGATCTGTATCGGATTTGGATCACATATGAAAGTGGCCCAAATCCAAACTGGAAAAGATCAGATTCCATGTGACTTGGCCTGTTCACACGGTCATAAAAAGATCAGATCTGGGTCACATATGAGCAAAAGAATCGGATTTGGGTCACTTTGGCCTGCAGTCTGAACGTAACCTTAAGGTGTGTTCACACTGAAAGCGAATCGAGCGTTTTGGCCGGCTTGATTACAAACAAAATCAATGCAAAGACGTGAATTCGCTCCGGGCGGCATGAAAGAGGCGTTTGTCACGATATTCCCTGGTTTGAGTAAAAATTTTTCAACTTTTTCTGTTGCGAAAGCCCATTAGCGGTGAGATAGTCCAAACGTCACCAGTGGCTTCAGAGCGCTGTTTGGAGAGGACCTGGCGAGCGGTGTAATGACAATCCGCTGGCCAACGGAGAGCTGCTAAAGAACGGGGAAGTGATTTACAACTTGATTTATCTTCACTCGCGCTTCTCTGCAGCTAGCTTCCGTGTACACTTCCGTGCGCTTATTGCATTGTGTTTGAACACTCAAAATTATACCATCTTTTTTCTAAAATAATTATATGTACTCGGGTATCATCAATGTAAAACATTTAAAATAATGCAGGGGGGGCATTAATTAGAAGTAACACAATGTCACATTCTACCTCATCAGAGCAAAGTCAGTTGTTAGACTGCATAAAAGAAGTAGACGTAGTCACCATAGACTATCATTTTAAAGCCTCAAGACTGGCACATTGGCAGTTACAATCTTGTTTGTTTGGAACCAGAAGTGACCATATTTGGATGAAAGGGTGTAGCTGGGGAGGAGTGACAGGTGACATAGGCATGAATTTTATAACCTCTAAACTCAGCTTGCTGGTGAATGTACATTTCATTCATCATACTAAGTTATCAGCTAGCAATGACTAGCTAGCTTGGTTAGCACCGTACACCCATTGTTCACATTGTGATATTAACTGTGATGCTAATCTGGCTAGAGAAAAACAGGCTTAAAATTAAAAGCAGACTCCTTAAAGTGTCTTTGAGTACAACTGAACACTGAAGACATTGACATTGAAGACACTGACATTGGCATTGAAGACAATGTGAAAGGGTCAATGTTCTTGGACCAAATTGGACCATTATTTACAAGATGAACATCATGCTGTATTGAAAAAGACTATTGTTTGAGACCATAAAATCATTAGGAAAGTGTTCACTGAGATGATAAATTAAGCAAGAAGTAGGGTCATTTTGTCATTGACTAATGCAATCACACTTTTTTACAACAGTGGAGTTGCCCTGCTGGTCATTAGAAACAATGCAAGTTTTAGGCACTTCTGCATTGGCTTCCTACTTGGTTGTTACTCAGTTTGCCAGCACTGTGTATATTTTCCAAAGGTTTTTGCTATTACTATTGGCACAAATAACATGTGACTCCAGCAGTCTGAGCTTCTCCAAATGGACTTTACCTGCCTTTGATGAAATTAATTTGTCTAAAACAAACCTGGGTGACTTTATTGTATATTTTTAGTATTTTTTCTCATTCCATTCAGCCCTTCTAGTATGAAAACTTTCAACTCTAAATGCCATAGAACATCATCCCAGTCCAATCACACCTGTTGTGCAGGTGAACAACATCCATTGCATGCAGTCTCTCTTGCTGGCTACCTATGTCAGTCCTGATTGGGGGTACTGCAATGGATATTCTTACAACTCATGAGAGGTAATGTCACTACCGCCACCTGCTGGTGTAGCTAATACACTGCTCTCCCATTTACAGATCTCTGTTTACAGATCTCTGTGGTACAGAGTGGACAAAATTCCACAAATGCGTAAAAAGGAAGTCACAAATTTAACATGACCTGCAAATTGACAGGAAATGATCTGCAAATGTGCAAAAACTGTTGTGTGTAAAATAGATTCACAAATGCGTAAATAACACTCTGTATGTGAAATTAAAATATGTGTGTGCAGAGTAAATTGTACATATTTGCAAATTGCACTGTATTTTTGTCGATATGATTTTACACAACACAAATGTAAAAATACATGTTTTGGGTAGTGAGATATTTGTGTATATTTTCTTTTACAGATCTCCGCAGTACACATTAGACAAAATTCCACAAATGTGTAAAAAGGAAGTTACAAATGTAACATGACCCACAAATTGACAGAAAGCAATCTGCAAATGTGCAAAAACTATTTTGTGTGTAGAAGTCACTCTGTATTTTTGTGGATATGAATGTACATTACAAAGGTAAAAATACATATTTGTAGATAGTGACATATTTGCGCATCATAGTACACATTTGTGGATTTTCTGTGGGTTACAAATATTAAGTCCAATAAAATCTTCCATATGTCAGTGGTTGTTTCATTCCTCTGCATTCCCCTTTCATTTTGAAAGCCAAGTTTGTGAACAAATTCAGTCAGGCTTTATAGTAATTTATACATACCTTTTAGATGAGAACTTGTTGCTGTTGACTTCTGTTTTTTCTTTCTCCTTTTCTGACCCAATCCATCCATCTCACTGAGGTCCAGAAGGTGGCAGGAGTGGCACTGCTGTCAACGCACAGGCAGAAAACAAATTACAACCCACCCAACAGCTTCAGCACCACATAGCCTTTCCTCTCTGCTCCATGAATGACGATAGCCGTTTTACATGTCCCCAACATCAGACAACATATGGTTTTTTCAAAGACGAACGACATGGTGTCATCTCTGTGCTGGGCACATCTGCTCACTCTTACTCTGGTTTTAGTGTTCTTTCCACTCCGCATTTATATGGAAAGTGTTGTGTGCCTTTGTTCTGTTCTGTGGGGGGTTTCTGTCCCTTTGTTTGAAAGAGACATCAAACGGGACCAGAGGGGCACATGATGGCTTGAACATGATCGAGATGGTTATTTTTTGTTTTCTTACATTGTCACTAGTCACTGTTTTCTCTTGATGGAAAACTTCATAATGAGACAGAAAAAGAAAACTGGCACAGACGTCCTTGATTTTTTCGGACAGATGTTGACAAATGTCTGTTTGTTACTTCAAATGATGTTAAAGTCTTAGTTTAGTATTGACCGTTGGACCATCAAAAAAAAAGCACAACCCACGTATGTTCTTAGAATATTGTGGTCTATTTTTGCACATTTTATTTCTCCTTTCTGGTCTTGGTGCTCCAGAAGTCAGCTGGAGCAGATGCAGAGTTCAGTGCCTTGCTAAGCGGCACTTTAACTGTGGTTTTTAAGTGAGTGGAACATGTTACTTGTTTTCCACTTTTTTTCAACAGAAATATTTACAAATAGGTGTTATGTTCAGTAATGATGTCTTTTTACCTTTGCCTGACCATTTACCTCAAGGTAGAGGTTCTTGCAGTATCTATACCACGTGGAGAAGCATTTTATGGTCTGCATTTTCTGCTCTTTCATGACTGTACCAAATTGTTTCTTCTAAAGTGTGGTTTTCTGGCTCATAAACTGCCAAAATTTCCCAAGGCAAAATGAGCAGACGTCTGTAATTGCCCAGGTGGTCGGGTGTGTGTATGTGTTTGTAAGATTGGAAAAGAAAAAAGAGGAGATGGTAAAGGAAGGAGGAGGAGGCGGAGGAGGAAAGCCTATTAGGCAGTGGGAGAAAAGTAAGTCCTGCGTGGGTGTTTTAGCGTGCTAACATTTTATGCTAACGTTTTAGTCAAAGGCTCAATTATTCATTCAGGCCTGTGACGAGCTCAGCTTTCAATTCTGAACATCAATGCAGCTTAATATTTGGGCAATTAATCACCTTTTTTCTCTTTGCAATATCACAGAGAGCAGCTCTGTTAGAATATCCTTGTGGTTCACACAGAGAGAGCTGGCTTATCTTCAACTTCAGGGGGCTTGTTCAATCAACAATGGCAATGTTAGAGAAGAGAACAACTCTAGTACTGCCTGAATTGTAGGTATTTCACAATGTAAGTCAGTATATCAGTTTAAGGGAACAAGGACAAACAGTGTTATTTATTAATGCAAAGCATCCAGAACCAACCTGCAGTTTCTATCCACCCTGCACCATCTAAAAGCAATAGCTGATGAGAAAACAATCTCACCACAACACACAGTAGCTGTTCTGGTGCTTTCGAACATATCACATGATCTTCCTTAGCAGGTGGAGTTTGGCCAGTTGTCATGGAATACTTAATGTTGAAATTTATATTAATCTGAACACTTATATGACTTCTCATCACATGTTGCCTTGAGATTACATTTTGACCTTGAAACAGTAGGTTACAAAACAATATCTCCACAAGATCTATTTAGTAGCTCTTCTGGAGCAGTGTCAGCAAAATTTGTTTTTGGGCAAACTCTGTCTACTGAAGAAGATTGTGTGATACAATGGAAACCTCTAGAATAGCTTCTGTACAAAAGTGACCTGGCGGTGAAGTTGTTTTGTCATGTGCGGTTTCCATTGTCAAGAATCTAAACTTTCAATCTAAAATGTAATAGCTGCTTCAGTTATGACATTTGCATCACATTTAGGCTGCAGTTTTATCAGCATCTTCTGTTATATACTGTATGTTTTTTCTTTCTTTTTGACTTTTTACATTTTAAACCCGCACAGATACTGATTATGAGTTGGATTTCATTCATTAACTTTGTAACTATCATATTGTACAGGCTTATTTACTGCTATTATATTAAATTGCTTTGAAAGATGCAGCCATGTAAATAAATCCAATTTTCATTTCAGACGTGTTGACCAGTCATAGGAGGATGCAATTATTCATGCCTTAGCCACTATTAAGATATTATTTTAAGCTCAAATAAACACCAACAATGCTTGTAGGATAGCTCCTTGGAAGGCCTTAGCTTGGCTACTCTTTCTTAAGAGCTTTTACATACCCTCAATTGAGACTTTTGATCACAGAAATAAGAAGGAGGAAGACTGAATGCAGCCCAATACTTGTGTGAGGTTTCTAATTGCCAGTGAATAGCTCCCACCAACCTGTTTCTTAGGTCAGCACTAGAGTATTGTCATTTTTCATTCATGACTTCAAACAGACCAGTTGTAAAAATTGGTAAGAAGCATAGCCACAGAGACGGTGGTAACCAGAGATGTTTTCTTAGTAATTCCCTCTTGGATTTGGCTATAACCACGCCTGCAGTGCATGGGAAAGGCAGTTCACAGCAACAGTGAGAAAGGCAAAAGGAGAGTGAGAGAGACAGAGATAATAAAGAGAGCAGGAAGAAAAAAGCATGAAAGACATGAAAGAGTAGAGAAAGCGAACGAGAGCAAGCGATAATTACAGTGCCTTGCGAAAGTATTGGGCCCCCTTGAACTTTTCGACCTTTTGCCACATTTCAGACTTCAAACATAAAGATATAAAACTTTATATTTTTGTGAAGAATCAACAACAAGTGGGACACAATTATGAAGTGGAACGAAATTTATTGGATATTTTAAACCTTTTTAACAAATAAAAAACTGAAAAATTGGGCGTGCAAAATTATTCAGCCCCTTTACTTTCAGTGCAGCAAACTCTCTCCAGAAGTTCAGTGAGGATCTCTGAATGATCCAATGTTGACCTAAATGACTAATGATGATAAATAGAATCCACCTGTGTGAAATCAAGTCTCCGTATAAATGCACCTGCTCTGTGATAGTCTCAGAGGTCCGTTTAAAGCGCAGAGAGCATCATGAAGAACAAGGAACACACCAGGCAGGTCCGAGATACTGTTGTGGAGAAGTTTAAAGCCGGATTTGGATACAAAAAGATTTCCCAAGCAGCACTGTGCAAGCGATAATATTGAAATGGAAGGAGTATCAGACCACTGCAAATCTACGAAGACCCGGCCGTCCCTCTAAACTTTCAGCTCATACAAGGAGAAGACTGATCAGAGATGCAGCCAAGAGGCCCATGATCACTCTGGATGAACTGCAGAGATCTACAGCTGAGGTGGGAGACTCTGTCCATAGGACAACAATCAGTCGTATACTGCACAAATCTGGCCTTTATGGAAGAGTGGCAAGAAGAAAGCCATTTCTTAAAGATATCCATAAGATATCTCGTTTCAAGTTTGCCACAAGCCACCTGGGAGACACACCAAACATGTGGAAGAAGGTGCTCTGGTCAGATGAAACCAAAATCGAACTTTTTGGCAACAATGCAAAACGTTGTTTGGCGTAAAGCAACACAGCTCATCACCCTGAACACACCATCCCCACTGTCAAACATGGTGGTGGCAGCATCATGGTTTGGGCCTGCTTTTCTTCAGCAGGGACAGGGAAGATGGTTAAAATTGATGGGAAGATGGATGGAGCCAAATACAGGACCATTCTGGAAGAAAACCTGATGGAGTCTGCAAAAGACCTGAGACTGGGACGGAGATTTGTCTTCCAACAAGACAATGATCCAAAACATAAAGCAAAATCTACACTGGAATGGTTCACAAATAAACATATCCAGGTTTAGAATGGCCAAGTCAAAGTCCAGACCTGAATCCAATCGCGAATCTCTGGAAAGAACTGAAAACTGCTGTTCACAAACGCTCTCCATCCAACCTCACTGAGCTCGAGCTGTTTTGCAAGGAGGAATGGGCAAAAATTTCAGTCTCTCGATGTGCAAAACTGATAGAGACGTACCCCAAGCGACTTACAGCTGTAATTGCAGCAAAAGGTGGCGCTACAAAGTATTAACTTAAGGGGGCTGAATAATTTTGCACGCCCAATTTTTCAGTTTTTTATTTGTTAAAAAGGTTTGAAATATCCAATAAATTTTGTTCCACTTCATAATTGTGTCCCACTTGTTGTTGATTCTTCACAAAAAATTACAGTTTTACATCTTTATGTTTGAAGCCTGAAATGTGGCAAAAGGTCGAAAAGTTCAAGGGGGCCGAATACTTTCGCAAGGCACTGTATGTAGTCATTGAGAGACATGGAGTGACTGGGTGCTAAGTAATAGAGAAATGGTTTAATTCCCATGAAGTTCTGCTTTCAGTTTCAGCATGACCTCAATGAAGAAGATTCACACATCACTGCAAAACAAATCAAAATTCAAAAACAGATAACCTGATCCTACATTAATACAAAATCCCAATATTCCAGTGTTTGGACACTATAACCACTTTTGGTTATTTTTATATTGTTCTTATTTTGACTGCATTAGAGAATCACTCCGCATATGTGTGAGTAAATGGTGCTCAGTTGTTGGCAAAGAAGTTTATGGTATCAGCAAACAAAAGAAATGTGAGTTTAGGTATACATATAGTATAGTGCACAAGTAAGAATGGTGCAAAAACATTAAACAGCTTCATGGATCCACCTTTAAACCTGCGTCTATTGTTTTTTTATACCAAAGCATCTGAGCTATAATACCACAAGATGTGTCAAAACAATCAAATGCTAATTTTTTAGTTGTGTTTAGATGAGGAATTTTTAAACTGTATAATCTTTGCTCAGAACCAATTGAAAATATTGTATGGTTGCAAAGTATAAGCGGGTATAGATCATGGGTGGATGGATGATTGCGGTCATACATATAACTCATACCATAACACTTACATTTAAAATTTACTTTGAAACAGTTTGTGATACACAACATACCCTTTTGAAACTATAGCTGTAACACTGAAGACTTTTATTCCATCTAAGAATACCATAATTTGACCTGAGACTAAATAAAATCAGCCGTCTTGTGGACAAACAGGTTTGATCCAGTTTTAGTCCAGCTAGAGCTTGGGTATTTCTTCTAGGACTAATTAGAGGCTTACTGGTAATACTTATTGACTATCATGAAGACATGAAATGCGTGTGTTTTTTATGCTATGCTTTTACCAATTAATAATATCCACTTCCAGCTGCCAAGAGTAGTTTTTTTCTTCCCCCATTAGGGAAAACCACTGTGAATTGAATGTGAACCAAAAAGCCTTCAAATAATTCAGCTCCTGACTTTTCCACTTCATGTGTCAACTGTCATGAAAACTGAGAGAAAAGAATAACACACATAACTAGGAGCACTGTGCAGAGGGGGAAATATGTATATATATATATATATATATATATATATATAACACCTCCTTACCTGACATTAATCTTCAGTGACTCTTTGTGCTAATAGCTATCAAACTATTGCACTAACATGTTCAGGTGCCAATTAAGTGCGGATGTGGAGAACACGTGGGTAGACTAATAAAAGGTTTCCATGCACGTAAATGACCCACTTTGAGAAACAGAGTGTAGTTTACCATTGATTAAATGGCTATATTGGGAGGACAGAAGGACAGAGTCAGTGGAGTGAAAAAAAAACTGAACCTAACCTACCAGCTGTACCAGATAGATGGTTTCACGTAGTTCAGAAATTATGAATAAAGGATAAATTGTATCATAAAAATAACTTGTGATTAAATGAACTCCTCTTTACAGTGCATCAATTTATGTCACCCGGCTGGCAGTTTTTTATCAAACTAAACCAAAACCACAAGGACCTTAAGCATTGAGAGGATTAACAATGTACACATTGTGGATATTTAAATTTTTGTTTTACTCAATATGTTATATTGGTCTACTTTTCAAACACCTAAATAATAAATAAATAAACGTAAGCATTTCTATAAGTTGTTTCCTGGCAGTGTGGAGAATTATTTGAAATAAGATTTAGACATTCCTGTTGGGGAATAAAATGTACAGAAAGTCTACTCTATTTTTCTGAACTCATTACTACACATAAAACACAATCCCAGGTTTCTGTTTAAGACTGTGGATCAGCTGGTAAACCCAACCCCTCCTTGTGCCTCAGCTGGAAGTAATGATGACTGTGAATTGTTTTTATCTTATTTTACCAATAAGGTGGTGTCAATCACCTCTATTACCCCCGCAGCCTCTTACTCAGAGGTCCCTCCCAGCAACAAGAGAGTTTTAACCAGTTTTACAGTTTTTAAACAGTATCACAAATGATGTCCAACTGCTTATCCTGCGTACAGGGTCATGGAGGGCTGGAGCCAATCCCAGCTGACATCGGGCATACACCCTGGACAGGTCACCAGTCCATCACAGGGCCACACAACCACTCACACTCACACCTAAGGACAATTTAGGGTCACCAATCAATCTTTGGAGGGTGGGAGGAAGCCAGAGCACCCGGAGAGAACCCACGCGGACACGGAACATGCAAACTCCACACAGAAAGGCCGGGCAACCGGGGTTTGAACCCACAAGCTTCATGCTGTGAGGTGACGGTGATAACCACGGCACCAACGCGCTGCCCCCCACTTGATGTAATACCTACAATGTTTTTACTAATAGTAATGGATTCTGTTGGGCCCCATTTGATCTCAGCTCCTATCTACTGGTTGTGTCCCTGATTATTTTAAAACGGCTTGCGTGAACCCACTTTTAAAGAAACCTGGTTTAGATCCCTCCCTCCCACAAAATTTTAGACCAATTTCAAAACTGCCTTTTATTGCAAAGATTTTAGAAAGAATTGTGTCCATTGATCACAACATCATGTTAGACAGGCTGAGGCACTGGGTGGGGATCTCTGGTACTGCCCTAGAATGGTTTTCATCCTACCTGTCAAATAGGAAGTTTTGCTTGTCTGTAAACAACTATGTCTCTTCGATCTGTCCAGTTAAATATGGTGTGCCTCAGGGGTCGGTCTTAGGACCCATTTTGTTTTCCTTGTATCTGCTTCCCCTTGGACATATTATCCATAAACATGGTATTATTTTCATATTTATGCTGATGACACACAAATGTACTTGCCCGTCAGATCCACAGACCCTGGAATGCTGAGTTCACTTAACAACTGCCTTTGTGAAGTTAAAAATGGATGTCAAATAATTTCCTCCAGCTGAACTCAGACAAAACAGAAATCCTGGTCATCGGGTCCCAACAGATGGTAAAACAAATACTGCCATCTACTAGTCCCATACACACCAGCACGTACCTTGAGATCCTCGGGCAGAGGTCTGTTGTCTGTTCCAGAGTCTCGACTGAAACTAAAGGGGACAGAGCGTTTGCAGTCAGGGCCCCGAGGCTCTGGAACAGCCTGCCCGAGGAAATCAGTTCGGCTGAGTCAGTGAACTCTTTTAAGTCCCTTCTTAAAACATACGTTTATAGGAGAGCCTTTCCCAATTTTATTTGCCCTTACCAAAATAAAGTATACTTCAAGTTTATTTTACTAAGTAAACTTAAGTAACGTTCAAGTATATTTCCCAAGTATACTTTACATACTAAGTATACTTAGATCATAGTACTAGTAGCATACTTGTAAGTGTACTAATTTATTACTTCTTGGGACTAAATTGGCCCACTTTTTAGTATATAAAAGTATACTTTTAAGTATACTTAAAGTGTAAGAGTGGTAAACTTTGAGTTCACAACTAGTTTACATCCAAGTTTTATTTTGTACTGCAGTTGTACTACAAGTGAACTTATAGATATACTGCTAGTTTACTAGTTATATACTTCTAGCCTGGATTTGTAGTTTATGAAAGTACAGTTTTAAGTATACTACTCAGTAAACTACTAGTTTAATAGTTTTTATACTATAAGTGTACTTGTAAGTTTTCTTTCAGTGAACTTAACATCATACTTATAGTTTACTATTGATATATTATTTTTGCGCTGTGTACTACTAGGTTACTACTTACATATTAGTATTATACTTGAAATATACCTTTTACTGTACTTTATGTACACTTGATGTTAACTCACTCTACCAGTGGACTACACATATAAATATTCACAAGACAACTCAGGAGTCAAAATAGTCATTTACTTTATAAATCAAAGTTTTCAAACAAATATTGTTTTGGATGTCCAGTTCAAACAAAGGACAACACAGTACGAACACATAGCTAGCTACCCACAAACAGGTTGTACTTCTTTAGTTTCTGCATTTAAAATATACTACTAAGTTTCCCATTAGCTTATAGTATTTATACTTGAAATAAACCATTAACTGTACTTTGGGCATGCAGACTTGATGTTAACTTGCATGTACACAACCAGCGAACTATACATGAACACAAGGTAAAACTCGGGAATGAAAATAGTTTTTTTCTCTACAAATCAAAGTTTTAAACAAATATTGTTTTGGATGTCCAGTTCAACAAACAGTATAAACACATATGTAGGGTCACTAGCTCCTAGGTTGTACTCCTCTAGTTTCTGCCCTGTTAAATGGCAGAGGAACCACAAAACTAAATGTTCTTTTCATACGGTCTTCTTTGCAGTAGCTTGGTTGGTGTAGCTTTCGTTGTTGCATTTTTTTCTTATGATGCGTCTCACATCATGGATGCTGATGTTAGGAAATTTCGACAGAGCATGGCCTGTGAGTTAAAACACAAATACAAATCAAAACATTACTTTATAACTGATTTCTCTATCACCAAATTTACCATCCAGAATTAACACAATAAACAGTCAAAGGAGCATGTAGGGATATGCAATTCAACTTGAGTTTTTTGTTGTTTTTTTTCAGATAAGTTTCTGAATATTAATGCAATCTGCAAAATACTATATTGACATGTAACTGAAAATGTCCTTTAAACGCCTACCTTTACATAGATTAGGGTAAGCGTTTTTAGGGCATCATCAAAGTGGGCTTTTTGTGTGCATTGTTTGCAAAATAACAGACTGATCACTTAGATTGTAACTGGTCTAACATTGTTTTTACACAACAAAGTTATGAAAATACAATCATACACATTCCCCGGGAAATCCATGTATTCATCAACACTGCAGTTTGCATATTAACCAAGTTATTATTCCCTGACAAGACAGGAAATCTGGGAGGTGTTTTATTTCCCAATAAAAACATGAATTAGAGTGCAAATGCTACTGTGCCACGCAAGGTAGAACCTTGCCACACGGCTGTGTAGTGTCTGCATTGACATTAACCTTTCCAGTGGGAAAAGTGGGAATACCTCCTTGGTTTATGTGATTTTCCAGGCAATGTGTATAGTCACTGCCAAGTCGTTATAGATGTACCGACAAATTTATAATCAACATATTTACACATGGACTGTGACATATCTATGTATGAGATTTAGTTACCATATCATCAGACACCACTTCAGGAGAAACGCATGCAGAAGCTGGTGAGTCTACAGATGCTGTTGGTGTTGACCAGTTGGATGCAGAAGTTGAGGTCTGGTGTGTGACTTTTTCAATTACTTCTTTCAACTTTGTTACTACTACCGGAAGCTCTGTTAAAAGAATGAAGATATAAATGATTATAAGACCAAGGTGCAAAAGCTTAGATTGTCTGCAGGTTTCAGCAAGATTAATATAAGACATTTTAAGAGTTTTTATGCCATCTGATTATATTTAATAAAAAAAAAATAGGAACAATTTTTGACAATTTTGTGCTTTTTTCGAAGGCTTTCATTAGTATTTAATGAACCAAGGAAACCTTCCAATTTATATGACTTGGTGGATAAAGGGGGAATGTTGTCAGCGTTCACCCATTAGGCAACATGAAGGTGTTGGTCCAAATTGACTGGCAATCTTTAATGTCAATGTCTTTAAGTTAAGTGTACGAAACTGCCATTTTCAGGCTTTGACTTTCAGTGATGCAAAGATTTTTTTATTTTTCTATCTGGCCGGTATTCTTTGGTTGCTTTGAAATCAACAAACACGTACCCATTTAAATCCATTACATTAGGATGATGGTTGCCAAGTAATCAGGAGGAAATAGAAAGAAATATATTTTATTATTTCATTGCGGGTATATTGTTCCTTTAAAAATTTCATGTTGCTTTATTTTCTCTGCATTTTTTTCTTGTCTAAGGGCAAATTATTTGTTTCTTTAAAATCATAAAATTACCTCTCATGGCATCTAGTATGTCTTCAACATTGCCTTCTTTCAGCCTCTTGTTCTCTCTTTTAAGTTCCTTTATTTGCAGCTGTGCCTTACTCCAGTTCCTGGGCAGTAGGTCCTCATCTGATGACTCCTTTTCAGAAGTTGACTACACCAACACACAAAGACAAAAAAACTCTACAGTGTCAGACACAAGATTAAATAGTCTCCAGCCTCTTTACCAGCAAAGTCACATACAAGCTAGTACTTCAATGAATCACTTAAATAATTTACCTCTAAAGATGCTCGCTTAGCCACCAGCTCCTTCTTCAGGTCTTCAATCATTTGGTCTGCTGTCTCTTTTGAGGTACAGGTTGCCCTTTTGCTCTTTTGCTGTCAAAATGACAATTGAAAGTTTTTAATTCATAGTTTTCAGTCACGTGACATTTGCGGTACCTGGAGGGCAAAACAACAGACCAACACAACGGCTCACGCCGCAACTCCCCCTTAGAGACTCCGCAAAAGCAGTTACATTTATTTGGATCATCTCTTAACTCAACTCAAAAAGAAAGCTACGAACACAAACGCAAGTATTGGGCACTTCCAATCCATGTTCCAGCATCCGCTGCCATATTTCTATCGTTAAAAAGCGCCAGGTCCCTGCTGCCGCTCGACTGCGGTAATGTTTTCGTTTACATTGTGGGGAATCCCTCACCTAACACAGCTCGGGCTTGTGTTTTCCTCGATTTGTGCATCAGAAAGTACAACAACCATCCAACATTTTGGCAACGCAAAAGTGAAAAACTCATACTAACAGTGCATCACTTGCTTCCTGGTTGGCAGGCAGTGACAAATAACGTCAGTTTTGCTCTCCAAGGGAGCGTTTTTCATGGAATGTGACATCACTTGAAAACTATGAATAGCATGTATGTGCAATAACAGTGATTCTAAAAACAAACAAAGAGAGATTTGAGGCTAATATTGGCTAATTATTGTTTAAATTCTGAGGGTTTAAAGGTTGTGATGATGTACCCCCCCACCAATAAATATCAGTTAAACAAGAATCACAAATGTTTATTTATCAGAAATGGTGAAATACTTCTAGTATTAAATCAAACATTACCACATTTACAAACTTTCATAACTATCATAAAGCATCTACCATAAAGAAATCATAAAAGTGAAAAAAACAAATGGCATTACTTGTAATTAGTGACATAAAAATGGCAAACTAAGATGCTAAACCTTGATTACATTTAAATATGCCTTTGCTTTTCAGTTTAAGTTTTCTTCACATCAATATTGAGTAAGGAAACTAACTTAACTTACCTGTTTTGTTGGCCATTCGTCCTCCTCTTCCACATCCTCCATCCACCTACTGTTTGGCTTTGTCTTCCTCTTGAGTGTTTGGTTCCAGATGTCTTCACCCTTTATGAATTCCTCCCTCTTCTTGCAAAGGTCACTGTAGTTGTCTATGAAAAGAGTTTGTGTAAATTACACTGAGCAAATTAAAATCCCGACTGGGTCTTTGGGCTACGTCTTTAAGCTCTCCCTAACAGACAGCTTGTTGGCAATATTAAATTAACATTGTCCACAATTTTAAATTATTAGTATCCAAAAACACAAAACAAACCCAGTTATGCTAATCCTTGAAGTTAACCATTAACATTAAGCTAGGTGACAGATTAAGTGCTAGCAAATTTACCCCCGAGCATTAACACCTTAGCAGGAAAAAAGGCCGGACCATCTTTCTTTTTTCTGCCTTTGTTCCACTTAACATTTATCCATCCATCTTCATCCTCCAGTTTGGGGCACTCTGTGACCATTTTTTAAGATTTTTGCTGGTCTTCAACACTCATCCAATCAATTTTTCCAACTTCCACGGTTTTGTCCTTGAAATAATATATCGCAAATGCCATTGTGGAGGATAATTAATATTATCACTGACAATTATGTTTGTTTTTGGCAACCGCGACCGTTAGTTAACATCAAAGATGCTGTACCGTCGGGTGAGATGCGCGCGAACCACAGCTCTTTGACGCAAACGACGCAAACGGTGCAAACGGATCGCACGGCCTGCTATCGCGAGAGGTGCGCGACTGCATCGAAAAGCATGTTGGGATTAAGCGGGAGATTTAGCTTGCTTCTGTAGTTGGCTAACGTTACCTCATTTTTATATGGCTACCTCTCGGTCCAGTTTGACGTTAACAGCAGATGTTTTTAGCCGTGCACAACAAGCGAATTAATGGCAAAACGTCTAGGACCTTACAAAAGATACTTGCGCGGCACAGACGCAGTACCAAGGAGAACTAAGTTCAGATGGAATGCAAAGGTAAGTTACTTTGGACCACTTTTATTTCTGTTCAAAGTCAGATTACACAGGACAGTTGTAATTTACTGCTGGTCTTGCGCTAATCTATCAAGATGAGGCTTCATTTTAAATGTATGGATAATGAAGTGTCTACAAACAGTAACGTTACAAATAGCTATATGACTAAAACGTCTCTTTGTCTCTCAAATGCAGAGAAGCCAAGAAGATGGCAGTTCAAGTTCAAATAGTGAGGATGGTGATGACAGTTACATTTTTTTAATATTATAATGATATGAAAGAAGGGAAAGCAAATAATTCTTAGTATTTGTGTAGCTATAACCAGCTAATGTTTGGTATTTTTACTTTGTAAATGACTAAAACTATTAATTTATTATCTAAGTTAGAATTAAATTTCCTGCTAATCAAAATTGGATTTTTTTCAGACCTAGCTACCTCATTAAATAAATATAGACATATTTATAAGCATTCCACTTTTGTCCTCAAGTTGTCAAATAGATGTTTACCATTATTCTCATATCACAGTTTCCTGCACATAAACAGTAATATCTAATATCTATTAATTGTGGTACAAGACAAGCCTGTCATTTCTTGAAATGTTCCTTGGCATTTTACCCTTCATGTTTTTTCCTTTGTTAACCTTTAGAACAACAATAAAGGAGATGGAGTAAACACAGAAGATGACATGAGGAATGCATCCAACAGTGAAGATGAAGAGGATGAAGTAGACAATGAAGACTTTTCCACAACTGGGCTGTTGGGTACTGATATTCAAGAGGTAAATACATAATTACACAGTTTTAGCCCCACTGGTTATTATGTGTTCTTTCCAACCTATTGCTCCAAGGCGACAATGCTGGGCCGACTGCAAATTGGTGAGCACATTCATGCTTCTCAGAGGATGTACCCTGTCAACTATGTTGACATTATTACTTTTTGTCCAGTGCCACCCTAACTCCATTCTCCCACTCCTGGCATTCTCCTAATATGCACCAAGCCAGTGGCAGCAGAGGACCTGCACAAATTCAATGAGATTATTTTATTCATCAAATAATTTTTTTCTCTTTCCCTTGTTAACTTTCAGAACAGTGAGGATGACCAAATAAACACAGAAGATGACTTGAATTTTGCTTCCAACAGTGAAAACAAAGATTATGAAGTGGACAATGAAAACTCCTCCACAAGTAGCCTGTTGGATACTGACATTGAAGAGGTAAATACACAAATGTGCATTGCACAGTTTTTATCTTAACTAAATAAATGCCTACCCTTTAAATTAAGTCTTTCAAGTCATCTTTTTATGTTGTTAACCTGCAGAACGAGCATGACCTATCAGATTCCAAAGCAAACATGCTTGATGCTGCAAGGAGTGAAGATGAAAACGATGTGGACAGTGAAGATTTGATTAAGGGCAACACTAGTGGAGAAAACACATCTGAATTTTCTGAGGTATGTAGTAAGTGGTTCAATGACATGGTGTTAGTAGTTAGTGTAATAGCTTATGTAAAAAAAGTCCGGTTCATGAAATGAGTGCATTAATAGTCAATGTCAATAGCTATGGGCTAGCTATTTCCCATGGATAGATAGAAAGCTATTTGCTGTGTCTAAATCACCTGGGGAAATTGCAGTGCGTTGCCTAGAAATCATGTTTTAGGATTTTGTTACATTATTTGACACCTTATTTTATAGTTGTGTGAGGTAGAGTTGAGGAACCAGGAAGTAGTGCAAGGCTCTCTATTCTATTTTAAATATAACACTGTGTGTAAATGTGGAATTCAGTAGGGCTGGTTCCAAATACTTGACCGTTCGACATTCGATTTTCAATTTTGAGATTTGATTGTTGAGTTTTTTTCCACGCGCCTGATCTCCACTGACAGCAGTGAATGTAACACTCCAGTTCACATCAAAGGGAAAACAATGAAGCCCTAAGCTTTGTGGGAGCACTTTAAACTGAGTGATGACAGCAGTTGTATGGAAGAGAACTAGTAAGGATATTTCGCCACCATTAGGACTGTTGTCACATCATGTATGGGTAATTAGGCTCTACAAAAGTATAGGTACACACACAGATAGCTAAGAGGGCTGGTCAATAAAACTATAGTTATCGCAATGTACTTTTTTCAATAACAATATAACAAATGTTCATTTTGTTTACTTAAATCATAAACGAATTAGGACTTATTTTTTTATTAAGATGTTTATTTTGTTAAAGAAAAAGGACTGAGCTTTGAACTTTGGTTGTTTGTCTATGTGTGGCCCTGCGATGGACTGGCGACCTGTCCAGGGTGTACCCCGCCTTTCGCCCAATGTCAGCGGGGATTGGCTTCCCCCTGTGACCCTGTACGCAGGATAAGTGGTTGATGATGGATGGATGGATGGTTCTACCTCAGAATTGTGAATTGATCCACTGTCTGGCCTCGTGTTGACCATAAAGAAGAGTTTAAACCACAATTAACCATTAGGTTTCTTCAACTTTCACTCAGGAGCACAAATCAAAAGAAACAACGATTTGATACTTACCGTGATAATTAGCGATATTGAAAGATATGCAACTTTTTATATGTAACATTTTTGTCCATATCGTCCAGCCCTAGTAGCTACTCTTTCTTTTGGGATTGCAGCTTGATAGGATATGTTGAAAGTATTATCAGTTTTGTTATAATCCATGGCAAGCATTTCAAGAAAATTACATTTGCTAAAATTAAACACAGTGTGCTAGACTGATAGTCCTGATTCGTTCTCTCTCTCTCTCTTTCTCTAGGTCAGTGAAGACACAGCAGATACTGGTGACAAGCCCTTGTATCCTGGTGCACCTCTTTCAAAAGGAGAAAGTGTATTGATGCTGATGTCCTATCTGTTACGGCACAATTTAACCGGCGAGGCACTTACTCACTTACTGGAAATGTTTAACATAATGTTTCCAGGTCTGATCCCATCTTCACATTACATTTTCCAGAAAGAATTTGGAAGTTCATCTAAATTTGAAGTTCACTTTTATTGTGAAAGCTGTTTTAAATACTTTGGCATTAGCACAGACTGTCCCTCCCAATGTCACTCTTGCAACACAGTATTTGATGCCAATGCAAACCTAAAGAATGGCTTTTATTTTCTTGTGTTGCCCCTGTATGCACAGATTAAGCAACTTCTGCAAGAGCATGGTGTCCGTCTTAATGAAAAAACTAGAACATTTGGGGTCCTCTCTGACATACAGTCTGGTGAAGAGTATCAAAATTTATGTGACAGTGGCATTCTTGGAAAAGATGACTTGACGCTTATTTGGAATTGTGATGGCGCACCAGTGTTTAAAAGTTCTAAATGCAGCATTTGGCCAATTCAGTGTCAGGTAATTGAACTGGAACCAGAAGTGAGGAAAAAACATATTCTGATGTCAGCATTATGGTTTGGCCCAAGTAAACCATCCATGTTAACATTACTAACACCATTTGTTAAAGAGGCCTCATTATTAGAGACTGAAGGGATTGAATGGCAAGACGTACAGGGAAACAATCATGGATCCAAAGTGTTTGTGCTGCTTTGTAGCTCTGATTCGATGGCTCGTCCATTGCTTCGAAACACAAAGCAGTTTAATGGCTTTTACGGCTGTGACTTTTGCTATCACAAAGGTGGTAAATCCTATCCGTATGATCGACCTGAACCCCCACTTCGAAACGAGAGAGATCATTTCAGTCATGCAATGTCAGCTACAGTGAATGAGCCAGTGTTTGGAGTCAAAGGGCCATCTCCTTTAATGAAGCTTAGTCACTTCCAAATGATCAATGGTTTCATTCCTGAATATCAACACAATGTGTGCCTTGGAGTCACTCGGCAACTGACTACGTTGTGGTTTGATACAACAAACAGTGAAACCCCCTGGTACATTGGCAAACAAAGTGAAGAGGTTGATTTGCGACTTGTAAAAATAAAACCTCCTGTTGAGATAACTAGGACACCAAGGTCAGTGAGTGAAAGGAAGTTCTGGAAAGCGTCCGAGTGGCGAGCATTTCTACTCTTTTATGCTCTGCCTGTACTGAAAGGCATACTCCCTAGCAGATTTTGGAATCATTTGTTCCTATTGGTGTTTGGCATATATACATTACTACAGGATAAGATCAAGACTAGAAGCATCCTAATGTCAGAACTGGCTCTTAAAAAATTTGTCATTGAATTTCAAAGACTATACGGGAAAGACCACATGACTTTCAACATACACTTGCTCACACACATCACACAAAGTGTGAAACACTGGGGTCCATTATGGGCAACATCAACCTTTGCTTTTGAATCCAATATGGGGACTCTATTGAAGTATTTTCATGGAACACAGTATGTTCATTCACAAATAGCTAGAAAATTTCTGTTGTGGAGAGAATTACCAGAAAAGGCAAAGCATACTATCAAAAGTGCAAAGGTTCAATCATTTGTTGAAAAACTTTATTTTAATAAGAGAAGAACAGAAAAATGTGAAGTACTAAATGAAAGTGTCATGGGTTTTGGGCATCCCCCTTTGCAAGAAAATATCACAGCTTCATATAGGCTTGCCATTACTCAGTTATGTGGAAATCTAAGTAACTGCTTCTGGTCCTACAACTGTTTTTTGGTTGATGGAGTTCTGTATCACAGTCATAAGTATGACAGACTAAAGAAAAGATACAACAGTGCTGCATGCTTGAATGATGGAACATTGTGTTTAATTAAGGACTAATTTTTAAACAAAAGTGTACACATCAAAGTCCTGCATCTTGTGCATGTACCAAACATTGCTGTGTTTTAGTTGAGGTACTTGCTCAATCCAGCAGACCTTTATGTAAAGATTCACAAATAAATGTGAAGAGTACTTTCATACATGAGGTAAAGAAGACTGGAAACTTCAGTGCCATCTGGCCTGATATGATAACAATGAAATGCATTGTTGTCGAAATAGTTGAGAAAATGTACATTATACCTTTGCCAAATCCATATGAACGGGACTAAACGAGTCATGAGTCATATTCAGTGTTGTAGCCAATGATTTATGTGCGCCTAGTACATAATGAGATGATGTTTTGTGATGATATTTTCAAAACTACTTTAACCAACTTTAAGACTACATGTACTGTGAGTATATAATGAACTGGTAATGGTGTATGGCTCCTTTCACACCATGAACAAATTGTCATTAAAATCGGCCAAATATTTATCTGTTTCTGTGTGGGTTAATAACACTACATAAAAGATTAGGTTCAGTTCCACCTCGGCACTAAGCACTTACTCTAAGTGATTCCACCCCAAAGCTGACCTGTTACCATGAACTTAGTTTAAAAGATGGTGTGTAAAACATTTGCTGGAGTATTACCTCAAAGAAGCCCATTTCATGTGAAAATTATGGTTACAAGAGTAAACACAAGTACAAGCCAAGTACACTTAAACTTTCAGTATTCAGAAAGAATACTTTTCTTTAGTATATCTTGATCAAATGATTAAGTACAAGTATACTTGTCAGTATAAGCCAAGTATACTTAAGTATAATTTTGTTAAGTATATATCTGAAAAGTATATTGAAAGTAGACTGAAAGCACACTCTTATTTTTAGTTTAAAACAAGTATTCTAATAGCACACTTGAATAAACTTATTTTTCGTAAGGGTGACTCTATTTTATTCTATTTTATATTTATCTTAAACGTGTATTTTAGTCTTTTGAATGTTTTCTTGCTTTTATCTTGTATTGTTTTTGTATTATTGTCTTTTGAGTATTATTGTCTTACACTTAAAGCACTTTGTAACTTGTTTTTGAAAAGTGCTCTACAAATAAAGATTATTAATATTATTATTATTAGTTGAATAGATAAGTGAATATATGTGTAGCCAGGTGAACCAGGGGTACAGAGTTAAATAGTGTTATGTGGGTTATAATGTTATGTAGTTGCTGGTGAGATTACTGCAGCGATAAATGTCCTCTGTAATTAATGGCACTGTCGGTTTAAGAGTTCTACATGGGACAGCTTGCGCGAGAGGGTAGAGTTTCCGACGGGACACGGGGAAAAACTGAAGTGTTTGGTCCCGCGATGTAGAGAAACGGCAAGGGATGTACTTTGGTTTATCGATATGGAGGACATCTCCATAACCCATAGTAAAGTACAGTAATAATCCTTAAGATCGGCAGACAGAGTAAACTAACTAGCGCACCAAGGTAGATGCATGAAGACCTGGGTGTCCCAGCTGATTCCTGACGTTTGATAGCCTAGTGAGTGTGTGTGTATCTTCACCACGAGGGGAAGAGACTGACCAGCGGCGACAGCGTGAGTGACAATGAAGTGTATCAACAAACAAAATCACATTATATTGGTGTATACTGAAGCTGTAAATAAACGATGTTTGTTTCCTATGTCTCCGCTGACTTAGAGGGGAGATAACATAGACTATATAAAAACACGTGCGGAGTTCTTGGTGTATGTGTGTGGGCAGTGAGTTACCGATTTCATACATAAAATGTTAATTCTGAGTTTCTGTACAAAGTGTTGGGCAAATTGTATTCTGTGAATGAATGTATTTTATGTTTTATGGTAAATTTTAATATTTCACCTTGAGTTTATGCACTTAATGCATTATGTGGCTAATTGAATCTATTTGTTTATATTTGTTTTTTAATTTTTCTCTGTTTAGAAAGGCCACTACTGTTGTCTAGTCTAGAGTGGTGTTATCTAACCTAGATGTCTAGATTTTGATGTTGTTCAGATTTTGGCTGTTTTACAGCTTTGGTTGTTGAGAATTTAGGTTCCTGTTTAGAAAGAAGTAACTGAAGTCTACCAGAGTGAGTGTGAACTAGTTTATGGCAGCTGTTTACAAATCGTGGTATGGTTAAGGGGTACTATAGAGGACTGTTAAGTCACATAGTTGAGATCAGATGCAATAGGCAAAGGACGAGTAAGAAAGTTATTCCTGTCTTTTGTATAACCACCACCTGCCTTAACCCCTCGAATTTACGTTATTAACGCTGTTCTCATTTGAGTCCAGTCGGGGAATAAAAACCCATAAAATTTATTGTGTGTTTGGCCTGATCATTCCTGGCCTGGCCACATACGAAATATGAAAAGTAATAAAAACAAAAACTTAAGAACCTGTTTTTGGTTTCTGGTCACACTTTTCTAAGAGTGGTGACCTCAGTATTTCTAAAATCCTGGCTTTGGCCTTGCTGAAACCAGAGTTATGGAGACATTGAGTGGATGAGCGCAATTTGATAAATAAAGGCAAAGGAAGTATGGGTCATTCCTTAAAGATTTATTTGTGAATCTGTGACAGAAGATTTTGAGTGATGTTGCTGTTCTGACTAATGCTGGATGGTTGTTTCAAATTTGTGTGTATGCTACCAGAGTGATGACTTTCAATATCTTCCACTTTTAAAGGTAAGGGGTTCAATTCCCTCTAGGGATGCATTTTTAGATAAAATCACCCACAAAACTGATTTGTATTATGTTTAGAATCAGCAGCAGATGAAGCATATTTCTCTACTGGACCACTGGACGCATTTAACTGCTATAAATTTGGAAGTTGGGTGGGCAGCTACAGGTATTTGTCAGGTCAGTCTGATTATACTATAGTAGCCACATGTTTGCGTGTGTGTGTGTGTGCAGGGGGTGTATTTTGGTCTGAAAGGGCCAGTGTTGAACTGCTTTGATTGATCTGTGCAGGAGATTGGCCATGGCCTAGAGAGGGGCATGTCACTATGGCCAATTATATGAGTGGGAGATTTGAGTGATGCAGTAGTTCAAAATACAGCCTGCTTTTTACTTCCTGGGAAAAAGCGAGGCCTGTAAATCCAGCATCACTTTTACATTGATTACAGAATTTCCCTTGTCGTTGCTTTAAGATATTCCAGTATTCTATGTTGATATTCAATATTTCAATATACTCGTAATTCAAAATTTGATTGGACTGACTGGCAACAATCATATTATGTGACTAAACAACAAAAGCTGTGTACCAGTTTGCAAAACAGAAAATGCATGTTGTAATACTGAACTATTATAAATTCATTCAATAAAAAAAAATCACAGAATGGTTAAATAGTTAAATGAGTCAAAGCAATCATAAAATGCTGTATTATCTCATAATATTTACCCTTTGTAGTGAGAAAATAGATTTATCTGCTCTGCTTTGAAAATGAATCACAATTACACTTTACTAAGCAAATTGGGTAAATCTCTACAACAAAATTTAAATTACACTGAGTCTGCTACATTTAAATGCTCAAACTTAGATTCAGACTGAATGAACCAGGTAAAAGAAAACTAAGAGTCTATAGCCATTTTAGCCCTGTGAGGCTTTTCTCATGCTTAGTTTAGCATGTTAACTTTGCTCATTAGCAGTACATTTACAGAAATGTCAATAGTTTTGCAGGTCCAGATTTGATAATAAATGTATTGGACACATTAAAATTCTGACTAAGGGGGACAGTAAAAACCACAAAGCTAGAGGAAAGATTATAGAATCACCAAAGTCATTAGGATGCATCCTCTGGGGACAATGAATGTCTGCACTCAATTTCATGGTAATCCATACAGTAGCTGTTGAGCTATTGCATTCTCGTGGACAAACTGACCCACAGCATAATCCCAAACAATAACACCATCGGCCCTGAGTCACTTCATTCCCTGTATTTAAATGGGAGGATGCTGTGGACACCTTGACTTTGTAATGTGAAGCAGTGGTTCCAAGTCTTGCCTCCGCAGGCTTTATCAACTGCATTTACATTTTCAGTGCTTTGGTTTTATGTGTGGCAGCTTCTGTTTAAGTAATGTCTGATAAACAATATGAACTGACGTAATTCTCCTTCTCCATTCTGGTCCTGTCCCAATAAAATCAGGAACTGCACCACAGTACAAGAAACCGTGAGAAATGGGGGGAAAAGGGGGGAGACAAGGTTGAATAATAGGACTGCGGTAATGGATGGCTGTTATGTGTGTGTGTGTGCGCGTGCGTGTGTGTCCAAATGTGTGACTCTCTGCAGTACCAGGATGACTTTCACCCGGCTGCGCTGACAATATTTGAGCTCTGAGGGTTACTGCCAGAATGGACACATTCCTACACACACATTCTTCCTCAGCTTGAAGGTTGCCCTTTAGGCCACACCGGACGACAACAAAATTAACAAAATAACAACACAGTAAGTGAATTATATTTTGGGTGGAGGTTGGTCCACAAGCAGAATATATTGTGAGACGTCAGTGTTTGGAAAAGGTCATAGTAATTGGAAACCAAAGCAGTCAACCTTGTTTTGTTTTTTTCCCATATTCCTGTCTTCCTAAAATCAATTTAAACAATTTCAAATTGATGATGTCACTATTTTGACCACAGCAACAGTTTGATCTTCAGGAGTCATGCTGCCAACTCATACTTTAAAGAGAATTTTGTACTCAGTGAGGGGCACTTGAATCAAAAGATTAAACCTATTTCCTTTGGATCCCAAATTTGATAGATTGAAGTAGATTTCAAAGCGGTTGGGTGAGGGAATCATTTCCCTTTGGCGAGACCGAGCAAATTGAAAACCAGCATTACTCGGTTACCGTTTGACAGAATCTCTGATCTCAGTTTAGGTGGCGGGGTGGCGGGTACTGTTGTGACCTCGTCTCCAGTCATTCAACAGCATAGTTCAAGTTCAAGGAGAGGACATGGACAACTGATCTGTAATTACATAAAGGTGCTTCCTGTAGAGACAGTCACCTGAAATCATCATTGTTATTCAGAGTAATTCAGAAGTGAGCCTAAATGTAGGCTTGACAAGCAATACTCTCAAAACATTTGTGAGCACTTCTAAAATATATGTGAATATACCCAAACTATAGTCTATTGTGATTTAGTAATCAAATAATGTTAATTTTTTAAGTAAAACTGTAGTAGGTTGTTTCAGTATTTAATAGTCCAATAAAGCATATAGTTTTAATATGTGTTTTAAATTAGAGATGCAGTTTTTCATTTGATGGAATAAATGAGATAACATTTTGTGGGGGATTTGATCATATTTAGAGGTAGAAGTAAGTAAACAGCAAAAGTTATGGTCAAATAAGTCCTTAGCCACCAAATGAACAGAGCTCTGATGAACACATTTATGGTTTTACCATGTATACACCTAAATAATACAAAATAAACATTTTGGTGGCTTCTTAATTTAAACCAACATCCTTTGTGCTATCTGCCCAAAATGGTATCCTGACATTAGCAGGAAATTCACAATGGTTTACAGTAGCTCCCATTAAGGACTCAAAGAAAAGAGACAGTAAGATCATCTTAACTTCCACCCTAATTTTTTTGGTGCTATTGGGTGTGTGTGTGCGTGTCTGAGGGCGGTCAAGGTAGAAGTCAAGGTCATTCTCTAACATCGCAGGTCTTGTGATCTGCCCATTTCAAACAAAGACAGCTCATATTCAAAGAAATTGTAACTAATGGAAGGACAGGAGCAGAAAAGGGCACATTACAGTCACACACTGACTGTAACCCCAAACAATTACTTCATCAAAGGAAGGAGTTGGTGGACTGTTGCTCTGACTTTACATCAATGTCAAATGGTCTAAATCAATGATTTTCAAAGCAAAGAAATTTGACTTATAATTTACTTTATAATTTACTTATAATTTAGACAAAATCTTTGATTAAAATGCATAACAATTCATCCTACCATTACGGTCACCCATCAATTGTTAAACCCAAAATGGAAGTAAGATACATCCCTTTTAACTGACTGTCCTTACTCAAGATAACCTCTGCAACACATTGGTTGTCCACTGGCCTCTATCATGACACACTGGCTGGTCAGATCCATAGAATTAACTCAGCTTCCAGTACTGAATAGTCATCAAACATAGCTAAATATAATTTCAGCATAAAATTTAAAGGTGTGCTAAGTAGTAATTTATAGTCATGTTGGGCAGTAACGCATTACTCAGTAACATATTACTGTAATAATATTACTTTTCCGAGTAACTAGTAGTGTAACGGATTACTTTTCTAAAACAGTAAAATTATTACAGTTTCTAATCCAAGTAATGCTGCGTTACTGCGTTACTGAATGCACCATCCTTGATGTGAATTCACGACTGCAGGGCAGGTCAGCGACACCGGACCATATGTTTTTAAAGTCAGCTGTTAGCCAAAATGCTAAAGGAAGACTGGAGAATGAGGGAGAGAGGTGATGTTTCCACAGCTGTAAGTAGCTAGTGCCATTATTGTGTCACAGTCTAAGATGCAAAGAACATTGTCGTCCGTTGTAAACTTTGTGTGACCAGCAAAAAGCTTTCAACCACAAACAATTCTACATTTAATTTATTGAAACATCTGCTAAAGCAGCACAGCAACGTGAAACTTACAGAAAGAATCTCCGGCTCCTACTGCCAGTGATGCTTGGAATCGTGGGGAGAGAGTGGTGTTAAGCAACGTAATGTTTTGTAAAAATACTGAATACTGCTCTTATAAATGCATGTACATAAAAATAGTAGTTCAAAAGTCAGGATTTACTTGCTTTATTATTTTTTTTATTTCAGCCGGTGCTTAGAAACGTTATATGTTTTGTAAAAAAACATACTCCTTGCTGCTGTGATGATTATATTAGTTAAATAGTTGGGAGAGACTGGGGGGTGATAGTGAAAGTAAGGCCCCATCTACACTACACTAGTTTTTGTTTAAAAACTGTTTCTAAACAAATACGATCTCTGTCCACTGCAGCGTTTTAACTGCGTATCTGAGTTGGTCTCTGTCTATATTAAACAAACATGAGCATCTGCATCCTCGTTTTTAAAGACCTCCGTTTTTGCCCATCCACACTAAAACTGTACCCGGATTTTTAAAGCGAAAAACGGGGTCGGCAGTGTTCTCAAACTTCCCTGTTTTAGGTCTTCGTTTTTGCCGTTTTATTCTGGACGGGAGGTGCAAACGTAGCAAAAGGTACGAAAATGCAATAGTGTGGATTTGGCCTAATAAAGTAACGTAACGAGTAACGTAACTAGTTACTTTTATCACCCAGTAATATTATTACTTTTTTAAGAGGAAGTAATAAGTAACTACAAACTTGTTACAATTTCTGCGTAACTCGTCCAACACTGGTCATGAATAATAGTTACAATAGCAACAAGTGGTTTCAAATACCCATTTTTAGAGGAATCCCACGCAACAGTAAACCAAAAATATGGGGAATCTAAAGGTTGACTATGAACCTTCAAACAACCAAACAACAAAAAAGGCCCAGAAATGCAAGATATATCACCAATAGCTGTTTTTAAGATGTTTGTGTGTTAGGGTATTTCATCCTAAATGTCTTGAAAGTAAAACTTTACTTTGGTCCAAACTGTAGTTGTGTCCATTTTTTCACAAGCGTCTGGGCTGAAATCCAAAGGCAATTTTTATGCGGAGTTTTAAAAATTGTCTTTTTAAAGGCAAAACTCTTGGAATATGTTTTTTATATATTTATATATATATATATATATATTTTTTTTTTTTTTACACGGGTTATGATCTTTAATTACCTTTCCTGGATGGGTGTACCATGCTTTGGTCTTTCCAAACAGTAATAGGCATGTTCATTAATTCATTTGTATGCTCAGGATGAGTTAATTGAATCAGTCTCTCCCACGCTCCCTCAACCTTTTAAATTAAGCAGCTGTATGCTGTATCAGTTTAATGGCAAACTGGTAACTTGTGCTACACATACTTCATTTTAAGGAAAAATAAGGTTTAATGCGAAGTTTCTTTCAGTGATGTGTTTGTCTTTACCAATCAGAGTATTTGATTATATAAATCCAGGGGCATCAGACTTCAGATGATAATTCTGATCCTAGGAGACCTAAATTGTCCGTAGTTTACTGGTAACTTTAGCCATCATGTCATACTACTTTTTTGGTGAAAAAGTGGTGGAGGTGCAATTGCAATTTTCATCCTTTATGAAAAATGGAAGCAATAGTGGCATCTGTAGAGGAAGTAGCAAGCATTCGTGGTCCAACTTTTGGTTTGCTGAGTCAAAAGCTGATAATTAACTTCAGGAGATGATTGACTCATTTACGCCTCATGCTCTATGCAGTAGAGCCTCTTGATAAAGGAAATTTAATTATCTCCTATAAAGGTATTTCACAGAGTATTTTCCCGGTGTAGAAACCTAATCTGGTACTGGGTGAAGGTACCCCTTCGCCCACCCATACTCTACAACTCCCACGCCCTGTTCTCAATATGGGGCCTCTATGTTCATCATGAAGTCAACATCTGTCCAGCTTTCCACCTTCACTGCCAAGAACAAAGGCTTTTCCATTACTGCCCTGGGAAAGTGAACAATCATTTGGGCATCAGCAATACACAGAGTTGTGTAATGTAAGAGAATTTGCAGACTTTTTCCTATTCAATGTATATGCCTGTGTCACTTTGCTTGCATATGGAATTTCATAATACTTTGTTACAGTCCCCATCCTTCTGAATGACTAATATCACATTTTTGGCTATTCTGTATCCTTACCCTCTGGGTTTATCCTCTTTCCTTATCCCCCTACTCAACCCCCCTACATACAGTTGGATAAGAGGCCAACAAGTTAAAGGTGACCAGGGATTTCTATTTTACATTGGTAAGGAGATGACACAGAAGCCCTTGTGAAATCCCCTTGTGTGATAAGTGACATCATCGGTTAGGTTATTATGTCAGTCTGGCGGATGTAGTTATATGGGATCGCACTAATCAAGGGTTCTAATTATAGCAGTGTATTACCATGACTGTCATCCGGAAACGATGGGCGATTCCCAAATGCCATCCCACCATTAGCAGCATCAAATTAGCCTGCTAGCTCTTATCCAAACATAAATCCCCACATGAGCACCCAAGTTGAGAATGAGAAGGCAAACCATCCTTCATTATGTCTCTACAGCACCCCAGTGTCCATGCCTGGAGATTTATTACAGGTCCCATTTGCTTTTCAACCACTCCAGGACCCCTAGTAAATCCCCAGGCAAAGCTTTGCCTTAACAACTAATGATCCAACATGAAAAGAGATGGAGAAATAATGTCGTTTGAAACTGACTCAAAGTTGTTGACAGATGGGCAGGCCTGCAGTGCGTCAGCTTCTGTAATTCCTGAACTATGGGAAACCCCTTCACACACTGAAACATCCTGAGGATTCCCTGCTAGCATTTACCTGCCCAGCACTTTGTTGCTTCAGGGAGCTGGTTTTATTGTGAGATCCCATATTAAAACTACTACGCTGGTTTCTATTTTTGGGGGGCCCATACTGGGCTGAGTATTGTGATGTTGCAACCAAAATAACTCAATAAACTTTTAGTGGGAAAGTTTAATACCTATGCGGCTCTTGTGTGGTCTCCTTTTCTTGATAAAGGCCTCATTTTCCACTCAAGCTCTGGAAACTCAAGCTCTACCGTAACTTCAGTGGAGTTACATGGTCCTGCATAGAGGCCTGGGGCCAGGTTTCTGCAGAGAGCCTGCTACTGGACAATCCCTCTGCTGGCAGATGTCCTAACCAGTATGAGAGAAGGTCCTCGCCTCACTGCCAAGGCCTCAATATGGTGTTGTGAAAGTGTCTTTTCACAAATAAAGTCATAAACATCAAATTTAAGTGAAACTGCTTAAATATTTTGCATTTGATTTACCTTTGCATGGTCCTTTGCCAGCGAAATCACGTATTTTTATCACTTTGGATTTTTTGAGCATACATTTTGTGATTAATGCATGTGTACATGAGTTCACAAAATTCCACCTTTGAGCTGAAAGTGGTTTACCTGCTTGTGCTCGAGACAAGACTTAACATACACATCATCGAGCAAGAGAAAATAAAATACAAGAACAAAGTTGATGCTGTTAGGTAAATAATTAGATTTATAGTCCCACATCAAATAAAAGCTACTAAAAAGGCACCAGAGAACTGTACACACTGTATTCTGTGGGATCTCATTTTGATTACAGAGACAGAGATGACAACTTATAACACTGTTTATTTTGACGTATAAACATGAACTCTGTTAGACGTGTCTTTACCTGCCTAATATAACAGCAGGTTAGAGAAAGAGGTCGGAAAAATGCAACTGAGGTCTCTTACCATCAGATAAAATAGACCACTTATCATCAATCACACCTTGGCACCACCCACACAGATGACAAACTTGCTCTTTGTACTAGTTCTCTGACAGGTATAATTACATTACTGTTCATTTATCTATCACAAAATAAATGGGAAATATAGTATGTTGATTGCAATTTAACTGTTATTTCTTATGCATGAAAAGGTGGCCAAAAAAACTGTCTATCTTTGTATGGTGGAAGAATTTTACTTCGCAAGATATATGCAGTAAGTTTCTCCATATAGCATCTTTCAAACACAAAGGAAATTTCAAGTGCTTCAAATAAGATAGGAAAAACATTTAATCCACAATTTAAACAGAGTCCGGCTTCACAGCTCACAGACATTTGCCTGATAAGATGAGAAGTCACATGTGGGATACGAACAGTAGATGGCATGTGGGCTCTGGAAGACGCATGTCACAACAACTGAAAACTGGACACAGATTTGGTGCTTTGTGTATTCCTGCGCTTCAAGAGAAAACAAGCAGTGGTGGGCCACAGCAAGCAAACTGCCGCACTGTTAAAGGCTTGGGAGAACCTGTGAGAATTGTCCATGAATAATCTTTGCTCCCTGAAAGCTTTCCATATCCATGACATTCATAACATCTGTGCCAACTCCTTTCCAGATATGGATTTTTTTCCGGTTGAACAGTGACATCAACCAGACTTTTCAAGCCTGGGAGTGGTTCACACATGCAGAACTGTTCGCCTCATGAACGACCACCTACTTGTGATTTTCTCTGAGGCAACAATACACAATCCAAATCCGATAAAACAATCTCTGCAACTCTGTAACACAGTAATGAAAAGCATCTCAGCAGTATAAAAAGCAACAGTCCACACCGACTAGAACATGTCAGATCTGTATAACTTGCAAAGGGGGAAAATATTGGGATTCCTTACGCAGTGTGAACATAAAAACTAAAACTCATGTATAAGAAAAATCCATTCTACTCCACTCTACTCTACCTGTATCTGTGTCACATCTGCGCAGATGACTATAAAGCAGGAAGCGAGTCCGTTAAAGTGTGCTGTACCCATAAAAGGGTTTCCTGCCTATATCCTTGATGTGTCATTGTCCACAATGGCTAATTCACACAGACCTCTAGTGGCGAGGGTTGCCCCTCAATGATTTGAATCATCAGTCGAAAAGCCCCAAATCACATTTTGTCAGTTGAATCACTGCAATTCTGTTAGCTGCTTCATTGTACATAAAGTAATGCAGGATAACAGCATGGTCAGCTGTAAACTTTCATAAACCAAGTCTTGTCTCAAAATGACTACAAAACAAAGACTACAAGCTAACTAGAGATGTGTGATGGAAATGGAGGGCAGAGCAGCGCATTTCTGAGAGCTGCCCCAGTGCTCTCTGGTCCGATGCTGAATGTTAGAAAAGTCAATTAAACTACTTTAAAGCTTTTACAACCTCCTTCACTGCTGTCCAGTGTGAATAACACTATTGCTGACTGCGCTGTCAGGAACACCGCAGGAAATTAGCTCTGTGATGCGCTAGCATTGTATAACTGAACAATGACCAAGACGTACCCTTTTATTTCATAACAACCAAACAGATTTCAGAATTTGTAGAAACTAAAATATTTTGGGTAGTTTTCATGATGTGGGTATAATAGTTTATTGCAGTGATATGTAGGCAATCACAGCAATATTTGGCACAAAATATGTCAATTTCATTTGCATACTACTGTTGGGTTTAAATGGTATTGAATAATATTAAGCTACACGGCACTGAAATGTTATACAATGCCACATGCTCTCAGTTGTCCCACACTGTATCCATAGCAGGAGATATTTCAGTCAAAGCAAAATAGTCAAATGCTAGAGCAGACCTGTACCTCATACATTCCGCCCATCAGCAGGCATTTGTTTTGATTGCCTTAAAAAAATATAGTAAAATAAAATACAGGCCACATTCTATTTTAGATCTAGTTCCTTTTCCATTTGTGAAGCTAACGTTTGCCACAACCTTGATTTGCAAAACAGCTCTGTAAACTTTAACCTTTATAGAGCACAAGCAACTGGGCATGAGCGTGCACACTCACACAACAAACTGTACGCTGTATTATTTACACTGATGGGGCATTTGTTGCAGTTTTCTAAGCTACTTCTTTACTTTTTGATGACAACAGCATGAACACTGTTTGTTCTGTCACTATTTAATAACAGGATATTCCCAGTGATTCTGTTGAAGGCTCTCCACACCTAGGAGTAAGTTCGCATTTACCCAGAATGTGATTGCCCACAACTCTCTGCTCTGCTGCAGTCTGTGGGGTGGGGGTGGGGGGGTATTATTAGGTAAAAAGACCAGTATTTCCACTCTTGTTATCGTCAAAATTTTCAGATGCCAGTCATTCCCAGGTGATTGTCAGGCTTCATAAAATCAATGGCTCTTTTATCCATATACCTGGATTTGGCCAAGCAAAAGAATAGGAAGGAATATTGAAATTACTCCCACGGGGGGACGATTCCTGACATGCCAAAGTTGTTTGCTCCAAAGTGCTCAGAGGGATAAAATCTTGGCTTCATACTGGACCTGCGCTTAGGTTGCAATAATTACTAAACATATATTCATATAGGGCTTTGTATTTTGGAAGCTAAATCCTTTGAGTAGCAGACTTATTGGATGCTGCTGGGCGCTGTAGCCTGGAGGTTCAGGTTGCCAAGGAAATTAGAATTCCCTCCTTTAACACCCTTTGGTGTGAAATATGCCCAAAAGCACCCTAGATTACCTCATCTGAAGAAGACACACACACACTGCATTAAAAAGTATACTAAAGACACAGCACATGTGAAAATTTTAACGTGACAACCCACTCCCACTCAAAAACCCTTAAACTAAAGCTATTGCAACATTATAGATCACTGGTGTCTGCTGATGTACTGACTGCAACACTGTATTCCAATTGCATCAAGTCCTTTTATACTTACTGGAACAGGAAGTTGTAATTGCCCACATTGTTTACACTTCAGAATGATGGAGCCTATGATTAAGTTTGATTTACCTGAATTCATTACTTCAAGGAAGGCTGTTTGGAGTGAAGCCATCCCAGGGATCTCGAATGGTAGCGGTTAAAAGTAACACACATCCTGTAAGGCAGTGGTCAGCAATAGGTTGCCCCACGGCCCAGAACCGACCCGGCAGCAGTAACATCTGGCCCGCGACCAGATTGCTTTGATAGCAAAAATAAATAAGATAAATAGGATAGCGGCTGGTGCTAAAATAAATCTCAGTCATGACAAATACAATTACTCACACAATGTAAATGCTCCGTATTTGTATAGCGCCTTTCTAGTCTTTTCAACCACTCAAAGCGCTTTTACACTACATTCACCAGTCATACACATTCATACGCTGAGCTCAAACAGAAACTAACATTCACACTCATTCATACACTGGCGGAACAGCCGCCAGGGGCAAATCGGTGTTCAGTATCTTGCCCAAGGACACTTCGACACGCAAAAAGGGGGAGCCAGGGATTGAACCGCCGATATTCCAATTAACTGCCAACCCGCTGTACCTCCTGAGCCACAGCCGCCACAACCAATTCCTCTTAAGTGATTGTGCCTCCAAAATAAAAGCACAAGAAATTTTTGTTCAGCAATGCGATTTGACAAGTTTATTGAGAGCTTTTACTTTGAAGGGGTTCTGAACGACATTCAAAAGAGAATCTGGCTTGCTTGACACACCTCTGAAAAAGACATCAGTAAACGTGTGATTGGATTCCCCTGAATTTCCTCAGGGAAATGAAAATAAGCGTCCATAGGTTTATGAATGCGGATCAAACGCTGCGACGCACATAAACTGCAACACATGCTTTATTGTGAGCCTGTGCAAAAGTGTCCTTATAATCAATTTTTTTTAACAAGGGAGAAAAAGCAAAATAATTTGACTTTGTTCTGGCCCGCATGTAACGGCTTGCTCTAAAGTGAGTAATCAGAGGAAACAGTTAACAGGAAGTGAGATCTCAGCGTTTTTTGTGTTCACTTGCACATTTTCGTATTGGTATAGCAGTAAACAATGCAAATGTATCAGGAATTTAAACTCTACTGTGAAGAAATGAAGTTATCTATTGGAGGAGAAGTGGAGGGGATCTGGTAACATAGCTGATCCTAACCGTTCATGATGTTATCACCTCAGAAATATGGCTAAGGCTCCTCATTTTTAGTTAATAATTGACATGAAATGTTTTCACAGTTTAGATAGTGTAGGTTTGTGTTATTTTAATCAAATAGAAATGATTGCCAGCACTAAAAATTGTTGCTCCAACTCCTCCTTCTGCTCTCTTATCACATGAGGATTGACTGAAATGTACACTGCAACAACTTTTAGATGCTCAGAAAATGTGTTTAAATGCATCTGACCCTTACATGAACGGATAATTAAATAAATGAATAGTTTTTTTAAAAACCGAATATGGAAACGAGAAGCCTTAGAAATGAGTTGAATTGGTGAAATATGTTAAGGAAAGCATTATGTTGTATTTGTATAGATGTACAAAGGTGTGTTGCTATTTGTGAAAGTGTCAACAGTGAGTTGTCATAATAATGACAATGATATCAGACTGACCTTAACCTGCCTGCAGGCAAACTCTGTTTCTTTTGCCCTCTTCACACAGATGTCAGAGGTCAGGCTTTTAGCTTATTGCATAAGGACCAGGGTTGGGGAGTAATGGATTACATGTAACAGCATTACGTAATCAGGATACCGAAAAAGTAACTGTATTCTGTTACAGTACAGAAAAAATAGACATAATCAGATTACAGGTACATTTAGTAAAATCAGGGATTACTGAGAGGGATTACTTTAAGCACAAAGATTCCATGAAACAGAAAATGCAGTGCTGTTTGCCTCCATATATGTGTTATATACAGTCTATGGTATATGTATGTGCTTCTGTAAAAACACATAGCTAGGGAGGGACGTGTCACAGATATTGATTGGCGTTTACAGCTGCCAGTAGCGGCGAATCAAAGTCCTTATAGGCCAAATGTGTGTTTACATCCCCACCCCGTCATGCAGACTCTGCGCTCTGTGCAGACTGGTTTCAGCTCTCAGTGAGTGAACACGGCAGCTGGACCGGGACCGAGCACAGCCTTTGAGACCGACAGAGGCCACTGGTAATACAGTCCTCAGATGGTTTTCTTGCTGGGTTTGGCTCTTGGCACCCCGGGGCAGAGCAACCTAATAAAACCGTTAGCAGTACGGTTAACCGACAGAGCTAATCAGCCACAGACACAGGCAGATAGGCTACAGTTAACGGTTTAGCAAAAAGTAAAGCTCTGTGTAAATCAGCTCAATACAGGATTCCCTGGGAGGCTGCTGAACGAGGTTTTGCTGCCCGCTCACTCACCTGCTCTGGTTCCCAATCAGGCGCTGTGCCCCTTCGTCATTCCCTACTGGGCCCCCCCCGTCCTGAAAACCTCCAGTGCTTGAGTAAATGTGTAAACACTTTTATACAGTCTATGGTAAACACTAACACTCCCCCAGTGCTCCAAGCTGCCAGTACAGGCAGATTAAGCTAACATGAGCAGTAGAGGTGCTCCGATCAATATTTTTTGGGCCGATCACCGATTGCTGAAAGGGCAGCAGCTAACAATGATTTTAGCATTCGAAGATTCTATAGATTATTTCAACGATTCATCGATGCGTCATTTAAGAAGTACTTTTGCTTGGCGGCACACACTACATGAGTTGACAGCTGCTCTGTGACCTGAAGCAGGTCTCCAAACGTTTTGTCAAGAAAACACATGTGAAATGTTAAACGCGAATTGAGCGATCCTGCACACAAAACAGCTGTTGTTTGTTATTATAAAGATAGCGATTATAAAGACAAATAATATGGGTGAAAGGATAGATTAGCACACGCAGGTAGCAGGGATTAGCTGAGCTACAGAGAGAGCTGGAGGTGAGTTAAAAGGTGCAGCTCTCCTAGTTAACTCTTGACTGTGAGGTTACAACTCACAGCCCAAAAAAGAGAACAAAAACCGCACGTGTACATTTCCAGCTGAGGTCTGCGGCTTACTTTGGCTAGCCTTCAACTCAACAATCAATCATGACTTCAGTTAAATGCTAAAGTTGCTGTTACTGTTACCTTGTCTGTGGTCCTCTGGCAGAACACTGGGTGCTTTCTGATCAGAAAGAAAGAATTTGCAAAGCATTTGCAAAGAATGGTTTTAGCCGTACGGCTGATACCGATCACCGATCACTGGGTCTATTTGAAGCCTTTTATTTATCATGTAGCCTTATACAGTATACTGTATATTTATTTAATTAGTCCTAAAACAATGTATTAAGTATTAAAATTAACAGATGATAAAAGTATCATGAAATGACAACTGTTTATTTTACTGCCAGGAAACATTGGCAACAGAGATTTAAACCATAGCAGCCTTTGCCTGGTTACTGTTAACACCTTATAGCTTAACAAATATAGCTTTCCTGTGGAATAAACTACAAAAACAAAGCAAACAGTATCAACAAAAAGCAACAAAAATAGTAAAATTAGTAAAAATACCGAAACTAAAACTCTGCCAGTAGCATCGTGTTTTGCTTTGCATGACTGATTAGAGCGAATCAGAAAGCCAAATGTGAGTGTCTGTGTCATCATTTTATAAAGTCTTCCGTTTTGGCCCACCGGGACAGCAATGTTTTCAAACAAACATCTTCACCGTTTCAATCTGGCAGGTGGAAACATAGCAAAAGGTCTCTGTTTTATAACGAAAACGGAGAGAGAGAGGCAGTCAGCTGCTTGAGTGCATGGCACCTCTCTTTGCATCAGGAAACTCACACTGAAGGATCAGTCTCTCTCTCTCTGCCTGATGCGCTGAGTGTCTAGACAATTAAACTCCGGTTACGGGCGGCGTGTGTGTGAGATGAGCACAACTGCAACAGTTTCACATGATCGCTCCTGCTTGTTGCTCCTCTTGTCTGATTGCTGCTCAACTCTCACTGTAAATGATTAACTGGGCGCATCAATGGCTTCCTGTCTGAAAAGGACATTGGTGCTAGCTAGCTTTGAAAACTGCTCAGACCGCGTAATGAAACCATTTTAGCTGCCACTGAAAATTTGTCTGGCGAGTATTGCATCATCTGATTGGCTTTTCTTATCGGCCTTTTTAGCGACCACCGACCAAACTAGTTACAGCCATTATTGGCCGATTACGATTGGTGACCGATCGATTGGAGCACTCTTAATGAGCAGTGGTTGCACAGCTAACTAAGCTGACAGCAGCTAGTTAGCTGTTAACTAACTTCAGCAACAAGTAAAGCTATCTGTCCATCAGGAAACAGAGCAGCTGGGGGACATCAGAGAGAATACTAGAAAAATATTATCTCCATATTTCTAATATTTCTCCATCAAATATGATCCTGTTTCTCCAAAATCAGTGAAAAATGTTGTTTTTGTACAGTTATCACTGAGTGCCCGGTCCTAGAAATATATGCTTCAGCAGCATCATGTTGAGAATCTTTGCATTGGACACTAAATTAAAACAACAAGTGCAGTCAATGAGTCAAATTTTAAAATGGTTTTCCAAATGAGAAACTCTTAAATATCAAGAGTACCTACAAAACAACATTTTTTTTGTCATTGATGGGCCAGATACTGCCATAGTGGTGTCATAATGCAAAGCATATAAACATTTAAACATGGGTTTTGGTTTCATGGCAATGGAAGATTTTGTTGTTGTATGTTTCTCTAAAAATACACTGAGCAGAAAACGCATCATTGAAACTCTCTTGTCTTCATTCATTGAAGTAATCCAAAAGTAACTAAAGGTAATCAGGTTACATTAGTAATTGTACTGGATTACATTTTTAAAGTAATCACCCTAACCCTGGTAAGGACACTTGACTTGCCAACACAAAGGCCTGTTGAAGCAAAAGTGTGTGTGATGATACATACACTCTACCCACTTAATGGCATCTACAGTATGTGCAAAGGACGCCTACAGTATTTACACAGAGGATCGTTTGTAGCTCAACTTGATGACTCTCCTTGTACAAGTGCTTCCTGTCAGGTGTTGCAATGCTGGGCATTTCTGAAACCTGCCAATCTGTGGACTGAGAGATTAGATTTACACTTCTCTAAGTGTGTTCAACTAATAAACACAAGGCACTCGTCTGTTATGAGTAGGGGCTGTCCATAATTGGAGGTAAAATCTTTTTCACATGCCCAAAGAGAGTGAACCTCCGCGCATGAAAACTTAGTTAGCCTCCTTCATTAAATTAGTTGTTGCATGATTGAATCACAATTTTCCACATCACTCAGACCCAACACAAAGGAAAATGCTAAAACCACACAGTCGGAAGGCAGGGTTTACACGGCCTCTGATATGAATAGACATAGATATTCCCAGCACGCACCTCTTCACAAAAGGAAATGGGGGAAAGAATCCCAGCTTCTTTTGCTTGAGGAACACTGGGCACTGGGTACAAAACAAGGCGACCTATAAAAATGAATGCCAAAGAAGAAGAAAAAAGGGGTAAAAGGTAGAGAATGGGGGGAAAATGGCCATTGACATATTCCACAAGACTGAGAGAAAGTAGCATTGTTTGGATCTTTTTGTTTACAACAGCAGGGGTAGGGTTCCAGCAAGGACTGAGGCACATCACGTGCTTCGCTTCAACCACTGAAAGAGCAAAAAGAGAGCCGAAACTTGGCCTGAACGGCTCTATAAGTATTTGAAGTCGAATAAAGACCCCTCATCGATCACTGATTCAAAGGCCTTTTTTTCTTCGCCTTTATCCCTCTTTCTCTTTTCACTCTTGGGAAGCTTTTGTTAATGTACAAACGAACCTGTTATAAGGGTCCTTCACTTCCCTTGAAAAAAAGAAGTCAAAACACAAATTCTCAGATGGAGAATTTGTGTTTTCTGAGAATTCTCAGAAGGATTACATGGATCTGGCATTTCAATGTAAAGGCAACTAAGTATGAATCATCAACACGATTTACACAAACCCTAAAAGGAAATGCACTGACAGGCTCAAGTATATCTGCTTCAGTATTGAACAGTCTGACTTCACATTCCCCATGTATGACACCTCCAGTTGACAATACAGTCTTGTTTACATGGTAGTTTATTGGAGTGAGGACAGTGGTTTGATTTTGAAAATGTATTTGTCTTGACTTTTCATACAGGTGTATTATAGGTGTACTGTAAGACTTCAATTAAAAGCCTAGTCTCAATTTTATGCGTTTGCCTTTTACTGGCCTGGTTTGGCCACACATTTTGACAATTAGACACCTGTTCTGGTTATTATAGAGGTTCTCTGGATGAATAAAACCTCTTGAAGCCCACTGGGCTTTGTAGGGGAGATTGGGTATGGTAACAGTTTTTGCTTCAGCAACTATAAATCGCTGAAATTTTTAGCTAGAGTTCTCAAACTTTTATACAATGTACCCACATTTGTTTACTGTAAGATGGCACCAATTCAATCCCCTACAAGAATATCATAGACCATGTGAGTTGATGTCAAATACATGGTTCATTCCTTTCTTACAACCTACCCCACTACCGAGGTAGGTTGTAACACATGCTGGGGTAAGCAAAAATGGATGCCACACCATATGATATCCTTCACAAACAGGTATAGTGAAATAAAAGAACAATATTCCTCTCTCTGTGTAACAGACTATGTCTGTCTGACTCACGTGTGTGTGTATGTGTGTGTGTGTGGGTGTGTATGTAAATGTGTCTACTACAACAAACTTACCTACCTACTTCTACTTTGTAGAAATCTTTGTACATCCTTACGTCTAACAAAAAAACATACAGGTGCTGGTCATATAATTAGAACATCAAAAAGTTGATTCATTTCAGTAATTCCATTCAAAAAGTGAAACTTGTATAATGTATACATTCATTCCACACAGACTGATTTATTTCAAGTGTTCATTCCTTTTAATTTTGATGATTATAACTGACAACTAATGAATATCCCAAATTCAGTATCTCCGAAAATTAGAATATTACTTAAGACCAATACAGAAAAAGGATTTTTAGAAATGTTGGCCAACTGAAAAGTATGAACCTGTACATCACTCAATACTTAGTTGGGGCTCCTTTTGCCTGAATTACTGCAGCAATGCGGCGTGGCATGGAGTCGATCAGTCTGTGGCACTGCTCTGGTGTTATGAGAGCCCAGGTTCCTCTGATAGTGGCCTTCAGCTCTTCTGCATTGTTGGTTCTGGCGTCTCGCATCTTCCTCTTCACAATACCCCATAGATTTTCTATAGGGTTAAGGTCAGGCGAGTTTGCTGGCCAATTAAGAACAGGGATACCATGGCCCTTAAACCAGGTACTGGTAGCTTTGGCACTGTGTGCAGGTGCCAAGTCCTGTTGGAAAATGAAATCTGCATCTCCATAAAGTTGGTCAGCAGCAGGAAGCATGAAGTGCTCTAAAAGTTCCTGGTAGACGGCTGCGTTGACCTTGGACCTCAGAAAACACAGTGGACCAACACCAGCAGATGACATGGCACCCCAAACCATCACTGACTGTGGAAACTTTACACTGGACTTCAAGCAATGTGGATTCTGTGCCTCTCCTCTCTTCCTCCAGACTCTGGGACCTTGATTTCCAAAGGAAATGCAAAATTTACTTTCATCAGAGAACATAACTTTCCAGTCCTTTTTGTCTTTAGCCCAGGCGAGACGCTTCTGACGCTGCGTCTTGTTCAAGAATGGCTTGACACAAGGAATGCGACAGCTGAAACCCATGTCTTGCATACGTCTGTGCATGGTGGTTCTTGAAGCACCGACTCCAGCTGCAGTCCACTCTTTGTGAATCTCCCCCACATTTTTGAATGGGTTTTGTTTCACAATCCTCTCCAGGGTGCGGTTATCCCTATTGCTTGTACACTTTTTTCTACCACATCTTTTCCTTCCCTTCGCCTCTCTATGTGCTTGGACACAGAGCTCTGTGAACAGCCTGCCTCTTTAGCAATGACCTTTTGTGTCTTGCCCTCCTTGTGCAAGGTGTCAATGGTCGTCTTTTGGACAGCTGTCAAGTCAGCAGTCTTCCCCATGATTGTGTAGCCTACAGAACTAGACTGAGAGACCATTTAAAGGCCTTTGCAGGTGTTTTGAGTTAATTAGCTGATTAGAGTGTGTCACCAGGTGTCTTCAATATTGAACCTTTTCACAATATTCAAATTTTCTGAGATACTGATTTTGGGGTTTTCATTAGTTGTCAGTTATAATCTAAATTAAAAGGAATGAACACTTGAAATATATCAGTTTGTGTGGAATGAATGTATACATTTCACTTTTTGACTGAAATTACTGAAATAAATCAACTTTTTGATGATATTCTAATTATATGACCAGCACCTGTATGTATATTCTTAATCAGAGTCCCAGTTAGTGCTTTTACTCTTTAGCTACCAGATTTTTTTTTTTTGCACACATTTCTCACAAGCTGTCAGTACTCTTTTCTGCCCTCTCGACCAACGCAGACTGAACAGGGAAAAGATCGGGTACCAATATGTGAACAGGGAGTAGGTCTACTGGTCACAATTCTGACAAATTATTGCTGGTAACCCTGGATTGCAGGCTTGGTGGGCCCAGAGACTGCATATGGCACTCAAAAATCAAGAAAGTCCCTAGTTGTATGTACAGGAGACGCTTGTAACAATTTACAACCCACCCTGCCCCTGTCAGCCAATGTTTAATGAAGTCTATTAGCATAGTGGTTTGAAATTAGCAGGGGAAAAATATATCACATGTTGCCTAAGAAACTACATTTTAATGTAATATGTCATATCATTTTATCTGCTATATATAGATACTAAAAATAATATAGTCCTGGTCAAAAAATGTTTCCAGCCTTGGCAACCACCATGCCTGATTGGAGAGGAAGTAGGTAAATCCTAAAGTGATCACCTTACTGGAATTGGTGTTGTTACAACTCTCCCCATGGAGCTGCAAAGTGCACAACAAGTGTGATTTCACCCTTTATTCATCAAGTTTAGACACTACCAAGCTCAAAAGCTGATTTACAAATGAGGAAGAAGGGGAGGTTTGGCCACAAAGTGACTCCTGTGAAACATTACCTCAGTATCTTTTATAGAAGTGCCACATGACATTCGCCACCCAGGTCCCACACATACACTACCTTGTAAATGCCTCCTTCAACATAAGATGAAAGTAACTGAAGATGTCATCTTACATTTCAGCATTGGGAAATAAAACTGGATCTTCTTTCATCATGGAGCAAATGCAAAACATTGTGTTCCTCTTGTGTGCTGACAAATTCTTTCAAGAGTGATAGTGGAAGTGTGCAAGGTGGTTGAGATCTCAGAAGAGTGGATAGCTTTATTCAATCTATGCTAATTTGTTATATACTCAGTGAAAGCAAATGAAAGTTCTTCTTGTATCATCAGTGAATAAATGCAATAGGATAAGATGAGGGCCCAAGGAAAAATAATACATTTTTTTAAAAAGCTGGGCAAATACACCCACTTAGAGATCTTAAATTATTGCTGCAGGACTGGACAAACAGTTCTTATGGACCTAAGGAAAATTAATTCATTTTGCTATTGAGAGGAAAGACAGGGACATTGGTCCATGATCTAAGACTTTCCATTCTTCCTCTTTTAGAATACTCTCACAGGGCTGCCGCAAAAAACATTTAACCATTTTTAGAAAGGCAAAAGTGGCACCTGAAATGTACTATAAGCCAATCAGATGCAGTGGCTTAAATTAATTTGCAGTGGCTTTACCTTAAGGAACTGTTCCTTAGCCCTTTGTCAATGACCTTGACTGGACTGTTCACAGTTAATTGCTTAAGTCATGTTTTGGTAAACCTGAACCTCTAATCGCTCTTGGTCACTTTGTCCCACTCTCTCGGTTTCCACCCCTCCACTCTGTTTCTATTTCCCATTGCCTGTGCCTTACCGCTCTCTTTCACTCTCTTACCCTCTTTAGTGTTACTGCAGTTTTTGTGAGTGATCCCCCACCCTCCCCCATTTCCGCTGGTGCAAGTTGCTGGTGGGAGAGCTCAGCCAAGGGTCAATGGTGTACTCTTGCTAGCTCCGTCCCTGTGTACCTCTTTCACTCTCTCTTCATCTTTTGCCGCAATCATCCTCAAAGATCTGAACGATTTCACCCTCAATCACCAGCAGCCAAGCAACTAAGGACACACACCGTCCGCCTGCTTGTGCAACACATCATACAGGTGACAATACCCCTGATCATTTTTAGACTAGAATGATACCAAGTGTCAAGTGTTCACAGGAAGCCACATCAAACCTCTCGTCAGAGACCAAGAAAGTAATAGTTGTAGAACTCAAAGACCAAAGTTAGGATTAAATGTTTATGGGAAACCACTTAAGGTTAGAGCCACTTTGTGTCAATTTATCCTTGGAGAGGCCATGTGCTGACACAATGGTTTGGACAGAAAACTTTCACACCGACCTCCATCTACTTATTGTTTGTCCACATGACAAATATTTTATCAGTTGCTGCACCATATCTGGCCTGAGCATGCTGTCCTTGCATTGTCTGAAGATAGCATACACTTGTGGCAATCTAAAATATGCACTTAGGATAGCATACTATATTTGGACAGGAAACTCACTGTTAAGTGTATTAAAATACTTTGTTGTATAAGTTAAGGCTCAAATGTTAAAGGTGTTGCTTTTAATGATTTTGGTTCAACAAAAAAGGCTTTCTGAAAAGATCCAACTGTGAGACTTTGTTTTTTGTTTAGCACTGCAGATTACTATTTGATTTGGTCCAATCTGCTGCCAGATGGCTGGGGATCACCATATGGGTAAATACAATGAAATCCGGAAAGTTTAGACAACCACTAAGAGATGTTTAAAGGTCAATTTCATGTACTTTTCCAAGGCTGACAATTTGCCTGAGGCTATCAGAGTTGTCCTTATGCTGTAAATATAAGCCATCTGGTACATTAAACAAAATGCTAGCGGAGGAGAACAGAATAAAGTTTCCTTTCATTTGTGAAATCAAAGGTTTCATTTCCATAACTGATGCTGATTGCCTAAAAGTCAAAACTAACAGGCCCCAATGTCAGTGGACAACTTGGCATAAGCATTTGGATTTGCTTGTTTGTTACATTTTCTCCACATATGATATATTTATCCATCCATCCATCCATCGTCAACCGCTTATCCTGCATACAGGGTCGCGGGGGGGCTGGAGCCAATCCCAGCTATGATATATTTAGTTTTTTTTAAAATAATTATTTACAAGCTTATTTGCTCTGATGAGAGAGGGATCATGGTTGTCTTATGCCGAACTGACACAACCTATATTGGGAATCTGTAACTGGACAATGCAGCTGATCAGACTGATTTGAGACTGCATCGCCACATTGCTGCAGTTTTATACCTACGTGTATAGAAAGATACCAAAACCAACTCAAGTATAATACCTGTAGGTTTTAGATTTTCTGTTTTCTGATTCACCATCTAGTTGAAAATAATTGATCTGTGTTTTGTGTGTGTAGGTCAAAAACAAAAGAACCATAACTGTCTTCATTCGTCAGAAAGATCTTTCTCTTTGTGATTGGCGATGTCTCCTTTTAACTTCTATCACAAATAATATTATATTTAGGTAGAGGAGAGTGTCTGTTGTCTTTCAGCAGTGAACATATTTTAATTGTCTGTTGTCATGATATCACAACAAAAGTCGCCAGAGAGCTGTAAAATCAGACTGACAGCTGATCTGGCTGTGCAGTCATAATCAGAAACACATTGAATCAGATGACGATTCAGAGAAAAGGATGTCACATTTCTCTAAAATCTTGTTTCCTTATTTCCTCTCTCCTAGCTAACTATATAGTTGGCTAACTTGAACTTGAAGTCATGTTAGCAAAGTACCTTGCTAACTAGCATTGGGATTTCTGAAATATCCACTACTCATATTATCATACACATACAACAGCAGAAACAAGATGATAATATGGTATCATCTTCACATAAAAAAGTCTGACATTTGGGAAACCTAACGTAAACTTTACCTTGTGTGAAAAAGAACCAGCCAGCACCCCTTTCCCTTGCTTATTTTTGCCCCAGCTGTTCTGCCCTACTGTGCTGTGATTGGCTAGCTCGTTACTGCCACACATTCTTGTGATTGGATGCTAGCTCCACTGGTTTTCCTGTAAAATTTTTGGAAAGTCTAGCTAGCAATGCTACTGACACTACTGACATTGATGATAATGTGATAATCTAAAAAATATACATAATCCTCATATCTGCAAAGAGGATGCAACTCAGTTGAACCCCTTGTTCATATATCATTTGCTTCTCAGCAAATCTTGTATTCATAACCATAACTTTATTCAATAAACATATTAAACTCTAAGGCAAAAATTATTTAAAATCAAAGCATTTCAAATAATATAACATTTGTTATTTTGTCTATGGAAAAGGCTATGCATATAATCTTAATGTATGCCCCTCACAAGTATTGGTGTCAGTGTGGTAAATTAATTAATTATATATTTCCTATTTCGTAATGAAGACCAACTACAAAATTAATACAATATGTTACAAACAAGGGTGCACCTAGGATCTCTATCATCACAGCTGGACTGGGACAAAAAATCGCCCCAGGCAGTTTTGGCCTAGGCTGCCCACCACAAACGGACATGCACCATCCTTGCAGTCCCCTTAAATATGTGTCCCTACTGTAATATTCCTCCAAACCACTATAAAGCTGAGTAATAAGTGCCATGGATAACCAGTACCAGTACAATAGGATCAGTGTACTCGTTTGCATTTTACTGACTAGTCTGTAGTAGTAAGTAAGTGGAAGTACAAGTAACTGTCAAAGAAAACTATGCTTGCTACGAAGACAATGCAATATAGCTGCTGCTGCATTGATTTACTATGAGTAATTGAGTGATCACCAGCAGTAGGTGACAGTCTTGCTTGATGATAGTGTTATTATTATGTTGATATGATGTTAATATATTATCATCAATCTTGACTGAAGTAATCGTCATCATTATGGCATGGCTCCCTACCTCCCTGCTCCCAAGTCCCTGTTAAGCTACGCCATGCTTACCACTTCACCTACACTCTCATCTTGCTCACTCTTTCCCTCGGCTCTGTCATGGTCACTCTGTCGCCTCTGCTTCGCTCAGCACGTCTCCTACTCTGCCTGGCAGTGGCCATGGCTTTCCTCCTTCATCTGCCTCTATCTGCACAATGTCGGGTACATATCGTTTATAATGGCACATTTGGCCAAGTTTTTTTTTTTGTTTATTTTGGCCTGCAACTTCTCTGCAACCCCCTTGTGCTTGTCCATTGTGATGCCTTTAAGCTGTCGCATCACTGTTGAAATGCACTTCAGTGCATACGTCTGAAAATTAATGCATTAGTGTTCATAAGGCCACAATGTTCAGTGCAGATTCTGACTCTTCTGTACAGTCAGTTTTCAGTGTGGGTAGAGCCCCTCGTAATCTGCTGACCTGCATCTGCTGTCATTATACAGCACAAGGTTGTATAACAAAACAAAGTTTCTAGCAGACGCATTACAGTTGAAATGCACTGACACCGAAACGACTGCTTAGCTGAAAAAAAAATGTGACTGATCTACAAACTCCCTGACAAGGAATTTTTGAACTGAAAGAGATGGACAAATTAAAGCGCAAGGGGTTTGCAGAGAATGTAACATATTATTAATTGTTTATCAAATATTGTAACAGAAAATAAAATAAAACAATATATACAGTTATTTATATACATATATACATACACGTATACGCCCCTAACATTCTGCAGTGCATTTTTTGAATTTGTGTCTGGGGTGAATGTAAACAGCAGCAACAAGATGATAAAATGTTTTTAGTCTCCATCTTGACTGTGTTTGAGCACCAAGCATCATTGGTGTAAAACACAGTCCACTTCCTCTCATCTTGCACAGTCCCTCGCTGACAGCTCAGAACATGGACTGCATGGTGAGTGCTTGATCTGGGATGTTGATGAGGCAGGTTTCTGTGAAAATGAGGACTCAACAGTCTCTGATTTCCGTTGCTTGGCCAACTTGCACCTTTTTCAAAAAGTAGAGGCGTTGGCCTTCAGTATGCTTGCTGTATTGATGCTCCAGATCCATATTATTAAGTCCACAATCATCTCCTTAGTTTGGCAATCTTTTAATAAGGAAGGGAACTCCTCTGCTAAAAGCTACTGATTTGGTCAGTGACAACGATAATTTAGTAGGCCTATAGTCAGTTCACTTTTTAAATTCACTGATAAGGATTTGTGGTCTGGGTATCATCTGATAATCTCTAATTCATTTGTAATTTAAAAACAAAATTTGTTATAGAATCTGTTATTTGAATCAAAACACGAAAAACCAATCAAAAAACGTTTTGGGGGTTTTTGTCATTCCTTTTATCATTATCCCTTTTTGAATTATAGAATGAATAGGTCTGTGTAGCTCAGTCAATTTTGTTTGAAATCAAAAATGGATTTTTGTTACCAAACGAAAAACCAACAGTGAACAGGCAGGAAGTGGAAGTGAAATGTAAAAAAATTCAAAAACTAAGTCTATGTAGCGTGTTGTTAGCAAGGTTATTATAGTTAATTTCATTTTATTTATAGTTTAGTTTCGGAACATTTATACATACTTGGATATGTGGAAGCTCAACAAGCATAGGTCACTCTACCGCCAACTAAGGCACCCAGAGGTACGCACACTTGGCCTACGCATCAAGCCACATTTATTAATAACCGTTGTGACTTGTGTTTATGTATCATTGCTACAACAGGAAGCTTACCACTGTGTTTGAAGGCATTGGGTGTGCAGAACTCCACCTGCCTTCTACTCTTTCACTGGCACTATCACTGTTAAAAACTCTCTCAACTTTCACAATCTATTACCCCTTCTGTGTCAAAAAGTCATTTCCAAAACAACAAAATGTTTACTGTTTATTTTCCTATGAAAATAGGAACCTTTTGGTTTCAAACTTATTAAAAATTGACTGAGCTACACAGACCTATTCATTCTTCAGTTCAAAAAGGAATGTTTCAGTTTGTTTTTTGATTTCAACACCAAAAACATTTTTTCAGTTTTTGGTTTTTAACAGATTTTTTTTTTTCCTTTTTAAATTAAAAATGAATTATGGATTATCCAATGATTTCCAGACCAATTTATTCTCAGATGTTGTCCTACACAAAAGCAGTGATATCAATTGTCTTGCTATCTGTTGTGAGTAAAAGTAATATTACAGTAGTTTTAAACAATGTGCATGCAGAAAAAGTTCCTATGACCTCTATGGAGGAAGGTGAAATGTTTGTATGCTGTAAGTAAAATGTTGTTACAGGACTCCTCATGTCAGCTATTTTTATATTACTGTATATTGTCTGCTGTGTAGCAGAAGGGAGTTGCAAACTCATTTTCACTTTACAACCTGTTGAAATATGACAAATAAATGTACCTTGTACCTTAAGGATACTCTTACCTCCAGTGTACTTTGTGTGTGGCGGGTGTCTGGGCTGTCCCTGACAAAGTGGTTTCACAACAATGTTTTTAAGAAACAAGAAGGGGTGTGTGTGTGTGTGTGTGTGTGTGTGTGTGTGTGTGTGTGTGTGTGTGTGTGAGAGAGAGAGAGAGAGAGAGAGAGAGAGAGAGAGAGAGAGAGAGAGAGAGAGTGTGTGTGTGTGTAGTGGAGTAATCAGTGTACCAGTTGTGCCATAATGGCTTACATCTGTTTGAAGCAGACTTCAAAACAGGAACCCCTCAAAAATCATCCACTAATGTGAGTAACTGAAGTTTTACCTACAGCAACTTTGGGCATTAAGTGGTGTGGTGTTCTTGTGTTTTATCATATATATATATTACAAATTGACTGAGCTACACAGACCTGTGTGTGTGTGTGTGTGTGTGTGTGTGTGTGTGTGTATATATAAAAGTATATATGGTATGTATACAATTTTCCACTTTTATCAGCATTTCATGACATTATTTGCATATGTCAATATTGGCCACTGGACCTTAGCGCTAACTCCATCTTCTATTTTCTGTCTGTGGGGATACACTTGGTTCTGCCATGATTTCATACTAACTGGCTGGAAATCAAACGGTTTGGATAACGTCTGTAATTGTTGCTTTAACACTGCAGAAGAGATTAGGGTATTTTTGATAAGATTACGGTACGTGCGCTATCCTGCATCTCTTTTGGCTGACCTGGCAATTCTGAAAACAGGTTTGATGAGGAGCTCTTAAAGTTGATTAAGAAAAAAAATCTGGTATAGATTATTCAAAAACAAGTCAAACACAGGCACACACATACACTCACATAATAAAAACACCCATGCACAAACTCACGTATCACATGAACATGTACACATTTGAGTGATTTTAAAAAGAAGTCTTTTGAAGTTTCATGTCTGCAGCCTATGTCCATTCATTTGTGATCACATGTTGACAGACACCTGTTAGCATTACCAGTATCTGCAATTACTAGCTTTGAGCGTCATCATCTGATGGAAGCAAATGAATGTTTCAATCAGTATTTCACACCTCTACGCCTTCCAAAATTACAGTCACACCAATCAAAAATCATTAAAACAGACCTGGAACTTGGCAGCAGCAGCACAACTGTTAAACATTAATTACACTTGCTCGACTGTTTATGCCCTTACAGGGTGAAATACAGTCCAACATGACACGTGAGGACGCACTCCAAGTTTCAGTCAACACACAGTAAAACTTAAAATAGCTGGGATGTTTCATTTGCTACTTTGTCAAGGTGTGGGCAAAGTCACCGTTTAATGGAGGCTCTTCAGTATGGGTCATTTACATTTCGCCACGGTTATAAATAGACTTTTGGGTGTTCTGCAGCCAGCCTACACACAAATAGGAACAATAGTTTGACTAGATGGAATGCCAACACATGCAAAACCAATCAGCGAGGATAATTAGAGTTATTGTTCTTTCCTTCACACCTCCTCACACAGCAATGTGATTGAGCTGCAGTAATCATTTCTGGACACTCTGTTAAGGAAACATGGCATTAGTTTGGCACTATATACACAAATATACATGCATGGACTCTTAAATTTGCATCAATGATTCCTATATAAGGTGAAATCACTCTTTTATTTGAGCAATATATACAACTTTAAACCAAAAACATAAAATTCTAATTACAAGTTATGTCTATTTCATACGCACACTCTAAAACACAGCAGTCCAATGATCATCAACTTTTGTTTTTATGATTTTCACCTAAATACAAATATATATATTTTTTTAAAGTGGTAGATGCATTTAAGGTCCTTTTTAAAAATTCTATGTGAATGACTATGTAATTTAAGGATAAAAACTAAGGAAGCCTAGCCCTTGTAGACTCAGGCTTCTTCATCACACATTCACATGCATCCATCCTTTGTCCTTCGTTAATTAAGCAGGTGGGTGGCAGCAGCTGATGTGGTGTTTGGGGGTTAATGCCTGGACAACAATGACCCGAAAAGGAACACTGACCCTTATCATACACAAACACACGTGCACACACACACACAGACACACAAAGGCTCTGGTCCCACACTAGCAGCCCTCTCAGACGTCACTGTGACGGCATCCCGCTGTCAGTGAAAGGCATGTGGGAGTGATGCATGTTCTTTGGGTGCAACACCTTTTCTGAATCTTCTGCCATTCTCTTTTACAAATTGGTGCAAAAGGTAGGAGGTTCATCTGACACATCATTTTAATATGTATTTTTATATTATGGTACGCGTGAGTTTGCAATCTCTCCTATCCCTGACTCACCAAGCTCCTCATTGCTGCCCTTGCAGCCATTTACCTCAGCAGTCTATGGGGGAGGGGGGCGTCTCTGGATGGCAATGTCTTGGATTTATACTGGGGACTTGACAATTATTCATCCTTGCTCATTCCAGATAGGCAGACTTTTAAAGGTTAATTGCGCTGGCTAATTGCTCTCCCTCCTTCTTGCTAATGAGGGCGCACTCCTCGATGATGTCATTAAGTGGCCAAACCAAAATACCTCTACTTTGGCGATGGCTCCTCACTTCAGAAGGGCACAGCAATGTCTAATCTGTTTCGCTGTGGAGATGCAGACTTTGGCAACAAACGTGAAACTAATAAACAAATTTTCCTCTTCTAGTTTAGTATAATGGATTAAGTTAAAAATGGTCCCGATGACATTTAAAACAGCTAGTACCCTGAATCACAATGTCAAAGAAAACAATCACGCATAAAACATACACGCTTCTAATGATTATATTTGTTAAAGATTTATTTTAAGAATGGGTTATAAACAACCCCATTAACAAAATGCTTCATGTTTTAAACGTCTTCTGAAATAAATTGCAAACCTTGCCCTGTTTATACGCACCTCAAAACTTCCAGTTAAAAGCAGTATCTTATACCTGAGCTGGGTACAAGTCCAGCAGACCTTTCAGAATCATTTAGTAATAACAATGAAGACTTTTAAAGTTCTATCCTTCTTAAGACACAACCGTGCCTCATATTAGTAGTTTCTTACATAGCCCACCATCATCCATTCTTACTAATTCTTGTCTGCTCACTTAGAGCTCAACATAAATTCACACATTTCAAACCCCACATCTACTATTACTATAAGGGTTGGGGATAATGTATATCCAACAACAACTTAAAAAATGTAATTTATTGCACCCATTCGCATCCTTTGTGAACTTTAAATCCCCATTTCCCAGTGTCCAATCATTTCAATGGTGTAGGTGCCCCAACAAGGGCTCCCCGTGTATATCTCCACTTTACATCCTGGAAGTGAAAGAAAAAAGGTGCAGTAGTCACAGGAAGCAGAGAAATGCTGGAGAAGTGGGTCTCCTAAGAAATAATTTCAAATGCTCTATTGTATGTTTGGCCTAATTGTGTCAATGTTGCATCTTCCACAGCATTGTCATTATAAAACCAGTGATACGCACCATTGTCCTATTATGAGCAGGCAAAGGTGGTGATGCTGGTTCATGGGTCAAAGGACTGGACCTGTGTCCAGTTTAAATTCCTAAACTGGCTTGGACAATCCAGTTAATTAGTGGCTCAAGGGAAAATGCACAATAACAGTTTTTTTCACCTTACCTGGGAGATTCCCGAGAACTCAGTACTTAAACTTCTCTGGTAGTACATTAATGTGCCGAGAAAAGAAATGTGCTCAGCAAAAATGTTCCAGAGGGAAAAATGCCTTCTGATATTAAACTTACACAGCTTCACAAGACCTGTTATGCAGGTGCTTCATGGGAAATGAGTATACAGTATCCATTTATGATGGCCATAAAGAGGAGTGAACCCTGATGGGCTTCTCCGCTTGAGGATGATGTTATCCCCCTTTACTACTCACCGCATTTATCGCTGAGACAACTGTGCCTTCCCCATGTCAGGCAGCAGGGTGGACTGGTGTCTCAGAGTTTACATTTGCTCTGTCGATGAGTCCATCAACAGTCACGTGTCCACTTCAAGTGTCCTACCTACCAATTCTTTGGCTTGTTGGATTACAGTATCAGCCAAATGTCCACAATGTGAATGGAAGGAGACGGGTTTAGAAGAGTTTGGACATCAAATCTGTCCTGACTGCCACAGGTCAGCTGACAATGTTCTGCAGGTCAACCAAATAGTTACATTTACAATGAAAGGATGCATGTTTTACAGCAGTTTCTACTATAACCAATGCATCACAACTTGATTTGATTGTCTCTTCACTCAAGATGGAATACAGTGTGTGAACTGAGCTTAACTATGGCTTTGACTCTAGCCATTACTTTTTTGAACAAAGTGACAATGATGTTCCAATAAAGGGGTTTTCAGACTCTGAGACTGTGGGCCTCCCCTCAGTTAACGCTTGGATAAAGGTAGGTAGGTAGGTAGGTTTATTGTCACAATATAACAATTTAGACATTGAAATTGAGTTTTGTAGCTCTCTTCTGCTACATAGCAGACAATATACATTAATAAAGAATCAGTTATGAAAAATGGTAAACAGAAATAAACTATCATCACTGGAGCAGTGCTGAGGATGAATTAGAGAGTCTGATAGCTTGGGGGAAAAAGCTGCTCTGCAGTCTGGTAGTGTGGCAGCAGACTTATATCGTATATATATCTTCTATATCTATTCCCAGAAGGCAGCAGGGAGAACAGGCTGTGGCTGGGTGGGTGCTGTCCTTTAGTATCCTTTGGGCTCTACACAGGCACCTCACCTCACTGATATCACTGATGCTCAGGAGATGAGTAGCAATGATCTTCTGGCAGTTTTAATCACCCACCACAGAGCCCCCCGGTAAAGGTGTCCCCTCACACCCCCTTAGTTTACTTACTTAGTTTCTCTCAATTCCTGTATACTTACGGGATGATGATTGTGTTATTTGATCCTATAGACACTCAACAATTGAGCTAAGATAACCTAATATTGCTGTTTGACTGAACTTGATTGAACTTAAGACTATACAATAAAAAATACATAATACATAAAAAAGGTCCTAAGGCATTTATTAGTTTTTCATTCTGGGTAAGGGAAAGACAGTGAAATTCCCCAAAACTACTATATCTGAACTTTCTCTTTAACCAATTCATGCACATTTAAAGTACGTGATCTCCTTTTGATAACTAATGGAATAGGCCTAACTAATTTAATATTTCTCTCTTCCATTCAGTGAGCCTAACCTAAAACTGATGGGAGCACCATGGGGTCTCCCCATCCCACTTTGAAAGCATAACAGAATTATTAGATAAAGCAATCTAAAAAGAGGGTTAAGGAAATGCTAAGCTAAAAAAGGTATGTTTTAAGATTTCTTATGAAAATATTCACTGATTGAGAAACTCCAAGCTCCTCTGGCAGTTTTTTCCTAGGCAAGGACACTAAAAGTTTCTTCCCCTTATTTCTTTGTCTTTGCCCTGGGTATAACTAAAAGACCGATGCCAGAAGATCTGCGAGTTCTTGAGGGTGTGTATGTTTTAAGTAAGTCTGTTATGTAGTTGTAGTCTGTTAGTCTGTTAGTCTGATATTCTGGCGCTAGTCCATTTAGTGATTTAGCAGGATTTAAAAATTATATTCTAAAACTGAACTGACCAATGGAGGGATTTAAGAAATGGTGAAATGTGCGCTCTTCTTCTGGTCTGGTTTGGAGTACCCGTGCTAAGCTTATACTTTTCTTCAGTAGACCAGAGAATAGAGCGTTACAGTAATCAAGCCTACTGGTGATAAAGGCATGCACAAGTCTCTGGCTGCACCTTAGCGATGTTCCTAAGATGGTAAAACGCATTTTTAGTGATGTTCCTGATGTAAAATTGCAGGAAGTTATGAGACATCCATAAGTTAATATTATCACATCAGATCACGATTGAAATGGTGTCTGTGCAATGACAATAAAGGCTATCTTATCTTGTCTTTTTCATTCACTCAGAATAAGAACATCACAGCTACAAGACTACCATGTAGTGAAATTAAAACGGGAGAACGTGATCTTCCTCTTTTTCACTCTGGGATTTATGTACAGTTTGTTCTCAACTTAAAGCACATTACGTAGAACGGTGTTCTAACTTAGCGAGCTGGGAGTATATTGGAAATAAACAGTTCTGCATGTGGTGAGGTGTTCGGTGGCATTTGCAAATTGAAATGAGCGTGTCTGCCTTGCAGAGGGTTAGCATGTCATTGAGATATGACAGAGTAGTGCATTGTTGATGTATGAATGAGAAAGTTTAAACAGCTTTATAGACAGTTACTGTTCACTGTCTTCAGGAAAGTTTTGCTGTCGAGAACCAAATTTGAGTTTGACGTCTTAAACAAGTGGGAATATACAGCATGGCTGACTAATACCCCAGCACACCACCGTCATCGGCTACACTGTGCGTCACAATAATAGGTTCATTAAATCAAGGTGTCTGTTTCTTGTAACTCACAAGCTTACTGAACATCGACCCTTTGTTTTATGTACTTTCACATCATTTGAAAACAAATTCAGTCTCAAGGTCATAACAACATATTTATGTAGTATACCAAGTTCAAAAATGGATTATTTACAACTTTAAAATTGTGGCCAATCTTTTTTCTGTCTCAGGTACTTTGGGTAATTATATTAAGAGTGTGGCTGCTTTTGGAAAGCTGCACTGTGAGTATTTGACTCTGAAACAATACACACTTTTATATTTCAGCAGATCAAGATGATGACCGAGCACTTTGACACTGATGTTGTATTTAACAAATGTTAAACTGGAGTAATATTAGGTGAGACAATTGCCCTTTGCTAAAGTCATTTCATAATGGCAGTTTGTGTGATAGAGCTTCATCAACATAATCAACTTTCTGCATAAAATTCTGATGTATCAGCCTTACTGTAAGTCATAGTAAACAACAAAAACGTCCTAGTTCTTCAAAAGATCTTTACACACATCAGTTATGGAATCTGCCACATTACATGCAACAAAAAGTACCTTTGCTATAGACAAAACAATAATGAACTTCACAGCTGCAAATGACACACACAATCAAGACATATTAAACGTGACAGTGGTGATATTATTGTACAAGCGGTCTCCATGTTTTACCAGCGGACCCTCCCAGTAAAACCAACATGATCAAACAGCAGAAAGGGGTCATGTGGACATGTTCCAAAACATTGTTAGCACCAGCCTGCCACCGTTTCAAAGCTCTCCGAGATTAGATTGGGCAGGTAACTCCATGGAAACATATGATTAGGTTCAGGGGCCGTGAGGTTAGGAAAAGGTAACGCTGCAACTGAAAACCCAATGTGACCAAAAGTTAAGACCTGTGAATTTTTTTCCCAGGGAGGGAACAGGATGGGAATGGCAGAGATGGCCTATTATTGCTATAAATCCCCCAAAACGCAGCGTAAGAAATGATTTATGTGCATAAATCTGCCTAGTGGGGAAAAGATGGTGGATCACATTACTGTGTCTGTGTTTGTGCATCTGGGGTTCACGGGTGGTGCGTAACAGATCCCAGTGTACACACCTAAGGTTTTGCGTGGGTTGGCAGAGACATCTCTCACATCATCAGAACATTTGTCCTGCATATACAGTGATTACTGAAAGCACCCTAAGTTTGAAGAAAAATACATAATTTTGGATGCAACATTTCATGTCTGTTCAGATATAATATAATACCTTTAACAGGTGTTTAAGAAACCAGTAGACTTGAAAGGGGCTCAGCGTTGTTATGCAATGTCATGTCATATTTGGACAAGGAGTTGCCTCAGGATATAAAGGTTATGTGACAATTAAACTTGAGTTGTGAGTCTTAAAATAATTAGATTTAGAAAAGTATAAAAATGTATGTTAATTAAAGCTTTTCATTGGCTACTTATGCATGCTCCTTTTCACCACTGCTCATTTTCTATTCACTTGTCTTTGCAAAGAGGAAGTCCCCTTAAGTATGTGATTAACATTACCTTCATTTTTATGGCATCTAAAATCTGAAGTGAAGTTAATTCACTCAGATGAGGTTTTCAAAGAGAAGCGACTTGGAGAGCACCTGTGCATCACATGACTTTGTCGCCACGCTTGTGATGTTAAGTATAAAAGGAGTTCCCTTGGATGGAACTTGCAGTTATCCATAACACCCATCTCCATCATACCCAGCACTTATCTTTTGTTCTTACACAAGTTTCTTTTTGACTGTGCTATTGCATTTCAGCGTACATATCTGTCAGGTGCAGAAGCAGTGACTCAGATCTTGATGGCAACCACATGATGGTAAGTGATTCCCAAAAACGATCTTGAATAAATCAGAGCAGTCACACTTTTCAAGCGACAGAAAGATACTTTGCCATAGTAGGACAAAAGGAAAGGAAAGTGCTACAGCATGCTAATATTTTACCACATTGACCAAAGGTCAAACGCATTCATTGTTAGTTTGCTTAATGTGTTTGAGACCTCAATAAGTATGATCGCATATATGTGTCATACGTGTCAGACAACTGACTTATGTACAGATCCATATTATTACTGTTCATTCCCTAAAACCTGGACCCACTCTCTGTTTTAAATAGAGTGAATGAAACTAAACTATGCAAAGACTTTATGAACTTGAAAGCCACAAATCAGTAGGATTTTAACAACCTTAAGAGGACACTCTGCTAAATTTCATCCACTATGGTCTCCCTCTCAGTGAAATTCACGATGATTAATCTGCAGGCTAATGGCTGTAATTTAGTGATGAAAAGAACCAGCTGAGGTCATTATTCAGCCTCTCTACAGAGCCCCATGGACATGCGACACTATCCTTCCATCCTTTTCTCTTTTAATTTCTTGTGGCCCTCCTTTTCCTCACTCTCAATGAGGACTTCCCTGCTATCTGTGTATTTACGTGCCACTTTGCTTTGGTGAGACGTAGGGAAAAATAGAGTCATAAATGGATTGTAATCACATGTAAATCCCTCAGGAGGTGATAAACCATTCAGTCAAGTCCTAATATAATGGGCAAAAAAACCCATAAACCATAAAAGGAAAGACACTGGAAGATATAAAAAGGCCGTGTGTACAATGGGCTTCTTTAGGACGGAAGGAATTATTAGATTGTAAAAAACATAATTTTCTGTACTCAAAGATAACACATTTAGCCATCTATATTTTTTTAGAGATACTGAGTGTAGGTGAGCTGTTACAGTGTGACACTACCCCAATGTAAAAAAAACCCTGAAAGGATTCAGTCTGTTAAACTGATCAGTAAATCAGTCATTCTGTAAAGAAAATGCTTACGTCATCACCCATATCATATTTTTAACAAATGTAGTGCTGTAATTTACAGTCACTATGTAAGATTAAATGTGGAGCTAACTTATTGTTATTCAACCTCGCAGTGATAATTACTCACAGTTTCCTCCCTTGAGATCATCGCAGCACAAATATACAAACAGTACACAAAAACCCAACCAAGACAACCGTTTCTCACTGTTGCTAACCAGCATCCACAAAAGGAAAAAAAAGTGTGCAACCCAAAGCATCTCCTCTGTTTGTGTCACCAAGCCAACCCCTGATTGGACATCCTCTCATTGCGGTATCGAGAAGTGATCGCTGGTGGGGTCGTTTCAACACATCCCAGATTGGAAACATTCAGAGGATATTTACAAAGAACATTTGTATTTAGCAAACTTAGAATGAACTGACGGGGAACTGAAGGAAGCAGTGGAAGTAAATCAGTGCCTGGGTAGAAAATATTGACTCACTCCTGCAGTGTAGTAACACAGTACTAAGATGATCCATCGGCACAAACAAATAGAATGACTTAACTAGTTTAGGAGAAAGTGCAGTCAGGAAGAATCATGACATGGCGAATCTGTGACAATGTCTGGAATGTGTTTACTACGCAAAATCAAATAATCTGATTCCTCTGTAATAATATTAAGAGCAGGGAAATGATCTGATCTATTCCTCTGTGCAATCTTCTGGCAACTGCTTTCCAATTCACTGACTCTATACAAATATGTGTTTGAATCTGTCTAAATTATAAATATGTTTATGTTTACGATATGTTTATGATTTAAAATGAAATCCTATTAAATGTGACTATATTTTTAGATGAATTACTGTGCTGTAAAATGACCAAGAGAAAAAAAGATGTGTCCACCTCATGTCCTGCTGTAAGGCAAACATTTTTTATTAATAATAACTCTAAATACTTCCACAGCCATGTGTCTTTGTCCCAGTGGCATGAGCTTCAATTAATGATTTCACATGCTGTGCTTGATAGCTGCCAAAGGTTATTATTTCCGGGCCCTAAGTGAATGTGTCAGTTTGACATAAATAATTCTGACAGTGTTGAACTTCAGCTATCAGTTGTCTGACAGCACCTGTGACTACACCAGCCAGAACCTGTGCCTCCTCCCAAAAATAAGGTGGTCTTGCCTCACTTTGACAAAAATGAATGCTGCATTCAAGTACTCCTCATTAACTCATAAAGTCAAAGTTTAAAAGCTGGTATTTATAACAGGCTAATGTTTTTTTCAGTGGTCTAGTTAGAGTGAAATTGGGCTGAGACAGTGACATTTTGGCCCCTAAATCCAACCGCAGCCATGATGATATTGAAAAAAAATATGAGCCCCAAATTGGAAAATAATTACTCTCCAGTGAAAACCAATTATCTTAAAAAAGTCAACTTTTCATTAGCTACAAAAACCGCCCTGTTTGTAGCTTTGTGACAATGAATTTTTTCAGATAATCCAATGGGTTTTAAAATGGTTTATTTAGTTAAAGAAGCAGGATAATTTTCTTGACCCACTAAGGAATGCTATAAATTATCAGAAAAACAATTGTGTTTTTCACCGGACAGCAATGGAATAAAAAAATTTCAAAAACAGAGTTTGCAGTGATTTACCTGAGGGGCTACCTGCACCTTTTCACTATCCACTACTATTATGACAAATGTATTCTTGCCACCTTTTGCACATCATTATCCATCTAAACCTTTCTCAGTAAGTATGAATATATAAACCAATTCGCCACTTCTTAACAGTATAAATCAGCTATTGGTTTTTCCTTATTTAAATGTAAAATATAGGTCAGAATAAAATAATAATAATAATGAAAAAAACTCAGTTCCAGACATTGAACTACATATGATCTGAGAAACAATGAAACCCCTCCCTTTCCTGGTCAGAAAGGACGTTGTGTCAGCAAGATGGACTGAGACTTCAAAGTTTTTCCAAGTGTGAGAGGAAGAAAAGAGGAAATGAAGAGATTTTTCAGGGCTGCCCTCTCATCTCACATTACATGAGAGAGAACGAGGAGACTGTAATGCAGTTTCATTCAATGATAACTGTCTCATCTTGTGTAATCCACATTTTATACTTCTGATGCTCTTTTGCAGAGGGACTTAATACGGAGTAAGGAGGTAGTCAGCAAAAAAGGGTACTCCCATAATGCAAATTAAAAAATTTAATCTGTAACCTTCTTTGAACTCCCGGATACCCTGTCACCTGTCATATGCTTCTGATTTCTATTTCCAAGTTTGATCTTTGGTTGGGAATTTGCAGCCTCCATACATAATACTCAGGTCTAAGTGCAGCATTAAACTCAGCCTACTCCAGCTTTCTTTTATATCACAGCAATAGTGAACTGAAGCCATACCCTCTAATTCAGTACTAACATGCATGTTTCACCCAACATTGGCACCCACCAGGAACTCTAGTCCAATGATTTCACACAACACCAAATCACAGCTGTGGCTCGCTGGTCTTTGATGTGTCATTAAGGCGACAGCGAGGGAAAACAAGTTCAATAGTGAGGGAGAGAAAGGAGAGAAAAATAACATTTAGCCTATACACTGGGGGAAAAAGTTTCAACACTGTACAGACCCTGAGAGCCCTCCGGTGCATGACTTTCCGCAGGACCACCTAAAAAGCAGCTCTACAAACCCAGAAAGCTCTGAGAAAACTCAGGGGTTTTCTTTAATGGACAACGCCCTTGCCATGTGCTCATCAGGTTCAGCTTCTCTCTGCGCAGGGAACGTTCACACTGTTTTGATGTGGCCGGACCCGGATTATATGAAGGTATGCACACATGATTTAATTATACTCAGTCACAGTGGATTGGCTCTGCCTGTGTCAATCACCTTATTTACATGGCTCACAATATGTGAATAAAAAATTTAAGTAATATGGCAGGTCGTACGTGTGACTTTAACAAGATAGCGCTATTATCTCATCCCCGCACTTCTTTTCTTAGCAGAACAGGCCTGTGTTTAGACTGTGCAGATGGCTAATCTAACACGGCTCTGCACTCTCACCAAGCCAGGTCCAAGACTAACATTATGAAATGAGCAGCACAAATTACTATAAAAATAGAGGGCTGCTTTAAAATAAACCCAGCTGATTTTACATTTACTGAAATATTAGTTCATCTGAGCCCCTGTCCACATTTTTTCAACCACAATCTCTCTCCCTCTCTCTTTTCTTCGCCTTTTCAGTGAAAAATCAAATGTAAACAACTCCACAGAGTCTATATTTTTTCTGGTGAATGGCTGAGGTAATGTTTCCTTTTCTCAAAAGATCAAACAGCACCGTAAGTGCATGGCCTGTTGGATGGTGTGCACAAACGACAAAAATCCTGACATATACTAATAATGATGTGTAATGTCTTAATCGTTATATAGTACATGCTAGTAATTTAGCTTGCAATAGTGGAATACAGCATTCCTTGCTTTTGGAGGTGTGTAGGAATTGTTTTTCAGTTGTGGCAAAACACAATCACAAATGTTTACATAGCTTCCTGCTTGGCAAAAGCACTTGATTTGCATGCACATCCTCTTTTTGCTTTATGTAGTCTCCTTTTGATTGTGTTCCCTTTTGATTTTTGGAACTTTATTATGACTGATAAGTTGAGAGTTTTTATTCACTATTATATAATAAGGATGATAATGAGAGGCTGAGGCTATTTCAAGTGTTTTACTTTTTCATACCTTCATTATACTTGGTGCCACACATTTGAAACCAGTTTTCTTTGTGCTGTGTTTGAATCGCCTCACCTGAGGCTTTTCCTTTTATGCATACCATCTACACAGAATTACTGTAAGTGGCAAATAAGGTTTCTGTTTTAGTACTGCTGCACTTTCTCTTTCTCTTTCTTGTCCTCTTGTCCACTTTCACTATCTCTCTCTTGTTCTCTTTCTTTCTGTACTTTTTAAACGTGTCAAGTAGTTAGCTAAATGTTGTTTTAAAAGTCAGTAACATTCAATTCAGCATCCACAAGTGTCCAACCTGCATTCAACCATGTTGGGAGGATCATGTTAGACATACACTGATACACACAGATTGTAAGGCGAGTTTGAACTTGACTTAGGTCTGGACTTGATAGGTATTTCTGAAAAAATTTACCTACCAGAGTCAGAAGACCGTATATACGTATTTAATGTTACAGGCAACAGCACCAGTTACTGTAGCATAATGAGCAATAGCCATCATGGCTGAAAAGACCAAAAAGAGCATCAACTGACCAGCAACAAAAACCTCATGATACAGCAGTACCATGAGGGTGTCATGGTACTGCTGACAACATTTGACTGACAACTGATAAATAAGCTGTCAGTCAAATATTTTAATCAGTCTAAAAAAGGGAAACCACTATACTTGATTTAAATATGCATAATGCTCAAATCATGTAGCAGATTAATTTAGACTAGCGGTTAAACACTTCCCTCAGCCAATCACATGATGTCAGGAATTACCCCAAAAAGATACAGAACAAGGGTGACACAATTCTGTAGCATGTCCGAATGCATTACATTTCAGCTGAAAAATTATTTGAAAGTGGCTACTTATTGAGTTGCTAAAAATATATAGTGGCACCGTGAGTGGAAATTAATAGTGGAGTTATTTTGGGATACAGAAAAGCTGAAAAATACAATGAATTGAATTCATACTTTCCATTTTTGCCCTGCTGCCATGAATAAGAAAACCAGGAACCCAGACCATGACTAAAGTGGAAGGGTATCATATAACCGAACCGTCTGCTATACAAATGAAGCTTTGTGTGTTTGCATGTTGCTCAGCTACAGAACAGCAGGGCAAGTGAGTCCTGTGCAAGGCAGTTGGAATATGGTCACATTTTTGCGCAAAGAAAAAGAAACATTTTGCAAAGTGCAGGCCCCGTTTGCTTGATGGAAAATGTGTAGCAACTGCCATAATCATGTTCTAAAAATAAAAGTTATGTGAATCTCTGAAATTATTGCTGTTGGACATCTTCTGGTTTTTTGATAAATGAAAGTGGTGGCGCCGAAGGAAATGGTGGAGGGAAGTGGGTTATACTTCACTATATGTCACTATTTTTTGTGTAGTAAGCGCGCTGTAACACTTAAATACATTGGTGTTGGTGAGGTCATTATGTAGGAATTGTGTGGCATCATGGGAAAATGAAGAGGGCAACGGTCGATGTTTGTCTGATTGAAAATCACAGCAGATGTTTCTGCTGGAATACCTGTGTGAAATTAGTTCACCTGTTTCTGGTAACACGGGCAAAAGAGCCAAATGGTGTAAAAATATTGTGAGTAGGTCTTTTTGCGTATTTGTCAAATCAGTTTTTGACTTGGTATGGAATATTTATGATATATTTATTTATTTGCCTCCATTACAGAGACAAAATTGAATAGTATTGTCGTCAATTTTCTTCTTAATTTAGGACAACACAATTTATTTATTTTATTATTTATTTTTTAGTTAAAACACTCTTTTATAAATTGGGCTTACATGGAAGTGATACCATTCAGGTGGTCAGTGAGCTAAAGTAAGAAAAAAATAAAAATAAATAAAATAAAGGTTGTGCAGTTTATTTTATACTCTTTAATCACTAGAATTTAGCTTGATGTCTCTCTCTCAATTTCAATTTTTTTATTTAAATTTTTGCTTTATTGGAGTGAATGTCAATAGAATAGTATTGCCAAAGCTTCAAGGAAAATACAAAAGAACAATTCAATTCATGCAGTTGATCAAATAAATAAAATAAAATAAAATAAACAGTGAACACATCTCTCTCCCCTCTGTCTTCTTTTGTCTTTCATCCTCTATCTAACTATCTGACTTTTTTTGTCTGTCTTACTCATCTATTCTGGTTGTCTCTGTCTCTAAAGTAATAGCCAGCTGTATGGATCCAGACTCTGCTATGGTAACAGCCGGAATAAAGCCCAGTGTTAAAATCATTATGGCGCCATGCTGATGAGTGTTACTTCCACTCGGGAGGCATTCCAGGTGTACTGCCACTCCCTTGGAAATGTTTAATTATAACTGGATCTTAATCTGTAATTGCATTTTCTTCTATGTCGTATTTCCCAGAAGCTCGTTGATTCATCATTGTTGACTGAGCATCATACGTATGTGGTGAGTGGGGTTGTGGGATTGTTCTTCTCACATGCCAGAAAGGGTTTGTAAACACGTCTTTACACGGCTTAGTGTGCTCTTACACTGGAACTTAAACTCTGAATGATGTTTTGGTTCCCCATCTTGAGTGATTAGCAAGGTTCCATTCCAATGTGGTGCAAATCTTAACTGAATATAGTCAAATAGAAAATGTGAATTTATGTGAGTTTCGATCTGCTGCTGTTTGGAGTTGGTTCATCAAGATAAACAGTTGGTGGCACTAATTCTCCAGTCAGGTGCCATTAAACTATCAGAAACATGACATAATTAAAAGAGAGCCAGTAAAATCTCAAACAATTAACGTGAAGGAAAGATGGCATTTATGTTTGTTTCATGTATTCCTTTGAAGAACGTTACAGTTTCCTCACTGCTCCACACAGATCTAATGCTTTTAGTCACTTCAAGGAACGCAAGTGTCACAGCTAGTGCTTTGCAGAGTAAAAGGAGAATTACACAAAAATGGAGGTACAAAGGCTCACCAAATGGTGAGGCAAGGCAATGGTCAAATCCAGAGAAGGCAGTCCAGACAGACAAACAAATCCAACAAGGAACAGGCAAGAATCAAAAGTGGGCAGGTGGGCATATGAGTGGTAGCTCAGGTGACTGCAGGGCTAATGAGAAATGGGAACAGGTGTGAGAATGGGTGGGACAGTCAGCCAATGACAAAAGCAGGGAAAGTCAGAGGACAGAGAAAGAGGCTAAGGGGAACTGAGGAGCAGAATGTGATCACATTTCTTGATAACATGCCTACCTAATTGTTGGTGCAATTATTTCATGCACAAATTGAAAATGCTCATAGAAACAGGTGGATGATGACGCATTAATTGTCAGGTGAGATAACTGAAGTGATGACTACATTATCTTGTCTTGTATCATTGTCTTTGTAACTTCTTGAAAACCCTGCTGCTTTACAGACTCAGTTAATATTCTGGATAAAAATAACTCCTGAAATGAAAAATTCTTCTAGATAAAAAAGTGTTTGAATGCCATTGTGTACTGCAATCATTATTATATCAATCAAGCCTACCCATTTTCTTCAATTTAAGCTTATTCTAACACACACTAAGAAAGAGGCAGGGTGCAGCCAGGACAAGTCACCATGTCTGTATAGTTCAATTTCAGTATTTCTGAAAGAATATGGCATAAGCCTCACTGTGCTGCCATCTAGCATTTGGAATTTTACTCTGGCTTCTATAATTCCTCTATGGAGAGATTCTGACGTCAGGTATATGGAGTCTTGATCAGAGGACACACATAGCAACCCCTATATCCTCTTATCAGTCACTTAGGCCCATAAGCACATTTACAGTATGTGTGTGGTAGTTGCAAACAGGATGAAGGACTGTAATGATCAAAACTAAAGTCAAGAAGACAGAATTATCATAATATGACAAAGACTGTCTAGTAGCTTTTGAGGGCTGTTAAGATGCAATGAAATCTCATTACATGCTGTGATCATTTTCAGTATCTTTGAATTAGATTTTATTTTTTTCAAAATATCAGATTTTTATCAGATGTAAATCTGCCAAAAAAAATCATCAGCTTTGGTTGCACTGGAATGTTATTTTTCATGAGGGTCTAAATGGTGGATTTTTACTCTGATAAGAATGAAATTAAGTCAAAATTACATTTATATAGAAAAAGTCAATTAATAAATAAAATGTGTAACAATTTATGTTTTCATTGCATTTACAAATCGTTCTTTATCAGAAGTGTGGTTATCATAAGTAAACTGTACTGACTGACAGAATAAACAAGCTATCACCAAACCCATATGGTGATCCAGTTGTGTCACACATCAAGAATCAGATGAAGTAACCTTTACTGACATAGGCCATTTCATAACTTGACTGCTTATCAGTGACAAAAGTAAATCAATTAGAGAAAACAATGATTAAAGTAAATAACAACATCAAGCAAGGAGACACAGGTTAAAGCACCACCAGAAGGAAGCTAAAAGACGGCTTCACCTGATAGCATGCTTAGTCTTTAAGCTGGGCAGCTTCTTGTGGCGCCAGTCTACACTTATACAGTTCAGTTGCTCCTTGTGACCCTTCCACCCCCCCCATGGCAAAACATAACCCTGCCCCACATAGGGAGGGGGGACATTACATCAGCCTAGCTTAAGGCCACGGTAAGTGTAGATCGGTACGCTGAGTCAGGCTGACATCATGCCGGACTTTCATCCCGCTGGTAGCAATGCCGCTGCACCCCCCCCCCCCCATTCCTGTTCTCCTCTCCTACCTGATTCTTCTTGAACTTGGAGGTTTCCATCTGTCAGTAATCAAATGCCCTTCAAACCCTGGACTGGGCCATTGTTCGCCAATTGGCCCCACCTGCCAGTAATCTTCCCCATAAGGCAGCGCCGCTGATTCCGAATCGGGTCCACCATTTGTTTCCCCTCCAATGCTAATCACCTGTTTGTTGTGAAAGTCCCAGTTCCCAGTACAGTACATGTCAGAAGACACTGTGCCGCTGTGTTTGGAGGTGAGATTAAACAGCGTAACAATCTGGGGAACAATGGAACTGAACTGACTCCAACTTGACCAACTGATCACAAAGATAGCTTCTAAATGGCAGAAACTGCACCCGTTTTTATTTTTATTTCACATCATTTAAATTTTGATACACTCAAAACATTCACATATATTTTCTCCACAAAAAAGATAACCGCAACACTGTGGTGTTTTTACTGGGGAAAAACCTATAATGCACAAGATGTAATTCCATTATGTTTCTCCTGGACTTAAATAAATAAACCAAGGAAGAACAGGGTTGACATAAGCTAAGTTTTTCAGAAAGCCCAAGGACAGATATCATGGTACCATTCATACTGTTTGGCTGACAGGTGATTTCTATTATAATGCAGCACCAAAACACATAAGATATCACAGAATCTGACCGAACCATTTAATGTAAATACTTAACCTGTTGAAAACAGCAACAACAACCGTGCTGTGGGCAAAATTTATGATTTTCTCGCTGTTTTAACTCCAAAACCCGTCAATGTTTTTGCTCCGAGTCTAAGAGGGCGCCATCTTGATTGTTGCGCAATGCCTGTGAGCTGCCTGCCTGCTCTCGACATTTCTGCAGAGAGGAAACATGCCGCTTGAGAACACACGGTGTTTTTCGCCTTTTTGTGGCCGACCCATTGGAGATAAATAGACATGCCCCCCCCCCCATCACTGTGGGATGTTCCGTTCTCAATCTACAGGCCTGTAAAGCATGGGTGTGCTTTTGGTGACAGGAATGTTGATGAATACTCACTGCTTTTATCAATATTTCAATGTTATGTTATTTGGAACTTGGTTGTATGGGCAGAAAAAGTGTTTTAAAGATATCTACCAACAAAAGACAGTAAATATTGCCAAAATGTGGACATTCACCTGGTATATTTTGAAAATGTTGTATAACTGTTGTATTTTAGTTTATTTTCATCAAATTTACAGTTACAATTGCATTCTAGGGGTATTAGAAGATATTCAGTTGCATTATAAGCTTCCTTATGATGGTTTTGATGGTTTATTGCATTAAAATATAGCTTTTTTTACTAGGCAAGATGAAAATATCAGATTGCATCTCCATGTAGTCTGTAATAGTAAAATAAATATATTAATATACAATGGATTTTTATTCCTTAGCTTCTGACTTTTCAAAGGAGACCAGAATTATGCATCTAGGCCAAATGGTTGAGGAGTTATTCCTGATTAATTTTGGGTATATTATTTTAGGCGTTTTTTCTGGAAAAAGGTGCCTGTGCTCAACAGGTTTTAAGCTTGCATTCCTTTCCTAAATCCCAATTGCAGGCAGTACTAAGCCAAACTGTGTCTGGGTCACCAGGATGACAGTGATGGTAAAGAGTGAAAGTGAAAATAGGGCTTTGATCCCCGCATTTCATACTACAACATACATTGCAATTACGAAAAAACACAAGTATAAATAAAGAGCCTGCTGAACATGCAGCCATTGAAGATATACTACTATAAATATAAATTATTGTATTAAATATATTTTCTTACTATTTAAAAGTACTTGCACTCATTTTACAACTGCAAGCTAGGACACTGAAAAAAAAGATATGATTATTAACACACAGTGCTTTTTCCTCACTGGCATCACTCATTTCACATATGCTCTACCATGACATTGTTCTGCTCACAAACAAAGTAGAGCCCATATCTGAAGGTTTTTGAAGGAAAGTCTTCCCACATTTTATAATAAAAACCTACTAATTTCTGTGCTTTGGTGAACATGGCAAGCATGATGCCAAACAAGTAAAGCCCCAAATAATGAGGAAAGTGTATTCGTAAAACTTGCTAAGCATCTGGGAGTGGTTGTGTAGGACGAAGCATCATCAAGGGGTCTTTGGCATAGCACCGTCTATGTTGGAAACACATTCTTTCCAAAAATCCAGAACAAAAACAAAACACAACAAGTGCTCCGGCAGTTCTACAGGCTCACTGGGAAACACCAGCATAAACAGTCACCTCATGTGTATTAGCACACCAAACAGCTCACTGTTAAAACCATGACCAGAAAGGTCTCAGGGTTTTACAATGGTTTTGATTTGGAAAGTGGCAAATGTCACAACGGGGAGACCCATTTCTCGAGAGGAAATTAACCTTGATCACATTCAAATGTTTTGGTGAATTAATTTTAACAACGTAATGTGTTCTTGTCTCGTTCACTGCTGGAAAAACTAAGCAGGCTTAAAGTATCTATAATGAAATGGTGTCTGACTTTTATCAGTTTAAAGAAGGGTTTGTTAAAATCCTCCCCACGAGGAATGAAATGGTTTGCATACTCTTCATCTAGATGATTCCAGAGATTTAGAGGGTGTTTCTGGGATCCTGTGCAGTGCTTAAAGTCTCCTTCGGGAATCCTGTGATGAATTTGGAGCAATGCTTAATATCAGTGGTGCACTATCTTGATAACACAATACATGTGCACTTAAGCCTTTTTTTATCCTGGCAAGTTCATACCAGCGATCTGTGAAAAAAAGGATTTATCGGTCTGTGACTGTATTGAATCAAGAAACAAGCACATGTGGATGTGGGTACATAGTTTATTGTCAGTCAGTGAGTAAATCTTCTAAAGCAGTTAACAATGCCTTGCTCAAGGGCAACTCAGTGCAGACGTAGTGGAAAACACGTTCCTCTTCCCTACTCTGATTTTCCTAGTTGCTCCATGAATCTGACACATGAGCTGTCTTTTCATTCTATCATTATGATATAATGAATGATCACTGAAAAGCAGAAAAGTCGAGCGTTTTTTATTTTTTGCATGCATTTTCCTGTGTGTGTGCATATAGTGCACAATCTGTTTATGTGAAAAATCAGATTGCTTGGCTGTAACTACCTGTTGTATAATCCATAGTTAAGCACTGGAGCTGTTTTTCTTAGACGTTAATAAGTTCCATTCAGTAACTCAGTTAGCAGATGCCTGATGCTATCATATCTTGATAATGTGCATATGTGTTTTCTTTTTCATGCCCTGGATCCAATCATTATCAAAAGATATTGCAGAGATAAATTCCAAACTGCTATTTATATCCATTTTGGAAAACATTTTCCTTGAAATTTATGAGTGTGGTTTCTCTAAAATATAGTGGATCTGACTGCAAAATGAGGTAAAGCACTGAAATCACTGTATGTTGATCATCATTTTGCAATGACAGATTTTCCTTCAACATTTTCCTAATGGTGGATCTTTCATTTAAAGAAACTCTTATTTCCATTTACAAAATCCAATGCACCAGGGATGGGAGTAACTAACCACTGCTGAAAAATTGAAAACAAAAAACTAAATGGCTTCAACAAATCACATCAAATTGCACCTGTGTACTTTAACAAGACATGTGCTAATTCTTGGTCAACACATCACTTTAAGTAAGATTGCCGTTGAAAGCTAAATAACAAAAGGCCCCATGTATCTCAAGGAAGTGGAGCAAGCAGATAACAGTCATGTGGCTCTGAAAGCTTTGTCCTCCAACCAGTCTGTTCACACCCAGGACCTTCTGACTTTGTGCCTCGGATGGTCGGATAATGAGTGTGAGGGTGGATCAGCTTATTCATTACCTTTATCATGACCTGCCATGCTGCAGAGTTGAAGGTACACTTATCAAAGAGCTGGAGAAACCAAACCTGTGTCATGCTGTTAATCACTCTTGTAAAAGAAAAAAAAGGGGGGGGGGTCAAATATAGAGGCATTACAAGTGGTTGCCAAGAAAAACAATGAAGGTGGATGCATCATGCATATGTTAATGTGTGATTTTGCTGATTAAACTATACACTGTTTTGTTTCATATTTTGTAATCTGCCAATTCTGAACCAAGAATATGAGCCTACACATGATGAAAACTATATTTGAAAATCAATTTTATTATTTTATTCTGGCTTGCAAATCAAATTGTAATAAAGCCTTACTTTTTTCTGTAGTTTGACCTCACTATTTATAGAAGCTTCGTTTGTTTAAAGAGCGTCTTTGCCACACAGCCTCTGCCAGTCTCACAACAATCAGCTTTTTCCATGTGTTTTGCTCAAATTTCCGACACACTTTATGGTTACCCTTAATGACCTGATTATTTGTCTTCCCATATCAAAAACAGATTTCAACCCAACAAATTCTTTCCCTTGGAAGCCAACGGGTGATTCCATTAAGGCTGCTTCTAATCTCAGATGGGTTATTAAGAAACAAAGTGCTGGTATCAATTAAAAAGCACTACAGACTTCACACCAAGGGGAATGTGCTTTGATGTAGCTACTTATCATGGGGAAAGTGGAACTCCTATTCTTTATGTTGTCAGAATATCACACTTACAGTATGCTATCCAAGCCGTGACTGTCTGTATTTCCATAAAATGTACATGTAAAGAGACAATTCAGCCCACATACACACTTCACCACACAGGCAACAGCAGGATACAGTTATTTCGCTGCAACCAATGAACCAATAAAGCATGCATTTCTGAAGTCCTCTATAAAAGACATCAATTAAAAGCATGAATCATTATTTCCTCAATGCCACTGTTGCCCATTAAAGACAGGGATGGAGACAAAGAGGTCTCCACAGCTGGCAGGCAGCAACCTGATAAAACCAGGCAACCGTAGAGCCTGGTGTCTGAAAGCCTAATGCACATAGCACCTCTGGAGGAGTCCTGCTGAAAGATCTATCAAAGCCTGCCAAGTTTGATAGCCATTACGTGTGTATTATTCACTGCTGACAAGAAAATATAGGTAATGTTATACTGACTCCACCCCGAGCATTCAGACTCATGTAACAAAGCTGAATGGGTGGTAAGGTGAATGGCAAGGTATTGTATCTGTTCCTCACCTGCCAGTTTGATGAGCAAGTGCTACACAGCTTTATGACAGAAAATCTTTACGTAGACCTACACATCATCATAGATAGGTCAGTCACTACATAGAACATTTTCTAAATATGAGAAGAAAACACTCAGTGGCTTAGGTTCTGAGCAATTAGATTTCCATGCAAATTTCAATTCCTAGCATGCAGATCATTGGGAACCCCTTGCTGGACTGACAACACTGTCCAACAAGCAAACATAGTTAAACAGAAACCATTTGCAAGGGAAAAAACGGAATCCCCCATTAAATGAACTAAACTGCTGGCTCTATAATAAACAAATCGCAGGTAAGAGCCAAACATTGCATGAAAGTGCTTGGAAAGAATGCTAACATTTAACAACCAACAGTGTGTGTGTTTCGTTCTTTTTTTTCACCCCAGCATTCCCGTATCTAAAGTAAGTGCCACGGGAACATGTAAACACAGAGCAGTGGAAGTTTCTCAAATGCCACCAGATCTGGAGCCACATTCTCCCATTCCTTGAAAATATTGAAGGAGTTGCAAGGGGGGTTGTTTTTAGGCACCAGGAGTGGAAAATCCAACAAGGAGGCACCCCTTGTTGAGTGCCTAATGAGCAAAGTGCAGTTGCTGTATATTTTGGGGGGCTGCTGGAAATGTGTAGTGAGGTGAGGGAATACCCCTGTGCTTTCAGAATAAGAATACTTCCTCAGATGCTATTTCAATGATGGCATAACTAAAGACAGATATCCAGGTCTACTATTAGTGATCAGAAGGGAACACTGTTTCAAAAAAACAAGTAAGTAGACTGAAGACCCTCCCCATATACACAATATACTAAACCTATCGAAGACATAAACAAGTATGAAAATAGTTAGGGTTGAATCCTACATCTTGCCACAGCGGGAACACGATATCACAGACATGTCATCACCTGTTAGTATCCATATCTAAAGTACACATTTGGTATAATTTAGTTTCCTTTGTCATTGCTTATGCCTCAGGTTTAAGAGTTGGGTAATATTTTCTGATAATAAAGAGCTGGATGTCAGAGAGGACAGGTAATGCAAGGAAAGCCTGGGTGTGATTATGACTGTTATCTGAGAATGAATCTAATACACATGGAGAAATATGTTAATTCCATATGTGAAGGAAATAGAATTCACATATATGCCACATTAGTTTAATATATTTCACTTGAGAAAATATACCTCAGGGTCTATTGAAATACATCACACTGGTTGTACAATAGCGACATCCTATACAAACAGAGAATGTAACCTGTGCAAGCTTACAGGTTAAGCTGTTGAACCAGCACTTTGTAAAAACTAACTTGCAAAATTCAATTTCTTTTTTAATATTCTGCTGCCTATTTTTTATGTTTTTAATAATGTAACAGATTGTTTTCCGCCACAAAAAAATATACTTCTTACTATCCTGGAACATGGTTGAATCACACAAACGCAAAATATCAATAAAAAGAATGCAATACCAGAAAAAATTCTGAATGTAAAGAATCCAACCATGCCCAGCAGCTCTGAAGTAATGTATAGTATGTAGGCATGCAGGTGGTTTCAGTGGTCTCAGTACCAAGTTGCAAAGTGAGAATGGTTGTTTCTGGTGTCCAGGGATTTAGAAGTAAAAAAAGTTCAAATGTTCATTATCTACATAGACAATGTTGTGTGACTGGCTTGTGGGAGTACTTCCATGGCTTGGATGGGCATGAAATTCGTCAGGTTTAATCATGTGTACAAAAGGTGATTCACTATAGAAAAACTCCCAAGGACCATTTAATTAATAATCATCCAATCACCAAATTTAAAATTTTAGATGATTTTGGCAGCTACTGTATGTGGTGGTGTTTCGATCCTAGCTCTAACTGGCTTCTTCTTCGTAGCGATGGCAACTGAGGCTCATGGGTATGATAGAGCCATCCACCACCAAACTGCCAGGAAAAATATTAGGCTACTTCTCATAAATGATTTTGAAAAAATTAAAATGAATGGCCCTAACATATATACAGTATTGCAGCATTATCAACAAGTCTTTGTTGTGGAACACTAAGAACTTATTTGAATAAATTTAATAAATATTAGTGTCTAAGTACATACATGGGTTTCTACAAATACACACATATATTTACAAATATATATTTATAATTATGTGTGCTGTGAAATTCAGTATGTTTACAGAAATAAAAAGCTCTTAATTCGATCAAATTAATTTAAAATAATCCCCTTGCGTCTTGATTTGCTTGCTTAAGCAAACTAACACAAACAGATACACGCACACACACACAAAGAGAGATCCATCAGACCTGTTTGAAGCATGTTTGCATTCAAGTGGATAGCAGCCACAGGGAGCACTACCTGTGAATTAAGTGAAGGCAGATTGGAAGCCTGACGAGAAATTTCCTACTTCGAAGGTTGTATGGAACAAATTACTGCGCTCTGTAATGCCTGCAGATCCTGAAGATATTCTAAGACTCTTTAGCCTGATGAGGTTCTTGGATCGCACACATGACGCAGACAAGCATGACGGACTGACCGGTGTGTATATTACCTTTGTACTTCTGGTAACTAAATGCTAAAATGGAACACACACCACCCAGACACACAAACACACATACATATCACACAAACATAGGCAGTCAGTTTCGAATGAGTCATCATTGCACGAGTCCATAGGGAAAGCTCAGTGAATCAGCACTAATTTTCCTATCAGCACTAATAATGTGCTCACCACTAACAGTCTGGTCTTAGTGAAGTTCCCTAGTGGTAAGTGGCTCAACATGCCTCCAATGTTTTGGTGTCTGAGGTCATATCCTTAAATGAATTAAAGGCAGGCCCGTACCCCCAACTCTACATTTAAATGCATTGATCTCACTTAGCCAAAGGCAAGCTTACAAGCTTGTGACAGAAAATGGCACACAGTTTCACAGTTTTTTGTAAAAAAAAAAAAGTGATCAGAAGTGCCGTAGGTGTAACAGCTGCTGATAAAAGAGAGATAAAAGCACTCACGACAGTTGGTAGTAGTAACTGAAGTAAGAAGATATCAGACTTTTAATAATATTACAGACAGTTCACAAGATTCACCAGTGATATCACCAACGTCATGGAGACAGCAGCTACATCAAAACAACCTGTATGTTAAATTTAAAAACAAAACTTCATTTCCCATACACATTGTGTAGTTGTATATTTTTTATAATAATTCATAATTTTTTGGTAAGGGTAAGCAAGAACGTAGTGGGCAGAGGAGAGCATGTGAGCCATACCTGAGTGTTAAAAACAAGCAAATCACGCTCCCCCCTCCCTCATCAACAGCTAAAAACATGGAAAGCTTTCAGAGGGGATTACCTGTATCTGCAACTGACTGATCATAACTGTAACTAAGCAGTTGTGATGCATGGCATTGCCCCAGGTAAATTCAAGTTACAAGAAACCTTTTCATGTTGCCTTTTATCAGCTGTAAGGATTTTTCTTGAGCATTTACGTGGCACGTCATCCCCTGCTTTCCTAAATTTCCTCTCCTCTCACGGCTGCATGTGCATTAGACAGACACTAATTTGCGTGAATTACTCTGTAATTAGGCCTGTCTCTTATACAGCCTACAGTCGCCGACAGCTGTGGCCCGTTCCAAAGCTAGAGACTGGTATATCCCTTTGAGACAATCGTTTTTCAAATCAGGTAATTAGAGCAATTAGCCATATTGTACCTAATTACCTTCTGTCGTTTAGCCTAATGATATTACTTACAAACACTCTTTAAAGCAAGATAGAGCTACTTACTGAGTCTCCAACTTTGGTTTTTAGGCCAACAAATGAGAGCATGCCAGCTGTTCAGCAGACTTTTGGTGCTCATGGTTTTAAAATACCTCTGCCAGGCTTCTTGACTTATGATGGCATCAATGGTGGATTTATTATATGCTTTCAAATGTCTGTCAATTTCAAATGACAGACATGGAAAAAGAATGATCATATAGACAAACAGATTATTCTTGTTGATGCCCATTGCCCAGTTCAATTGATCAACAGCCTCCATGAGTGAAGACAGAGACAAGCCAAAGCTTGAGGATTAGTATCTTGCTTATAAAAGTTGGCATAATGCAGCAGAAAATGGAAAGTGACATGTGACCTACTGACAAAACAACAATTATATGTATATGTGTCTTAATATTCAAAGGGCATTGCTATTCCATAATGCTAAGCGGGTCACTTCATATTTGTTTTTCTGCCGTCTTTCAACAAAGACAAATAGATAATTTGTCTGTTGTTCTCATTCAAAATGGAACAAATTTGTAGTGGCATCTTACAGTGTTATAGCTAGGAAAAAAGTGGGATTCAAGCTAAGAGTTCTGCCCAGTTGAGATACAGGTCGTAAACATTACTTAATTTACCAGTCACACTGCTGTGGAGCAGTTGACTAAGACTACGAGATTAATTCCAGGCTACATTTTCAGCCTCTAAGTAAATTGTAAACACCAAACACTGTGGGAAGTGTTTAAACAGAATGAACAGGATGTAGCTTAAAGGATAAAGAAATGGTCTTGTGACGGAAAGGTCACCGAAGTGAATTCCTGGATGGAGTGGGGATGTGACGGGATAACTCACGCCTCAAGAACCAGCCAGCAAGGCGATCGTATCTTGAGCCGCTCATGGACCAAAAGAAGACACTGACTTTAGGGCAAGTTCTTAATTCTACATGCTGCTGAACATTAGTGTGTATGCAAATTACTCCATTAACTCAATAAATAAAGGTTAATCCAAACAATTAAAGCATAACCTAGTGCTGCAAACATACTGCGAGCCAAAACAAGCTTGACTTCCAGTTGAAACGTTGCTGTTGCGTTTAACGTTTAACTTATTTTTCAATGCACATATTTAATGCTACTTGCAGCAGCACTAAGGGTATTCACATCACATCACCATAAGCAAAAGTCACAAATACCCAAATATTCTGCATACATTCCCATGAAAAAACCTTAAAACAAACGCAGGTTCAGGAATAACACAGTCATAAGTTTTTGAAGGCTCGTGTGCATTTAAGTTCCCATGTGTCATGTCAAAAATTACTTTGACCATTGACTGTCCATGACATCACAAAGATCATTGGCCACCGCCTTTTATTTTGAAGATATTTATCTGTTTTCATCCTGGTATTGCATCTTTTGTAGTTTTTTTTAACGACACAGTAGTATATACTGAAGATCCACAGCAATGAAAGTTGTCATTCATATTATGTTATATTATATTATATTACATTAATTATAACTAATGGAAATATCTGAAAAGAAGTTAGAGAAGCAAAATATGTAACATGGATGAGCCTAGCTTTCTCACTATACACAAAGTGGCGTCACTCTCTAGGTTTAGGTTACAGTTCCTATTCCTATTGATTTGTCACAGTTAATTTTCTCCAGAATTTCAAACAGGGCACATCTACACAGCCTCTTTGCCTTGGTGTCCTTATACTGTAGTTTTGATGAATATCAAAATGTCAAGAAACTGAATCTGAAGATTGTATGCTGCTTTGAAGTTAAACAGTTGTCGCACAGAATTGTCTAGGAGGAGCATATGTGCGGGTTTCAAGCAACTTCACTCATGGCGGTCTCTTTCCCCACTGAGCAGCCCTATGCAGTGTACATGTTGTTCAGTGATAGCTCCCTGCAGTCCTCTCCTCCATTGAACACTAATTGCCTGAGAAGTGCAGATTCAGTAGCAAAACAAAAATAGTCAGTCTTATGAACGAGCCTGAAGAAGTCTCTCGCACTTGCAAAGACATCAAAGTGCACCGCAAGTGAAAACAATACTGGGCCTGCTGCCAACTCAGGAGGGGTCTTTCAGCTAATCATTATGAGAGTGCAGTTTTGCTCTTAATCATCCTTCAATCTAAAGGGGCTCACTAGTACAGAGCCAGGAGGTCTTGTTACCATAATCTAGTGAGAAAAGACCCCTGCCAGACTTTCCCTCCTTTTTATCAGGCCTGTAATTTCCTCTGAACTCTTGGTACTTGAGAGCACTGGTCACTACACTCTAAAATAAAAAGAAGAGAAAATCATGGAAACTGTAATGGAAGTGGTATGGAAGTGTTCTTCAGTTTGCAATTACAGGGGAGCTCCAGAGCGATGTTTGGAGACTCTCTTCAGAAGCAAATGAACTGTCTTCAAAGAGCTCTATACTGTAGATTTGTGATATAAAATTTTGAGGTACCTATTGGTTAACTTTGAAGAAACGCAGATGAATCATGCATTTTTAGAGTGTAGGCTCCCCACTGACAACACTGAGAAAAGAGGGTAAAAAGGGTATGGAAGTAATTATTGAGTCTTTTTTCATTTCAAAGTACCCTATCACACTCTCACAATACTTTGAAAGGCTTTATCATTTAGAGGTCAGCAGGTTGAAGATTGTTATTGCACTTTTAATGTCAGTCAACTTCTTATTTGGCTTATTCAACAGCAGATGACTGAGAATATTTGTTTGTTTTTTCAACACTGTTCTACTTCAACTAAACTCAAATACACATTCATACATAGGAATTTTGTCACAGGCTGATTATCAATATCAAGATTCAGTTTTTTGTGTGTTTTAAGGAAGTATTAGCTCCTCAAGAACAGTTCAACATAAATTGTGTGCTTCTTAAATTTTATCCTAAATTAAGATATGCAGTTGGTTTTTTTCCCAGGATGTTTCAATCAGCTCCGACCTTTAGACCGTAGTTCTTTTTGTGTGTTCCAGTTAGTTCTGACATGATTTCTAGTTCTGGTAATGAATGCTGGCATTTTCCTTTTCGTCTCGCCAACCAAGATGTCTTTTTTGATATTGTCAAATTCAGTGCTCTTTCACTCTGGAATCATACTGTTAGATATGATGTCAAACATATCACAGAGGACACAAGAACAGAAACAAGAATACAGACTGAAAAAAAAACTTTTGTTAAGAATATTGTCTAAATTCACCGTGTTTAAGAAAAATCATGCTGATAAATTTTGCAAGCCCTATGGACGCCATCAGATCCAAAGATATTGCAACAAATAAATATTACAGTGCAATAGGCCTATTCATGCCCTGGCAAAAGACAGTGGAATGTGACCCAGACACAATGCTGTAGAATACCACATCTGTTCTTCAAGGAAGTGACCAGGATTGATCCACAAGCAAGTGTACAGGAGGAATCCTAATTAGATGCCTGAACTAACAGCCTTCTTCAATGTGAAGGAGAAGGGGTTCTGTCTGGATATCTCAGCCCCCACCCCGTCCATATGGCTAAGCCCAGGCACCCTGTGATGGAAGCTTACTTTGGATGCTGGTATCTATTGTATGTCACTCTTATCTGAAAGAGCTTTTGGTTAGGAATACTTCACCTTCAGGCTCAGCTCCCTCTTCACTATGACAGTCCCCTATAAATCCCAAATCACTGTGGACTTGGGACTGCGACAGGTCTACAACGCAAAAAGAGTTGTCCACCATTTTCTGGGCTACCATGGCCCCAGGCTCTGAGGTACTGACCCTCATCCCTACTGATGTACAGATGGCTGCTAGGGTGAATCTCATCTAGCCTGTAATCTACCACTGCAGAGGTCATTTATTAACTCAGTGACCTTTGTCCAAGAGACAGAAGGTGTGCAAGTCCAATTCTGAGATCCTCAAAATGTTTCCTGCACTGGCTGAATATTTCCATAGTTGAAGTCAAAAGTTACCCTACCTTCCTGAAAACACCTTGGGCGAGGCAATGCCACACTTTCCTAAGCAGCCTAACAGTTTGCCAGAAACTCTTTGAGGCTAACTACAAATCATTATCATTGGCCTCCACAAACTCCTCCCACACACACTCAATTTTTTCTTCCACAACTACATTTGGGCCTGCTGATAACTCTGATTCAGGAGTTCCATGGGCTAGCCCAAAACCAAAAGGGATCCCTCCTGGATTTACCAGCTCTGCTTAACTACACTTATAAACAGTCTTGCCCAGGTTCTGATTTCATTCAGTCACACACCACAAGGTTTCTCTTTTGTTAACTATGTGAGCATTGAAGTTCCCCAGAACTCTGCAATTCTCAGGTGGTGTCCTCTCTAGGATGTTGGGCCATGAAAAGAGGCATCATACGAACTAATATTTCTCAATTTCCATGGAAAAAGGGATCTGGAATGTTGACAACGCATGCAAATGATGTAGTATTGTTAAAGGGACAAATGATCCTGCAATAAACGTGACAATCATTCCAGCTGATGTCACTTTTTCACATCTGACTTGTTTAGCTGGATGGGAAAGGTTTAGTTTGGGTACATCAGTTGCCTAGTGAAAAAACAGGCTTACTTATATGTCATAATCATTTGTTTAGACATTGTGTATATCAGCTGTCACAGATGTTTACAACATCTGTAAACATGTTACTAGTAAGCCAATTAAATTTTGTATTATGACATCATCAAATTACTTTCCAGACCAAACTACTCAATACATAATAGTTACCAGTTTAGACAGTGTGTTTCCAGTTGTGTTTGTACAAACAAACGTCTACATACAACAATGTGCATACAACACCACGATTAGCATCCTGCCATAGTTGAGAGATAACATGTTCATTGGCATTTACATAAATCTGATTTCATAATAATATGTTAATAATCTCTTATGTTTAGATTTTCTCTGGACAAAGTGAAGTATAGATACCATCTAGAAAATACTTTTTATTGTACATGAAATCCATTTTATTACTTTTCATGCTATACATAGTTTTTCAATGAAATCACTTATTAATAAATTAATTTCTACTTCCTTTTTGTCAGTGGGCTATAACCTGACTTGGAATTCAACCCCACACCTGTTAACGCCGTTGCTTGCAACAGCCACTTTTCTGCTTGTTATGTGAAGGTATCGGGATGTACCAGCATGCGGGCTCCTGAGCCTCCTTCCAACTACAGCGTAATGGTAGAAAGCAAATGTGGAGCGGTGTGTTTTTACTAGCCAATAGTGCTGTAAGACAAGAAAAGCCAGCTATCGTTAACACAAATCTACCTGTCTGTCTGTTTGCTTCGTAACATTCAATTTAGATTTATTATCATTTTACCAATACTCAGGTATACAGCTTCTCTACCGTCTCAGTGGCTGTAACTCACATGACCCACATGATATATGATAATGCAACATAACTGCGTATGCCATTAAATACAGTAATGTTACTGCAGTCTAACTGTATAAAATAAAGTGTGGCAATAATCTCATTTATAAGTCTAGCTCACTAAGCATTTGTTATCATCCAATATATTTAGCGGTGCTCACATTGCTGAGCGTCTGGTGAAAGATATACAAGTGGGGAGGTGTGTGCAGTTGATACTATCACTTTTCTAACGTTAACACAGCTGTCCTTATTAGCTAGGCTACATGCTAATAAATTTTGGAGGTGGGACTCCAACATTGATAGCGTTGTGTTGGACAGATTTGTACAGCGGTGTTCATGATTCTAAGCATTCAATTCACACATGGGTCCGTAGTCAATGTGTTTGCGAGAGAGAGAGAGGGAGCGACCGTGCAAGAGGAGGTGCTGAGCGTTGATAATGTGGTGGGCCGCCACAAATAAATCAATGTAACGAGCACGGATTACTTCAACCTCAAAATAATTGATTCTCAGATGCATCATGATGCGCACTTGGACGATCTGAATCGATTCATAAAATTTCAATAATCAATTATCTAAATGGTAATTGATAACGTAATGTTGACGGAAGGAAAAAGGCGGAACTCATAACATAACAGACATGTTCTCCCGGCACAGGCAGTTGTTGAATGAATGACTGCCGCTTCTAAAATTTTACCCGTTATTGACTTTTACTTGCAACTTGTACGAGCATGGTAACTCTTGACATTATGAGACATCTACGAGACATGCGGCAGGAAGTGACACTGAAGGCAAGCTGAGCAGAGGAAAAGATGAGCAGTACGTTTCAGTCAGGTAGTAAATGTACAGTGTAGGTCATAGTGTGTCAGTTTGTAAAAGTCTTTCTGTTGTTTTCCAGCTGCTGGAAAGTGAAGGTGGTTAGCACTAGCAAACATCAGTTCAGACTGCGGTCTAGAAGCTGAGCAGGAAAGCTAACAGGTTTGTTTTTGGGCTGCTAGTTCGTTTACTGTCATTCATCCACATAGCGAGTACACAAATACCGGTAAACGAAAGTATGAAGTAGTCACACAGTGAGAAAAATACACCTTTATCTTATTTGTTTTACAATCGCAATGTAGCCCTCATAATCGTAATAAGGTGCCTAGAGATTCCCACCCCTAGAGGTGACGCATCGTGATGCATCATGATGCATCTAGATACCGAACTGAATCTTGTCAGGGTTATCGTAATTGAATTGAATCGTGAGACCAGTGAAGATGCACGCCTCTAAGTGGCAGATAACCAGAGTTTCCAGCATGTTGTGTGATGCTGTTTCCCTGTGAGTCTGTCTATAGCTGCTTTCACGCTGTCTTTTTTTTCTTTGAGGATTGTGCCAATATGACGGTCTGAGTAATGTTACAGAGCCAAAAAGGGGTTTGATTTGATCCATCTCTGTGCCGGGAACATAGGTAGTAACAGAGCAGCAGAACATGTCTGTGAAAAGCCACAGCTGTATACCGATGTTTCAGATTTTATTGCGGCATCTGTGTATGAAAGCTGTTGTGTTCTGGATTATGCTCGCTCATGAGTTTGAGCCGAGCATACGCGTACGAGCACACACTAGGTTGCAATCTTAAAACTGCACTGCTATTGGCCACTGAAAACTCCACATTACCCCATTAAAAGCAGTATATATAGCTTTTTTTTAATGCATCTTTTAAAGTCTATTAGGTCAGAGTGACCACAAAAGACATACTTGTCAATACCAAGGGGGATTTTATCATGTCCAGATGATATAATTTCCATTCACTTGTATGAATGTAGACATAAAAGTGCTGAGTTGTTGAGTTAGCTAACCCAAACAGATTTGTAAGCCCCACTGAAAATGCAGTTCCTTGTGTCAAACCCTGGATCAGCATATAACCTGAATTGTTAATCTTACATCTTTTACCCATTGTCTACTCTCAATTGTTTTAATGTCTTAAATCACTGCTGACACATTGGGAGTTATTACAGCACTGAGCTGTGCCTGTCTCCACTGTTTAATTAGAGCATAAAGACTGTCCAGAACCTGTTGTTTTCTTAATCCACCTGGTAATGGCTGCCCCTGTTCCTCTAACTTAATATAAGCTTTATGGAGCAGCATTAAAGGCAGCTTTGCTGTAGTCAAATACTTCCAGCAAACTGATCTCACACTCTAATTTGACAGCTTTTTAAATAAATGCCTTGCTAATAATATAGCAGGTGCTTATATTGTAATGCAGCCAACAGGATGGCTGGTACACCGTGAGACTGTGGCCATCACTCTGGCTCACTTTTAGAGACATCTGAGGTCACTCTGTCATCAAATGCTGAATGCCCTGCAGTTTGAGGGCTTGGTTTACTGGTGATCATGCATACCACTGAATAAGCTGTGATAAAGTGTTCCTCAACCACATACTCACACACACACACTTCCTTTTTTAATGACTGTGGGTCACTGAAAGACGTGGCCCTTTTAGTGCAAAGCTCCACTCAGGCTTGAAATAAAAATAGCACTTCAACCTTTCTTACAGTTTTGTGGGGAGGGAAACGGGAAGCGTTCACCTAATGGGAAGCACAGAGAGTGTCGTCATGGGAGTATGAACAGGGAATTTGTGTCACCATTCCCTTCCTGTTGGCCGGGCCAACTGTGGCCCTTAAACCCCAAGATAAGAACTTTAAGCAGCCCCAGCTCAACTTTATTGCTGGAGCCTAATGCAAAAACCAAAATCACTTCATAAGCTGGAACTTTGCTTGCTTGTGGTACCCAGGCAGCTGGCCATTTCTCCTCTACCCATCGCATCAACAACAAGTGACAGGAACGGAAGCTTTGAGAGGAATTCCTGGAAGGGTCGCCAAGGGGAGAGCCTGGGTCTGTTTTACATTATGGACGTCTGCCATGTTTAGGCAGTTGACAACAGCCAAGGGAAGATGAGACAAATAACAATTTGAGATTCCAAAACAAAGGTCTACCCAAAGCCACACCTCCGTTAGTTCCATGGTGAGCTGGAGGTTTGATTATCTCATAAGTTTACGTTTGCTGTTGAAGTATGCCACATCTTGAGCCACATTGGTGAGTCATTAGTTACTCAGTGGAAGGCAGGAATGGTAACCATAAACAGAGGCGCGCTGTTTGGGGTGGGTTGGTGCATTGTGGTCCTTCATCAATGCACCTAAATAATTGTACACAATCTTTATTTGAATGATCAGTTTAGACATGTTTGTCATACTTGAATAGTGGCAATGACAACACTGGAAAATATGTTTGGAACATTTTGTACCCTTAAAGCTAGCTGTCAGATATAGCTATAAAGCCACAACATGGAAAATGGCCATACACTGTGACACTGTAAAGAACATAGGTCGGCCATGTATGGAAAATCAAGTTAACATGCCAGTGACAATACCATTCTCTTTCCTAGTTTTGTTAATATCAAAAAGGTGTTAATAGTGAATAAATACAGAGGCAGTCAATATTATTAAAGCGTATGTTAAGGGATAAGATAAATGAAATCAAAATCACATCAATGTTCAAATTAGGTTGAATGACTAAAGATACAGTGCATTTTAGTTTGTCTTTTTTGTACTCAAAGCTTGCTGCCTTTTGTGGCATCTACAGTATAGGAATGATATACTCAGACAGAAAGCTTTTGGCTCTTTCTCAGTGGAGAACATTACATCAACAGGCAGGGCAAATCTTGATTTTGAGTGACCAAGGTTAATGCCAATTAACTCCCCCTATGTAAAACTCAAATCTGGATTTGACTAGGCTCTCGAGGACAAACATCTAGAGCCAAAGCACATGCTTTCCAAAGGGGAAAATCTGATCAGACCTTCAATTTTGATTGGTTGCATAATAAGCACTAAAACTTACATGGAGTTTTTATTTATACAGCATATATACATACATACATACATACATACATACATACATAAATACATACATACATACATAAATATATACATACATACTAGCTTACAGCTTGTGCTCTTATCCACTTATTAAGCCACATATAGAATTGAAAAAACTGGGACATCCATCAGGGCCGGGGCCGGAGTCACAACACCTAAATTAATATTCATGAATAGTATTGTGAGACTCCTTCCGAACACAATCAGAAGAGAGAAAACCAGAAAACGATGAGTCTGAGTGAAGTTTTAAGTGGCTGGTGACTGTTGCCCATTGCGGTCTGCCGCATGTGTTTTAATAAGGAGTTCTGAGGTCGAGAACAGCACACCTGGGACACAGCACACACGCTGCTAGAGGAAGTGATAATCCGCCAAAGAAAGCAATAGAAATTTCCAGCTAATTCACCAGCCTGCTGAGACCCCCCTCCACACCCATTCCCCAAGTCTTTCCTTTGTAAAGAATGAAAACAATTCTCTAATTGGATGGTTTGATAGTGTAGAACAATTTATACAGTAGAACCCAATTACATGTTAGAGAAGAACTTACACTTATTTGATTACTTCTGTCAAGAAGACTTGACAGAAGTAGTCAAATAAGTGTCACGTGGGTCATTTCACACTGTACTGCATTTGTCATACTAATTGTGGGTGACTTTGGACCATGTGTTTTACTACATTTAATATCTAAAAATAGCAGCATCCAATATAACCTTTTTTATACAGAATGTCATTTACCATACAGTACTTAGCAATACTTGCTATATAACTAGTAAAAAATATTGTTTAAGTTGTTATGTTAATTAAATAGATTACACCAACACCTACAGTTACAGTTACACCTATAAGATTACAATTGTGTAATGTAATGTTCAATGGCAAAAAACTCTATGCAGCATCTGCAACTTAGATCACATAATGGCCATTATGATGTGATTTGCAAACCCTCCATTTCATTGCTTTTCCAATATTCAGTGTCAAGCCACAGAAGTACACTTGCCTCCAAGTGAATATTGGCTATTATGCTGCATTCATAGGGAGGGGAGGAAAAACATTGTCTCCTTGGCTTATCTCATGGAGTCAAAAATCACCACAGGCAGGTTAGTTAGAGCTGCACCCCTCCCTCTGACTCCATTAAAATATCTCATCTCTTAGACAGACTCTATCTTGAATAGTCCCGTTTGTTATTCCAGTGCCTGCACCCATTTCCACATGTGGCAACTGGACAAGTAATATCGTTCATCTATTATGATGCAAACCCACAGGTTGAATTCCGACTGAGTGTCCAATAAAATTACTATTCAGATTTTTACGGACTATATCTGTGCAGGGCATTTGTTTTAATGATAAGTGATTTGTTTTTATGGTTTAGTGGCATTCTGAAGCTTATGGAACTTTTGTTATGTCGTGTCATACTGTTTCAAACTGCGGATGTGTACCCCCCACCCCCACCCCCAAGGTTTAGCGGGTTTAACAGCATTCAGCTTCATTGCTCCATACAAAATTCTGTAATAGACACAGTGTTGATTTTATTTCTTCTCAAATGTTGTTTGTGTACATGACAATTTGTTTAACTTTTTCTGTTGTTTGACATGTAAACATGTACACAAAGACTGAAAATGAAACAATATACATATTGCACATGGGTGGTGGTTGGTTTGAGACAATTAAAACCTCATCTGGAATGACTGAAACAGTCATAGCTACAATGCTTCAGGTGCTGTAGAAGTCAGAGCACTCTCCAAAGTTTATTTTGATAGGATTAACTTGACTCTGAATGCAGACCCCGATCTGACAAGGCCACCAGGGAAAATGTGAAGCAGAGGTTGTTACTGTTACAAATTCCTGTAACTGATTGCAAGCTTAACTTCATGAAGTGTATAGTCTATGCTATAGTATATATGTCGTAAAGCTTTATTTAAAAAAAAGTAGGATCAGTTTGAATTTCAGACCAGATTACTTAGCTTTAGTAAAATTGGGAAACCAACCTAGTTCTTGTTTGGAGACGTTATTCATTTCGTAATTAAACTGCTTACATAAGACAGATCTGAAAATGATTCATTTTTGGTGTGCCACTGAGAAAAAGAGTTTTTCATTAGTGATGAACAAAATGCAGTGTCACAACACAATCTGACAGACATCAGCAGTTCTAATCAAGAGAAGGTTTTCTAAGGAGGCAAAGTAAAACAAGGTGCGGCAGGGTAGGAAAAAAGCTATTCTTTTAGGTGGGAGTTATCAGAGAAGTCCCCGGTTCTCCACCTCCTAAACATTGTTGAGGTTCCTGATGTGTAAGCATTTGGTGGAGTTTTTCCTGTCCTGTATCTTTAAAGGAGGGAAACCAAACCAAAGTGATTAGCTGTTACTCAGTCATTGCTCAACAGGCTGTGTTCAAGGACTTCTAAATGTGAGCCCAGAAGCACCCTTAATAATTGCAATGTCCAAAAATATCAAACGGCCTTGAATTCTGAATTAGACACAGAAGCCAATATCATCATTGCTGGTTACCTCTAACTAACTGGAAATCACATTTAACTTCAACTGACCTTAATGGATTTATTTTCAAACGCAGCTGTTTCCTCTGAAACAAAACAATCAAATCCTTGAACTGAATGAGTATCATAGAATATATGGGTTTACTGTACAGGAAGCTGCTCATGCTGACATTTCCTCTGCCTGTGCTTCATTGAAGATTTAACAGGAACACAGCTCACGTCCTTTGTTTCTGAAATCAAATCTTTACCACTCCCAGTGAGAAAGCACCGACGTGTCGCACTTATCTTGAAGTCAAATGTTTACCTTCCGTAGGATTTGTGTGGAAACACCACCATGTCATTTCCCAGGATGCTATTATGATGTGATTAACTGTAAGGCAAGTAGTAGTCACCATCATTGTCAAATCCATTCCATCAAAATCCATTTTATCCATTATTACGTCCTAAAACTGACACAGCAAATATTAATTACAGTTGGATTATTTTGTCTTCAGATTTCAGAATTTAGGACTCCAGAGTGACCTGTTGCAAGCACTACCGTTTAGCTAAAGGTATCTGTGCTCCTTCCCCTTAAAGATCTTAAAAAGATTTCTGTATATTTCCAGTGTTGAGCTATATTTAATAATTTCTATGTCTCAATGTTTCATTTAGTTGTGGGAGTTTCTGCTTTTTTGATTGTAGAATGGTATTAATGTTTTGTTATACCACACTTCTTGTTACCATAAGTAGCCATTCAGATATTATTTTGATAATTTTTAAATGTTTTTTCTTGGCAAAAATAGTAGGTTAAATTCAATTAGCAGTGAATATTTCAGAAACAAATACTACATTAGCTTTTTTTTTGTCTTTTTAGTTTAAGTCAGCTGAAAGCCAAAAGAAGCTAACAACCTAATTGTTTGTCTTTTCCTAAGGCCAATAATGAACTTTCACAATAAACATAATGTACACTTCTAAGTGACACAAAATCTAACACCCTTGTAATTTAAGCCAAATATTCACCTATACTATGCTTAACTTTATGCAAGCTATCATTTTAATCACAGCAACCGTTTTGTAAGGTATGTTTTTCAAGTGAGAGTATGTAAGTAATCTCAGTTAAACCCCCTTAATGCATGAGTAATATAAATGGGGCAAAAACAAATTACACTAAAACAACACTAAACACTACTTCTTCTGATTTTGCAGTTCTTATTAACTTATGGACGAGTAATCCAGATCAAGAAAATGATCCTAAATTCTTTTGTCAGTGCTTTCAGTTTTGCACTCATCCAAAATTCCCAACAGAATGACCCAGCAATTCCCGACAGACAACTCAACCAGGTATACTCTTTCTCTACACACACACACTCACCATGCCACCCAACACACCATCGCCCACCATTACTACCGTAACTGTATATGTGTATGTGTGTGTCTGTCTGTCTGTGTGTTTGTGTGGGGGTTGAACACGAGCGTAATTGGAGTTGACCACAGTTCTCTGAAGTACATTAACACAGAGCCCACAGTGTACCAGGTTCCACAGAGGGCAACACAGCTGCGCAAAAACAGGTATATGGAAAACCAAGCTGATACAAAACAGAAACGTCTGAACTGAACAACAAGGAGGGGCGATGGGTGTAGGGGCAAGGGGGGTCTCCAACCATGATCGGAGACCACCTTGAAATGAACCCACAGAATTCAGCAGAAAGAAAAGTTGATCTCTAGCCAGTATGTTACGGGACTGAGGGACTGTTACGGCATGCTAGTAGAAAACAAGACATCCATCTTGACTCAGCGGGTTTGATGAGACAAGAGAAATGGTGACACACTGATGTTGTAGTTTTCTTTGCCCGAAGGCTGTGAGATCAGCTTGGCTTCACTCTCATTTGTGTTAGCTGTTAAAAGGAAGATGGATATGCTTTGATAGTGATAATAGTTTCCTGAAAGCATGCACATTCATCACTTGGGCATCATCTTTCAGTGTGGCAGTTGTTAGCAATTAGGGCTACCTGGTTAGAGATAAGTTTTAATGACTCCACTCTGTTTACCAAAGAACTCCAAGCTTCGAGTAATGGTTTGTCAGTTTCAAGTCAGCTTTCAGTCTATCCTGGTTCCAAATATCTGAATTTATACTTTTCTACCCATGTTTCTCATATCCTTTTGGAAATGGAATATCTTTGTGCCACAGCCAGATGAAGGCAACATTGGAGGCAACATTTCAACAATTGCTGAAAAAAGTTTGACAAGTGTGCAACCATACAGGTTGCTGTAAGTGGACTTACATTAAATTAAATCTGCATATTTCTTCAGTTGACTTAACAAATCATGAACATAAAAAACCTAGATACATAGAAACCTAGAACATAGATCTTAGTTGCAATTAAACACTCACAGAAAGTGATGCTGTTTGTGTCTTTGCCAGCAGTGTTTTTTCTTTTGAATAAACAGAAGAACACATCTAATAAAAGAGCTGCAGTCCACAGACCTATAGCCACCTACAGAAGCTACATTGGCATCAACAGTAAAATCAAAGGAAAATACATCACAGTACAAGCCACACTGTTTGATTGACAAGTGAGCTCTGGGAAGTACAGTGCAGGAACACCGCAGCAATGAACGCTTCACACCAAAGATGCTGCCAGAATGACAAAATAAGGATCTTGTGGATTTACCACTTGAACTTTTAACCAGATGAGCATAAACAGACACAAAAACCAAATGAAGTGCATTTCTTTCAGCATGTTATGTCATCATCACTGCCATAACCATATGCTCATGAAACCAGAGCGCAGCTACACGTTTTGTGATTACACACATATGGTAGCTATTAAGTTTATGCCAGCCTCTTGTGGCTAGACATTGCGGTAGTCACACCAGTTTCACTGAAGTCATAGTGCCAAGAATGGTTAGTGTCACAGCAGATGATTTGAACCTGACGCAGCCATGTCTTCAGAGAACGAGTGCTGGAGTCGTCTGGTAAGCTGTATGGTTGGGTCAGATTAGTCTAATATCATTGTCTGAGTAACACTTTCCAAAGATGTTAGGGGCAGTTTGATGAGCTTTTTCCTGCTGTCCGCTTTCCTGCCTTAAGGTTGTGGTTCACCAAGTAGGGCGGGGCCAGAGAGTTCGATTTCTTTGCGACAGGCACTGAGTCAATTGAAGTGATCCAGGCCTGCGTATTCATCCAAGAGTGCGGTTGATGAATACGTGCTGATTTGCAGATGCACACTAATGTTTCCTTTCCTAAAATAGCCTCTTTCTTGAATAAGAAATTTACAGTCTTTTTTTCCCGATCCCGAATTTTAGCATTAGGTAGCAAAGGGATTACCAGCAAAGATTTTAATATTGAATAACTCCCCCAGTGTAGAAGATACATGTTAATACAAAATAAAAGGTAAGCATTTAGGGTAAGGAAATATTGGTAGCTGATTATAGCTGCTGATTGCAGCTTTTGTGAAGTTGATACTTAAAGGAAAAATTTGAAACTGCTGCTTTATTTGCTCACATTAACGTCCACTCAAGTGTATAGAACCACCATATACACAATGCAAGTTAACCTCCACATATCCATCTCAGCTATTGCTCAAACCTATTGGATTTATTGGTAAAATCCATAGATCCTTGTACCTTGTTACTAACTATTTATTAGATATTACGTTTGTTTATGTCTTTCAATGTGTCAATTTATAATAAGTCCCTGTTTAAGCGGCAACAGCTTAGACATTTTTCTTGCCTCTATGCCTAAAATTGTTTCTGTTTCTCCTCACTCAAACGAGTGTGGAAAATTACCAAATTACCAGACTGTGGAGACAAAAGTATAGAGGACTGATCCTGACAAATTCAGAAATAAATACAGAAATAAATAAATGCTCAATAAATAAATGCTCAATAAATAAATAAGCATCTGATTAAATGCACAAAATATAAAGTAGATAAATAAATGTAGGCAGTAATTAAATTATACAAGGAGACATAAATGTATATATCTATTTTAATTAGATTCTTTATTTAGTCACCTTTGTAATAATTACCTTATTTATTTATTGTCTGTTATAATCTTCAACTTTATTTATTAATTACTTCTTTAAATGTATTTATTTATGTGTGTTTTTTTAATATTTATATCTGTTTTATTCTTCCTTTGCATTTCTACCCTATTTATTTCCACAATGGTATTTATTTCTGCCTTCTCTTTTTTCTCTATGCATTTCTGCCTTATTATGCAAATGAGGAGGGCCTGTGTCTCAAGGGGTGAACTCCCCTATTGGTGGACCAGTCAGACGGGAGAGCTCTAGGCCTACCTGCACACATCAACAAGCCTTGCTCCCCACACAGTCACAGGAAATGGCTTCCTTCAGTGAACTGAAGTGATTAGCAACTCTATCTGAGGACAATTCTACCAATTCAATTCAATTCAATTCAATTTTATTTATATAGCGCCAAATCACAACAACAGTTATCTCACAGCGCTTTTCATAAAAGAGCAGGTCTAGACCGTACTCTATGATGCTATTTACAGAAGCCCAACAGTTCCCACCAAGAGCAAGCACTAGGTGACAGAGGCAAGAAAAAACTTCCTTTTAAGAGGCAGAAACCTCTATGAAGCTATTGAGGATCTTCAGGTGTGTTTGGACTGCACTGACTGGGACGTTTTCAAGAAGGCTACCAACAATCTGGATGAGTTTACAGAGGCTGTGACGTCCTACATCAGCTGTGAGGATACATGTATACCAACACGCAACAGGTTGAGTTATAACAATGACAAACCCTGGTTCACAGCTAAACTCAGACAGGCATTTAGGAGTGGTGACAGGCCCGGGGGCAGGGCATTAAAGTACAGGTTTAGCAAGGAGGTGCGAGAAGCTAAACGACTGTACTCAGAGAGACTAAAGAACCAGTTCTTTGGAAACGTCGCCACTTCTGTCTGGAGGGAGTTCAGACAGATCACAAACTATAAACCCAAAGTCCCCCACTCCATAAACGATTCTCACCTCGCAAATGAGCTGAACCAGTTCTACTGCCGCTTTGAGAGTCAATCAGATACCATCCCCCGTGACTCCATCAGCTTCAGCCTCAGTCCACCTCTTCTTCCACCCCCCTCCCCAGAGCTGGCCAGCGCAACCCCCTGCCCTCTTCTCTCCATCACAGAGAGGGAAGTCAACGGTCTTTTCAGGAGGCAGAAACCCCGCAAAGCAACTGGGCCGGACTCTGTCTCCCCATCCACCCTGAAGCACTGTGCTGATCAGCTGTCTCTGGTGTTCACAGACATTTTTAACACCTCACTGGAGACATACCATGTGCCAGCCTGCTTCAAAGCCTCCACCATCATCCCCGTCCCCAAGAAACAAAGGACCACAGGACTAAACGACTTCAGACCCGTCGCCCTGACCTCTGTGATTATGAAGTCCTTTGAACGCCTTGTGTTGTCCCACCTAAAGACCCACTGGACCCCCTGCAGTTTGACAGGTCTGTAGACGATGCAGTAAACATGGCCCTCACTTCATCCCCCAGCACCTGAACTCCCCAGGAATCTATGCCAGGATCCTGTTTGCGGATTTCAGCTCTGCTTTTAACGACATCATCCCGGCCCTGCTGCAGGACAAGCTCTCCCAGCTAAGCCTGCCTGACTCCACCTGCAGGTGGATCACAGACTTCCTGATGGACAGGAAGCAGCACGTGAAGCTGGGAAAACATGTCTCAGATTTCAGGACCATCAGCACCAGATCCCCTCAAGGCTGCGTTCTTTCCCCCCTTCTCTTCTCTCTGTACACCAACAGCTGCACCTCCAGTCACCAGTCTGTCAAGCTCCTGAAGTTTGTGGACGACACCACCCTCATTGGGCTCATCTCTGGTGGGGATGAGTCCGCCTACAGGTGGGAGATCAACCATCTGGTGACCTGGTGCAGCCAGAACAGTCTGGAGCTCAACGCTCAGAAGACAGTGGCGATGGTCATGGATTTTAGAAAGAGCCCAGCTCCATCCTGTGTGACTCCCCAGTCACCACTGTGGACTCCTTCTGCTTCCTGGGCACCATCATCTCCCAGGACCTTAAGTGGGAACTGAACATCAACTCCATCATCAAAAAGGCCCAGCAGAGAATGTACTTCCTGCGGCAGCTGAAGAAATTCAGCCTGCCAAAGACAATGATGGTGCACTTCTACACCGCCATCATTGAGTCCATCCTCACCATCTCCATCACCATCTGGTACTACGCCTCGAGGACTCTGAGGCGTGCAGGAAAGATTGCAGCTGACCCCTCCCACCCCGGACACAAACTGTTTCAGACTCTCCCCTCTGGCAGGAGGCTACGGTCCATCAGGACCAAAACCTCTCGCCACAAAAACAGCTTCTTCCCGTCTGCAGCTAGCCTCATTAACAAGGCCCGGGTCCCCCACAGACACTCCCCCCTTGCAAATGTCTCTGCACATGGAAATACTGTCTCATCTCGTGTCGTGCACAGACCTGGCACGTTGCACATATTTGTTGTTGATTGCTGATCTTTCTTGTTGTATATTTTTATGTTATCAGTTTATATATTTATATGTACACAATATTCTCTTCCGTTATGTTACTTCTGCATGGCACAGACCCAGAATAATGCAACGTTGTTCTTCCATTCCATATTTATATATTTCTACATTTATTTATGTCAACTGTATGTTTGTCTACGTGTAGCACCTTATCACCACAGCAAATTCCTCGTATGTATAAAACACTACTTAGCAATAAAGCTCCTTCTGATTCTGATTCTGATAAAGAAGGTTTGTGTTTGGCTCGCTGGCCAATTAACGCTAGTGTATCGGTGCCTTTTGTGGTTCAACATGTTCAACTTTTCACAGAGCCAACGTGCTTGTCAGTCACTTTTCATCAGCTGACCAATCACAGCCTGGATGAGGTGGGACAGAAAAAGTTTGATGTGCTACCTCAAGCTTTCAAATGTTGAACAATATGATTATTGACAAGTTATAGCATTAACAAATTAGATACTAATGTAGAGCATTTTGCTTGCACAAGGATTAAATAAATAAAAACAACCCGCAGAAATGAAACAGCTGGAACTGGATTTAATATTCGACTAGTGGTAAAATAGTATACTAGTATATGAAATTATAATAAATGTAGTATATTATTGTTTTACTAACAGTATCCTATTAACTAAACATTATACTCTTTATTTAATACACTCATGTACTGGATAGAGACTCTGCATTAGACAGATGTACACTGAGTCAGTGCCAGTGTGCCAATATGTGCTGCTTCTAGCCGCCTCTTCTGTAAAGCAACATGCTCCCCTTGTTCTATTTTACATCTGTTTTACTAGTTTTTGTTATAAATATTGTTTATTGGTTAACTTTGTTCAAGCTGTGAAATACACATTTCAAAATTTCAGTATTTTTCCTTGATAATTAAGTAAGTAGACTCATAGTACCATTTGGTCCATTATAATCAAAATGCAACCGCAAATTGCAGTATTGTCCACAATAATCGCAATATGACTTTTTCTCCAAATCATACAGCCCTGTTTTTGACTTTGTATTTCTATTTGCATATACACTGATCTCACTTTAACTGATATTTTCAGTTCCTGATAAATTGCCTGAAATTGGGTTTACTGATTTCTACGGCGCTGTAACAAGTGAAATTTCTGTGGCACGTCGAAACATAACACAACGCATCTATTCATCTGTCAAAGGACGGCGCAACAGAGACTAATTATGCAGCAAACTCCTTCACCCACTATATACTGATATCAATCCAAATTCTGGCAGTGATAATTTCCTCTTTAACAATGCTCTTCAGATTGATGTTTGTGCAGAGCAGTCCAGAAATACATTATCTAAACTAATATTCTTGCTCTTAATGACACCAAGCCTTTTATTCTGTGCCAAATTGCTCCAGTCAGACGCCTTTCGGGTGTTTCTTCCTACTCAAGGCACCACTATTGGGTTTCCAGCCCTTAATTTAGTTCAAATCAACATCCCCACCCAGAACGAATGGTCTACCTCAGATGACTCTCAAAACAGATCACACAGGATGAGCCCAGGTCTCCAACTGTGTTTCCTATAACCTTTGAAAGCCCTCCGAGGAGCTTCTCCTAGTCAAGTGTTTCAGCATATCAAAGGCAGATCAGAACTTTTGATGTTTTTCTTTGCTGTGTGTTTCCTGTCCAGTCAGTTGACCAACTGACTTCAACTCAAAATGAGTGGAAATTGTTAATGACATTCATAGTAATAGTAATAATAATTGTAGGTGGACACCAGTATATGGTGTATTAATAATTATAGTAGAAGCAGCATTATATATCTTAACTCTTATGTCTTTAATTGTAATTTATTATCAATAATTTAAATCTGTTAAGTTAGACTGAGATTTTCTTTGAAAGGAACACAAGGGAAGGGTTTTAACTATACAAACATTTCTCTGAAACTGGAGACTGTGATAAACTCACTGGCTGCGTTAAACCTCAAAACCACAGCAGGCAGAGATAAAGAACCATAGTTAGTGAATTAAACATATGAATGACAGTGACTTCTTTTATCACTCATTCATCTTCAAGATTTATACTGTGCGTTAAATAGCTAATGTGGTATAGATTGTATTTTTTTTCACAACCTCTCTCCCCTCATGCATTTCTCCCTGTACGCTAGTCTGACATTACTTAGCCAGAAAATCTGAGATTCTTTGGCTAGCCCACTGTGGTTTGATGCAGCCAATTTGATAATAAAAATATGTTTGTGTTGTATAACTGCAACATGTATCTGAACAACGGTGATTATGCATAAATGTGCAGCCAGACAGGTCTGTCAGTAAGAGGCAGAGAAAGAGAAGAGGGGGACTGGGGAGGAGAAGGGGAATCTCCCTCGGGGAGGATACAGCAAGGCAGGAGACGACATGGCAAAGGCAGCAGGAACACTTGAAGAACATGGCCAACTGCCAAGAGTAGTTTGGCGGACCTCAGCTGACACAGCACTTCACTGCAGCAGCCACATAAGTTTTCTTTGGTTAAGGCTTACAGGGCTTTGCGCTAAAACAAGGTCCCTCTGCTTCAAGCATGTAAACGGTGCACACAGATCAAGATCGGATGCAGTCAGACATGATTGACAATACTTTTACAAAACCAATTTATGCACACTAGAGGACTATATTAAGCTTGTAAAGCACCATGCAAACAGAAACAAAACCCATACCAGAATAGACAGAATGAAACAGACTACAAAAAATACACAGCGCGCACCCAAACTTGTGATTGTCTCAGGACTTTCATGTACTGCATCCATTCCCAAAACGCTAAAGCTTTCCCTTTCTCTAATATACCTAACCACAATCTCTAACTTAGTGATACTATGCACACACTATTGAGAAAACACATCCATACATAAAAAATTATTGAAACAAAGCGCACACATGCACATTTCCTTGTGCTCGAGAAATTTGTCAAATAGAACACAACACATGATGAATGGGTTGAGGGAGGTTTGATCTGAGAGACTGCACTTGGCTGGTGATTTTGGATGAAGTGTGTTATATAAGTGACTTTGTGTGTTTGCGAGTATTTTAATACATTTGTATCTGCCTTTATGTGTATATGTGTATTTATGTGTCTGCATGCGTGTGTATGAAAGACAAGTTTGCAATTTTAGCCTGGATAGCTTCTTATAAAGACAGTATGTACAAACACACACACACATCCAGGGTGCAAACTACTGGGGAGCCAGGGGGAGCTTAGCTCCCCTAAATAAGACATCAGCTCCCCTAAAAGTATGGTTTGTGATATTTTGGGGGGTCTCTAAAATATTGACAGCATGTTTTATTGCCATTCATTTCTATATTTCTCGATCATCATGGATGTGGTACTGCAGCTGGGGGGCTTCTCCGCAGCGCCACGCAACTTTTCAAAGTTGAAAAGTTGCAGTCAAAACAGCAAACAGCTGTTGTGTGAAGCGTAATTGTAGCAAAATGGCTACATTTGATGATAATAATATTAATCGTCATGTTTTATTATAATAATATTTATTAGAATAATAAGAGAAACATGCCTGATACTTTCACAGTCAGCCCAGGCCTACATTCTAGCAGCTATTAATGATTCAGCAGTAAAAATCAGTGACCCTAACCCTTACCCTACCCCTAACCTTACCCTTAAAACCAAGTCTTTACTATGTAGGAAGTACAAGTACACACACACACACACACACACACACACACAAATATACACTCACTCAGGTGTATCTCTGCAGTGAGCATGACAGGACAAGACAAACAGAGTGATTATATAAGTGGAAAACACTATTTGAAGCCTGATCGTTTTATGCTGTAAGTCCCTGTAAATTATATTATGAAGTATCTATATTACATTATGTATTGAAACTGCAGAGACGGGTGTGTCAATGGAAATTATATATGATGACATTAATATATCCTCTGCTTCAAGTTATTAACTTGGTTCTCCAGGGATAAATTACTGTTACTTCTTATAACTTTGTAAATTCCCTTTTGTTGTGATATTTATGATAACAGCATCTAAGATATTACAAACTTGAGCTTATTCTAACCCCCCAAACTTTGTCAGCCAATCTTTGCCAATATGTTGTTTTATATTCATAAAATAAATTAAAGCTTTACGAACTGCTCCCTGTGTTATGCTGGACCTGGGCTCACCTTCGCTGTGCACTTGTGTTAAACACAGCAAGGATGAGCACATTATACAATTATTTCTTTAAACACACTTGACTGAATCCACCCCTGAGTTTTAAGGAAACTGTAATGTAAACACCAAATTTTAAAATAATTAATCTCTGAAGTGACAATGCTGACATGCGTTTTAAATGAGCCATGATAAAACACATCCGACGTCTCTAAATAAGTTGCCCTTGGCCTTCGGAAGAAAATTTTTCATCACGTGTTCTTTCACATCATAATTGCAACATTTTTAGCTGCAGGGCAGAAGTTAAGGCTCCTCTGCGAAGTTGTTGAATGTTGGGTTACGGTAAACTGTCTGATCACTGCTCAGATCTCGTCAGTTTTGTAACACTGACTGTAATGCTTTAAAAAAGAAAGATTTTACAAAGGTACAACAAATAAGTGCTTATATATTTTAGTTGTTGATGGACATTGTCCACAGCAGTTAGTGAGCAGGTGGGGGGATCAGTGTCCTACTAGTAGGATACCTTTACAGACTGGCCACAGACTAGCATCATGCTAATGTGAACTCAGTAAAAGGAGACGTGGTTATGGTTTGCCAGTGAGGTAAGGTAAGGTAATATTAGCTCAGAGTGAAAAAGGAGCAATGCTGTCACCAAACTGCTTCATGGCTAATTACACACCAAAGGAAGCTGGCTGCTCCAGTGCTTGACACCACCCTCCGGTGCTGCACTGTTTTAGGAAACAAACGTCCACCCCCGATGCTCATTGCCAGCTGCTAGTGCAGCGACAAATGATGGCAATAATTTGGGAAAAATCTCCGCCCAGATGTGAGGGCAGCTTCAGGTCTTATAAAGTGAAGAAGTCTTGCTTTTACAACCACCCACTCAACGTCCACCGAAAGGTTTCCCTTCCGTTCCACAAGTATATTACTTATTTGAAGAACCCATTAACGATTATTCAGGGTGGCAGGGTGGCCTAGTGGTTACAGTGACCATCCCATCATGTAAAGGACAAGGGTTCAATTGCAGTAACAGCCGTACATCCTGGCCAAAAGCCCTTCAGCAAGATGCTGAAACCACTCACTCAGTCACTGAAAGTCACTCTGGGTATGACTGCTCGCCACATGTTAACATGCTTTGCCTTAAGTGGACTGTTTTTTAAATTTTCATATTAAATCTAGAACGTCAGGACCCTAAAAAAACATTGAGTCATGGAGCAGATAAACATGCAAAAGAATTTATCACAATGTGTGCGGTCACTGAACATTAATACCACTTCTCAATGATGAGAAAGACACACTTATAAAGAGTTGAGCTGTGAACTAGGTGAAGGAGTAAGAAAAAAATGTAAGGATGTGTGTTTGGATGGAAGAAGATAATGTCTTTATAATATATCACATAGCTCAATGTCACACTGGAACAAAAATAATGAAAGCAGACATGGTCTTGCCTTCCACTTTATGTAAACAGTCCTCATTTATGTGACACTGTAGGACCATTTTACACAATTGTGACATGACTATTGTTGTCAATAGATGCCCAACACAATTGCAATCAGGTATGACTACTTATTTTACTGTTATCCACAAGGTTACATGTAAGTTATGATGTACTGTATGCTGCATCGTATTGAGTAGGATAGACATACTGCCTATTATTGGTCAACACATACATACACATGAATCACACCTACATGTAATTTTGACCCTTCAATCAACCTAATCTGAATATATTTGCACTGAGACAAACCCAAAGTGGTAAAAGGAGAGCTTCAGCCACATACGTGTGGAGAACATGCCGTCCACACAGAAAGAGAAAAGGTGACCAGCTGGATCAGATGTAAATCGAGTGCATTCTATGAGGCAACAATGGAACCAAGCAGCACACAGCTGAATCCGGTGCTTCCGAATTTGAGGACAGCAAACGTCCAAGGAAAAATACTGGAGCACATCAGGTCAAAATGGACAAAGACATGAGGCAAACAACATATAGTCAACATAGAATAGGCATACAACTGTCATTGGATAATTGGTTGAACAGGATTTCAAGTGAATTGGATAATGAATACCAGAGCAAGAGTTGCCATAGTCAGTGCATTAACATTAACACCACATCGGAGACAAAAGAACACACACACATCTTAGAGTTACACAGAAAAAAATTACAGAGAATAAATGCGCTGCATCTGTCAAGAACAAAAAATTAGAGGAAACATGACAAATTCAGTTCTTCATTTTAGTCAAATGGCTCCACAGGAGTGTGTATCCAATATGCCTCTCTGCAGAGCAGTGATTTCATAATGTCACCACTTCTAGGAGAGGGTGAATATTTTTCTATTCTCCAGAACATGAATGATGCTTCAGAGCAACAATGTAACTAACCACTAAGCCACACTATTAAAATGCAGTACTTACGGAAATGGTAATTAAAAATATATTCACGGCTTTCATATAATTATTTTGTTCACAAGCTGCCAGACCACCCAGACCTATTAATGGTCCTTTATTACCATGCAGTGTACTCTCAAACTAATTAATTGAACTAATATACAAAATAACTTAAACCCTAAACAATGACACTAACGGGACCAATCTCTGTTGTTTGAATTTCTTACTTAGAGATAAGTGTTTTGTCCTGGAAGGATCTGGAAGAATTAATGTTTGATTACAGCATAAGTGTTGGCACATTGCTGCTGCTGTAATGCCTTTAGGGAGGCATTTACACTGGCCAGTCAGAGCAGAGATACTGACTCAGCTATGGTTAAAATAAACAGAGATGATATCTGGTGGGTTTTTTTCCAAAAGAATTCTGCAAGTCAGAATATGCGAGAATCTAAACTAGAGTGACAGGTGTTGCGCAACAAGGTAATCATTACGGTGCTGATCTTACACATCAAAAGCCAAGCAAAGGATGGTGGGATACATTTTTAGAAAGGAGAGATTGATATCTACCTGTTATAACTGTGCCAGCAAAATGCCACAGTATAATTTCAAAGCCTAAGGGACCTGCAGAGAAAAGAAGAGTGCCTCCAATATTTCACAAGTAGGAGTATGGAAATGTTTCAAAATTGGTTGCTGGCTCTTTTTAATAATTCACATTTAAAGCAAACAATAATTCAGTGTTCGCATGCCCACAGGATAGGGTAAATGAGGATATAACTAATCAAACAACAGACACATGTAACAGTTAGTAATTGTATGGTGGCTACTGTTTACATATTAAAGTAGTTTAAAATGCTCCCACATCTTGATATAGAGCATCTGTAAAGTACCTATGGTTATGCTAGGGGGAAAAGTTAATGCAGATACTTTTGGCATTTTAGTTACTGAGGCTTTGAAGTGAGTGAACGCTGATGAAGAAAAAAATAGCAGGATATCCACCTCGAATTTTATAAACAACTGCAAAGCATGGGGCCCATTCATAGAAGAACAAGCATGATGTATGAGTTGGCCAATTATGAACATACAGTTGATTGGTGGAACATCACTCTCTCCCATTGATTTGTGCGTTTTTATCTGTTTGTTGTTTTAGTTACAAATCCTCCAGATTAGCTGGTAATGAAAAAAAGCTGACAGTCCCACTCAGAAACGAGGACGAAAGGAAATGCGGATGGGAAATGTGAGGTGGGCCCACGCCCTTGAGTATAATGCCTCAGACATGGACTTTATGGCCATTACCAGTCCCTAATTTGATTCCGCCGTACGATCCGGAACAATCAGGACCAGGCTTGTCTTTAAGGATGACTGGTAAAACCCAGCCAATGGAAAAGTCAGTCTGCATAGCAACATGGAGACGATGCAAAAACAAGCTCACTCAGACCCCTCATAGGTCAGTTCAGGAGGAAATAGACCTGGTCATGTACACACCTGTAGCCACTAGACTGGAAAACGACAGAAAAAAAGCAGACAAAATCTCCAACTGCCAACTAAAACTTACTACATCACAATTAGCCTACTAGAACTATCTTACAGTAGAGAAGTCTATATGGCAGTGCAATATGTGAATCTCTTTGTAGCTAGTTAGAACATGATGGAAACTTGTTCCTCATCCTCACTACCGTGGCCAGTTTAACAGCTTTTCCATGGGAACGCTCCCCAGTATACTCCAGCTGCCGGAAGGGAGCCAAGAGATGCAGGGTTTGAATGTGGGATAGGGCGAGCCTCCATTAAACTGGTGATCCCAGCATGGCGGTAAACCTCTGTGTGCTTCACTCCTTCCTACTGTAAAAGCCTGGTTGAGGCGTCAGGCCTGCCTGGGCAGCAAGAGCTCTCTGCCCCTCCCCGGCCAAATATTGTACCTCCAACCTGATTGGATTGAAAGCAAATGCTTTGCTTTAATAAAAATTAAAATGCATGAACGTGCAGTATACTGTCTCTGGAGAGACAACTTATTCTGACAGCAAATTAAGAAAGTGGTTTATTGTGCTTACCTTTCACTAGCTGCTTAGCTTGTTTGCAGTGCTGCTGATTCATCTGAATAACTGCTAGCCCCATCTGTGACTTCAGCAGTTCGAACATCAATCAATGTTTTATTCACAAAGTGTTGCAGACCTTAGAGAAAATATTACATGGACATTTTTTACCTATTTCCCAGAGGTGCATCATTGAAGGCATTTGTGATCTTCGCAGTCTATCCAAAACGATTCAATCTTCCGTTCTTTACAGCTTGTATAGTGAAGAAAAACAAAGGTAGAGCTGGATAATCGCTTAATGGGGGTTGCACCACACCTTCTTCTCGTGTCCATGTCTCTACACATTGAGCAAAATTAGTAGGCTTAGTTTACTTAGTGGGTGAATTAATCAATTCTGATTGTCAGTCGGAGCCCTTTATATATAAACAGGTAAAACACAGCTGTCACTGGGGAGGACCCCTAGTCTTATTAAGTGTGGATTATATTCACAAAGTGGAACCTAAGTAGCATCTAGCTTCCACCAAAAGAAGAAGCATATAGCCACACAGCCTTCTAGTAAATCACTAGTTTTCATATGTACATGTTGTTGGAGTATGCTTATTTGACTAGCTAGTCGCTGGCACAGTGCCAATTACACAATGCTGAACCAGAATCAAAGACACTCAAAAAATATACGCTGCATTATTATCTATATTCTAACTCTTATCATTTTAAGTTTCAACTTACTCTTTTTTTGGCACCAAAAAAGTGTGGAATATCTCCTCTCCTCTTGCTCATGTTGACTGTGAATGAAATATAATCTGCATTCAATAAAGTAGTAATCATACATTTGAAATAACACACCTGAATTTTAACATTTTTCAATTACCTAGCCAGTTAAAATTCCCAAATTCCAGTGTGAAAACAAATGGTGTGCTTATTGTAAAAAGATCAAATATGACATTTTACAGTGGTAATGAAATGCCAAGCCAATATTAGAAATGATTGAGTGAGCTATCAGCTAGCTAACATCAGATAGCTCATTTAAGTAAAAGAAATGTTAGCTTTAGCTAGCTAATATTAGTCAACATTAGCTAAAGTGTAAAGGCAAAAGTTAGAAACTAGCTAAGTTTAGCATTCATCCATAGAAACACAATCTAATCACGAAACTCTGAAGGTAGGAAAGTTAACAGTATTAAACAAGCTAAGCAGCTATCTACTTATATTAACCTACAGTGTCTCCATTAGCATGCTGTGTGATGCACTGGACTTCACTGAGCCCCTGTGATGCAGGCAGACAAGACATTCAACCAATGTCAAGGTTAGGAAATGGTATGGTCCATTTTAGGGGTGTCTGAATATTTTAAGATTCTTGAGGCATGAAAATGGAAAATACATTGTATACATAATATTTACAATTAAAGGTAAGAAAGACCCACCTGAACTGTTGTTATTATTTCTAGTGGTCTCTCACATCTATAACAAAAAATGTAGTTTACATATAAGGTTACACATTATACCTGTAACAGAAATTAAATTGTCTTTTTCTGCTGCAGCTTGAATATCTGCTCTGTCAAATCAGAAACTAAAAGGGAGAAAAATATATTTTGTTTTTTGTGGTTTCACACTCAGCCAATCAAATCACTTCATTTTAAACCATCTTTGCATAAAGCAGTAACATCCCTGTTCTTTCACTGGCAGGCGGTCACACTCACAGCCAAACAGCAGCCTGCTCCACAACACAACAGACTTTGAACAACTACCCGTATTAGCTTTCCTACTAAAGTGTCCTTTTTACTAAATAACAAACATTAATACATGTCTTGTGTATCCTCCACTGAATGAGCCATGAAGCAGTTTGTAGGCTAGGGTTAGGCAGCATTAAGCAGCATAAAACTTACAACACCAGTGTTAACAGCACACTGTCTTCCTGGCACTATAGCACAAGTTTGTTTACTTCGTCTGTCATTCCCCTGCTGGAGCTCAGCCTGCCAGCTACTCTTACACAAACTCTTGCATGCCCCTCCAGTGGCAGAGTAAGAAAATTAATACTTCTGATATTTCCTGAAAGTTTTTTTTTCTTTTTTTAAACTACTTTTTGACTGCAAAAACGGATGACTAAATGTGATTTCAGTTGGACTTAAAATCCCAGCAGCCATTAAACATTTATCAGCAACACTTGCTACCTCCTGCTCATATTCATGTTGGGCAAAGAACAAGAATAATATGACTGATTTACGTTGCTTGGTGAATGCCATGCATTTGCTGCCCATATACAACAGCTGGGTGAGCAAGGCGTATGTCTGTGTTCTTGGTAATGGCTTTTTCCTGCTTACAGTGGAGAGTGGTGCCTCCTACTATTTACCTGTTTAATTGTACCTTAATCGTACCCATCCCTTTACTATAGATTGTCCCATGGCTGTGAGTTATATTTACCGCCTTGTTGTTCATTGAGCCACTCATATATCCACCCCAGTTTCCCACACTGGCCATGGTCCTTAACTGTAAACCTAGATGACCTTACTTGCTGGTTGATGGCATGCTTGTGGTTATTAGTCTAATGGTTATAATTAATTTGGGAGGGGAAAATTTGTGATTCAGTATGTGTCAGGAAGAACACTGACCACTCTGTCTAGAACTGTCTTTGACCTCTGAATTGTAATACAGAGAAAGAGGTCACACAGAGGTTATGGTGCAGTTCATTCACAGCCAGTCTATAGTATGTGACAGGAGTTTATGAGAGCGGTACTTAACGCTGCTTGACAGCGTCCTGAGTTTTCCTTTAATGTGGCAAGTCAGACGCCCTTCCATAGCGCTTGAGTTACTGTCTTCTATCCTCTCTCATTTTAGGCTCAGCTGAAGAGGCGTACTGGGTGAAAAACGATCTTTATTGAATTGGCCCCTGACTGTAAAGTTAACTGCCATCAAGCCATGGACTTTTTCTCAGGTCTTAGGCCAACAGGTTTCTCTTGATGTGTAAGGATCCCAGACCTATGCCTTGTCACTCTGCAGTGCCTTTGTGTGCAGTCATAAAAAGGTAAATGAGGCATTCATTCTGGTAAACCATACAATTAAATACAATAAACATGATTAAACAATGTTACATCTGCAAGGTCATACAAGATTAGATTCAAACATGTTAAATGAAACCTGAGGCAAAATGAGTTTATGAGCCAAATCCAGACTCCAAAACAGTTTGAATGTGTTCTATTCACCAAACAAACACTCGCTCCACCAAAGAACACAAAAATGACAGAATATGCAAATCACACACACTGTAAAAATGGAGTATGTATTTTGCGCTGCGTTAACGTGCACATTATAGACCCTCCCTGTTTAAATAGACCTGTGTGGCCTTTACACAGGTCTACCTAACTTGACGTCAGAAATCACCCACTAAATAGGAGGCACATGGGAGTTTGGAGTGAAAGTTATTTTGAAAACCCCATTGCCAGGCTGGCTTGGTTTGTCTGATTTGGGTTGGACCTCACATGGTCACCACGGCACTTGTCAAATGTTTCATCTGGTTTGAAATTGCTTTGGTGCGAAAGTGGCTATCACAGCTCCAAGTGGCAGCTAGACTCCTAAATGCAGGCTTTAGTGAAAGGCTAAGCCATAATGGCACCTCATTTCCAGTCAGCCAGAACATTCTTTTACTTTTCCAACAGAAAGAATCAGGCAATCTGACATCTGGCAATGTAGATTATGGTGACATGTAGAAAAAATCTTTCAATGGTATTAAAAATGAAAAACAAAACTATTTTCACTGACTGATTGTAATCGGTGTATTTTAGCGTGGCTTTTTAACAGTGAAAATATTCTCAAAAGAGGCTGGCTGTAATATATACATTTATTGATCTAATGTAAAATAGCACATAGAATAAGTGTGCTTTATATTCTTAATACAGTGTTTCTCTTTTGAATTTTAGAACCACATTCACACGCCTAGACACAGCAAAACTTCTTTTGAAAATAAAGATTCATCTGTGGAGTTAAAGCCATGGGCATTCTTACCAATGCCCCCCAGTGATCACAATCTTCTAAACCGGCTATCCCATACAAGATTTTAAAGCCCACATAACAGGCGGTGCATACAGTACTAATTAGCAACTTTTAATACCTGGTTTTTACATTTTTCTCTAAAAAAAAAAGAAAACACTGTCCATGAGTCCTTGCTTGTTGACTCGTTCTAAGCTTCTCCTGGGTAGAAACGTCAGCTAGACGCCTTGAAACTCTTCACTAAATTTCCTTTGTGGTTGTCCTGACACACATTCCTTGTTGTTTTTCAAGTGGAGTAAAGCAGTGACCTCACATGAAGCGTCTGCAGCTCTGGATTTGTAGTGCAGCTGATGTTGGGTTACATCACACCACGAATGCAGTTTGTTCTCAGACATTACGAGAGTGACTTAAAATATTTCGTCTCATGGAAGAAGAACTTGTTTTTAAGTCATAGGTCAAGTAATTGTATCACACCTCTGGCTCTACGTGTTTCTCCTTTAATGACATTGTGTAGAAATATGTATGAATGGTGCTTGAGAAGTGAATAATTTCAATGTGGGACCACAGCATTTGGGGTCCCCCTGCAAGGGTGTTGCCTTCACTAAAGAAGTTTTTCACTAAACAGTTTTTATTTTAGACGTCTCTTTCTCTTTTTTTCAGTGCAACAACATGTCATTCTGTGCAGATAAAATGTCTGTTAATACTTGCGAAACCATGAATGACTTTTTTTTTTATTTTACATCCTCATGACTCACTGTGAGTTATAAAAGCAATTACTCATAAATTAAATATTGTGGAAAATACTGTTCTCAAATAAAAAAAGGATAATTAGGGAAATTGTGTTACAGTGTTTTTGTGCAGGGGCATTTGTCTAGCAGTAGGACACTTCATTTACGGCCAAGCCTATTATTTGGAACCTTGATCCGAGATTATATATCTGTGATAAAATGTTTCCGTGTGGTTTTGTCACAGCATGTGCCACCCAAACCCCAAACACGCATTTATCCACATGGTTTGTGACACACCAGTGTTAGAGTGGATTAGAAAAACTTTTCTGCCACCAAGTATGTGTGTCACTGCTGTGAACACTGGGATAAATGCTCTTAAAACAGTCTGGATATTATTCACTTTTGTGATTTTAACAGTAATGGTAACATTGGCAGTGGCACCAAAAATAAAAGGGCCCATTTTAAAATCAGAAAAATTATTATGATGATTAGCTTCTTCTTTTTTTTTTAAATGTGAGGCGAAACATGCTGTTACACTGATATCATTGGCCCAGTTTTTGCGGATGTTAGTAATTTGTGCATATGCAGTAACAGTCATTTCAACTGCTAAACACAAACCCAGTAAATAAAAAGCCAGACAGCATCTCTTGCGGTCCAGAAAACAAATATATGTGCAAAAATAGCTTTGACCTAAGAGCGTCTTTCTTATGTTCTTTCCTTGTGCCTCCAGATTGGAATGTTTTTCAGACTGAGGCAACATACCATGAGAGCAAAAAATTACACGCAGGGAACAATCTGTGGAATATTTTTGTAAAGAAGCGTTAACTATATGAACATTAGGCTAAATAGTCAGCAGCGTCATGCCATTTGAAGTAGTGCAGCATTTTCTAAATTAAAATCTTAGTGTCATCGCTCTGCATAAAGTCAGTCAGGCATTGTTGTTCACTTTAAAACCATGGACAAATTCCAAGCATGCCGAAAGACATCTATAAAGGTTAAGGTCAGTGCCATTGCTGTTTGATGATATCATGAGATGTTAAATGTTATAGACAATTTCAATTGTTTGAAGATGACCAAACTTTTTCCGCTTTTTAGTCATCTGAACGTCTGCTCAAAAATCTTGAGTGTATTTTGGTTATGGAATTGCAATAAAGTAAAAACACAAGTGTATTTTTTGGAATGGGCAATAAAACTCTGAACTATTGTTCATATGACTATATTCCACTTGTGGCTTCTTCTTCTTTTGTGTTTGGCTTCATGCATGACCTGCG